>NC_092148.1:26580980-26897571 GCF_045791955.1 Oncorhynchus clarkii lewisi
TGCTTGTTTATAGGTGACCAAATACTTATTTTCCACCATAATTTGCAAATAAATTCATAAAAAATCCTACAACGTGATTTTCTGGATTTTTTTTTCTCATCTGTCATAGTTGAAGTGTACCTATGATGAAAATTACAGGCCTCTCTCATCTTTTTAAGTGGGAGAACTTGCACAATTGGTGGCTGACTAAATACTTTTTTGCCCCACTGTATATACTGTATTCTATTCTACTGTATTTTAGTCAATGCCGCTCCAACATTGCTCGTCCTAATTTTTTAAATATTTCTTAATTCCATTCTTTGACTATTAGATTTGTGCGTATTGTTAGATTATTGTTAGATACTTGAACAAGACATGTATTATTATGAGGTTTTGTGGGCGAAAAAAACTTAATTACAGTGAATCTGACAAGCCCAGACAGCACAGCAACACGATTCACACAGTGCCAAATCAAACATACATGAACAATGACGTAACCACACAAACAATGGTTACAAATATGGCAAGTAGTATACAAAGTTCTAATCGTGCAACTGATTGCCCAAGTTCGCCGAGACTTTTTGGAACTTGAAAGATGGCACGTGGCCTGTACCCTGTGGGATTGCACCAGTTCGGATTAGGGGAAGCAGTAGCCTACTGTGAGAGTAGGCAGTCTTGGTACTGGAAGAAATGTAACCAGAAAAAATAACTAAAGGTAAAGGAAGTACTAATAGTCTAACTGTGAAGTGCAGACAGTCAGACTTCATGCAGCGGGCCTTACCCAGGCTGTAGAGGCTGAGGGCGCCGTAGTCAAAGAAGTAGCAGATGTGGCGTGCCTCGGGGGACATGGTGCTGAAGGTGTGGGCACAGCTGGAGGTGAATGGGTACACACAGATCAGCAGCATGTACACCAGCAGCGGCCAGGTGTAGCTCTCCGACAGGAAGTTCAGTGTGGAGCACAGGACGCTGAAGCGCCACAGGAAGTACCTGGGAAATGAGAGGCGTCGCAACACCATCAGTTTCAATTCATATGAAATGGGGGAGTGATCGGAAGATTTGATATGAAGGCAGGAAGACACCAATCTGATATGTATGCTTTCCAGTCTAAACCAACCCTAATTGTTACAGAATACCTCCGGCTATCTATGGATCTGCGCTCCTTGTCTACATTCAGAGTGTTTGCATTGGTGTACATACCATGTGGGCAGGAAGTGGGTCCAGATGTTGACTGTCTCATTGGTCATCTGGAAGCTGCTAAGGATGCAGTCCAGGGCGGAGCTTTGGGGGTGACGGTATCCCGAGATGATGCCATCCTCTCGGAACACCTGAAGGCAAAACACTGTGATACACAGTACATAGGCTACTATAGAGATTATCTAACAAACAACTGGAGGACATCAAGACCTGTCCTCCTAGTCTGGTACATCTGGGCCTGTATTTCAAAAAGTGTCTTCGAGCAGGAGTGCTGATCAACACATACATTGGCATTTTAGTAATTTGGCAGACACTCTTATCCAGTGTGACTTACAGTTGCATTCACCGTAAGATAGCTAGGTGGGACAACCACATATATCAATCATAGTAGGTACTTTTTTTAGTAGCTGTAAGCAAAGTCAGTGCAAGTAGGGGGAAAAAGTCAAGTGCGAGTTTTAGTTCACAAAAGGCCATCTTTATTTTATTTTTTTATTTACAAAAATGGCTTGAACATTCAGCCTGTGAAACGTCTGAAGGTTTGTGAAATGGTTGCGAAAGGTTCCTCTTTCAGTATGGTCACTCTTACCTTGGGGACTTGGTGGATGTCGAAGAGCTGGGGGAGTTTGATGCTAAGCATGTCTGTGGGCAGTCTGATGGCCCCCCTCCCTCTCTGGCAGGCCTCCCTGAGCCTGGCCCTGCATCCCCGGCAGAGGACACACCAGACTGGGCAGTCAAACGCTGGGGCCTGGGCCCCCTCTCCAGGCCCTGGTTCCCATTGCATACAGCGGTCCCAACCCCAGGCTTGGCCCCAGCCCTGGGCCCAGCCCCCACCACCGCTGGCCACCCCACCCCCCCACCACAAAGGAAACACTGCAGAGAGAGAACAGGAAGAAAATGGCTGTTAGATATAACGCTCTAGAAATTACACTGACATACACTCAGATATATTGTGTGAGGACTGTTACATACCCATCAGAACTAGAAATGTGTTTACAAATCACACATGACACATCCACCTGTATGTGAATTGGTTGGGGAATAGTCCACTCTGTTTCCACTTGATTTCAAATTACAAACCAATACAAAAACATTCCATAGAATTTTCTCATGGTTCCATCAAAATGAGTATTCCTTCTTTTGTCATAATGTCCTTTTTGACTGGACTCAACACAGTCTTCCATTGTGTCAACCTTCTCTAGACGTCCCCAGACATGAACTCAGATGTAGACAGTGGTTAGCATTGTCACATTATGGTGGGCTGTTAGCTAACAAAGCTAGCATGACAATAACATGTTCCTGCTATGTAGTATTGAACAGAGGACTCCTTCTGTTCAGATAGCAAGGGAGATTGTTAATAAGAGCCTTTTGTTTATGAAGCCAGCAACCCACACCATGTTCAATAATGCAGGCATGCTTTGCTTGCTATTTATCAGCTGGCAAAACAACAAAAACCTCTTGTTGGTTTCATGCAAATCTGTCATCGTCTATTGAGAGTTTCTGTTGAGGAAGTTTCATTTTGCCCTACTTACTGATATTTAAATCACTCATCATCTCTCCCTGTCTCTTTATAAGTGAAAGGTATTTCAGATACCCTTTATGGAAATACACTGAGTGTACAAAATATTGAGGCTGTTGCCCTCAGAACAGCCTCAATTCGTTGGGGCATGGACTCTAGAAGGTTTTGAAAACCTTCCACAGGGATGCTTGCCCATATTGACTACAATGCTTTCCACAGTTGTGTCAAGTTGGCTGGATGTCCTTTCGGTCGTAGACCATTCTTGATACACACGGGAAACTGTTGAGCATGAAAAACCCAGCAGCAAATCGAAGTGCCTGGTACCTACAACCACACACTGTTCAAAAGCACTTCAATATTTTGTCTTGCCCATTCACCCTCTGAATGGCAGATACACAATCCATGTCTCAATGCTTAAAAAATCCTTCTTTAACCTGTCTCCTCCCCTTCATCTACACTGATTGAAGTGGATTTAACAAGTGACATCAATACGGGATCATAGCTTTCACCTGGATTCACCTGGTCAGTCTATGTCATGGAAAGAGCAGGTGTTCCTAATGTTTTGTATACAGTGTATATCATAGAAATGTGTGCAAACCACTATCAAAGCTTATTGTGAAAAAGACACAAATGAATTGGGTTGCAAAGTCATACCGAATTCAATATACTATAATTCAAATTGAAGAGGCAGTAATTGGGAGCACGCTAGACTTTGAAGTGACTTCTGTGAGGAACAAGAAATTCATGATGTGCAGTTCACAAATGATAATTTTTGAACAACCTTTTTAACTGACTCGAGAGGCAAGATACATTTTTCAGAGTGACTCGCTCCTTTTAGTCGTTCGTTTGACCTGCTCTGCTGGCCACGATGAATCCTACAGCAGGATTCAGACGCGTTTCTCCGGCCTAGTGGTTCCAGAGACGTGCTCCGACCACCAGCTGTCTATATCATATGTGCGTGCAGGAAAATAGATCATGCTGATAGAGAAGAAGAATACATGTTTAGAACTGGTATTTGATCTCATGGCGTAAGAATTGATGTAATTAGTTGACTATTGAAAGCTATACAGCTTTGTAGAAGCCTAAACAGCCTGCATCTGCTCAACAAAATCGAGAACGAAACGTTTGGGGGCCTGCAGCAGTTCGCGAACGATATCTTCCTCTCTGCAGTCAAGCAATTCCGCAAAGAGTCGTTCACAATCTAGTCTGGTTGTATACCTATCTATCACCCGTGTACGTTGTTTGAAGCACACTTTAGTAAGTCTCAGTCACAAATGACAGCTCCGATAAGCCCCTTGTGGTGAACGGGAGGCTTGTAGAATCATGAGCCTTTCAAGTTTTTAGTTAATTGTTCGCCGGCAGGGGGTCCTGTGCGCTCTAGGTACTGAATCAAATGAACGAAATGAGTCGAAAGATTCATACTTCTGACTGAACGAGTCGAAACGATCTGAGTCAGTAAAAAGAGTCAAACTTCCCATCACTACAGGAAATACTGTGTGATAGCCACTGAGGCACACACAAACAGCAAAGCATGTATGTGCTGAACAAGCAAACAGGATGGATAAACATGCCAGGAGAGGAAGGATAATGATGTCTACCTAGAACCAAAATGGGTTTTTCAAAGGGTTCTCCTATAGGGACAGCTGAAGAACCCTTTTAGATTCTTGATAGTACCTTTTTATCTCAGCGTGTATGCTAAAGAGCACAATCATACTAAATTCCACTCCAGCCATTATCACGAGCCCGTCCTCCCCAATTAAGGTGCCACAAACCTCCTGTGACCACCATCCATACGGTTTCCTTTGTGAGAGTACAGTTGCTACAACAGCCTCATATAAGTCCTATCCTAAGGCTCAGAACGGAAGTTGCTCTGGTCTGATGATATGTCATAGTCAGAGCACTTATCACAGTGTTGGCTGGGTGAAATATTACCTGGAGGTTGCCCTGTCATTATTGTGCATACCTCAGGCTCTGTGATGTGACAGTGTGTGAGGGGAGACAGAGACAGAGAGGGGGGACAGGACACTGCATGGTGGCCCAGCTGCAGGCCTTATCCTATTTACTGGGACAAAGTGTGCTTTGTGACTGAGGCCCTGTCTGGAGAGAGCATGACCAAGGGCCGACTGTTACACACTGGCCTGGGCTCTATGAAAATGAGAAGCCATTCTGCTCAACAAATGCACGCACGCACGCACACACGCACACACACACACACAATATTATATTGAATTCTGTATGACATTGGGACATGTGGGAAGCATTGTAGTCAATATGGGCCAAGTAATTAGTGTCTATTTGACAATAAGCTTTGATAGTGGGTTGCACATATTGATATGTACAAAACACTAGGAACACCTGTTCTTCCATGACTTAGACAGACATATTGATGTCACTTGTTAAATCCACTTTAACCAGTGTAGATGAAGGGGAGGAGACAGGTTAAATCATTATTTTTAAGCCTTACGACAACTGAGACATGGATTGTGTATGTGTGCCATTCAAAGGGTGAATGGGCTTAACAAAAGACGTGCCTTTGAAAGGGGTATGGTAGTAACTGCCAGGAGCACCGGTTTGAGTGTGTCAAGAACTGCAATGCTGCTGGGTTTTTCATGCTCAACAGTTTCCCGTGTGCATCAAGAATGGTCCACCACCCAAAGGACATCCAGCCAACTGGAAACAACTGTGGGAAGCATTGGAGTCAACATGGGCCAGCATCCCTATGGAATGCTTTCGACACCTTGTAGAGTCCATGCCCGATGAACTGAGGCTGTTCTGAGTACAAAAGGGGTGCAACTTAATATGAGGAATGTGCTCCTGGCGTTTTGTACACTCAGTGGTCCATTGAATACACCGTGGCCTCCATTTTGGCCTCCTAGGCTCTCCTTTTCATAGGATTCATGTGCTCCTTGGGATGGCACTACCTGTATGCCCACCTGTATGCACACATACTTATTCTGCTAATTGAGTAATCCCAAGAAGCAAGTTCATGTTGTAAATGTGGTCCTGATTAAAACCTAGTTATAGGGTCAAAATGTTGCCTGTATAATGTTATTGGACTTTGAGAGTGTGCGGAATACTCACTTTGGTTACCACAAATCCCCACCTATACATAGATGACTAAAACATCTGTGGCCATATTCAGAAAGTGTTTCAGAGTAGGATTGCTGATCTTGCATAAGTGCTGCCTTTTAGATCATAATGAATAACATTGAATGAACAGGGAGGACCTGATCCTAGATCCGACTGTAAATACGGTCCCTGGCTTCCTTTCTGCAGCAGAGAAACTGTGATAAAGAAAACAAAATGAATTATTATTTATCCTAACCCACCCCACTATGAAGTCATCTTTAATTCTAAGTGGACTCATCTTGACTCCAACTGTCCTCTCCCTCAGTACTCTCCCAAACTGACTCTTCCCAGCCGCCTCATTGCTAATCAGCTGTAAAAATGATGTCAGGTGGTCATGTGAGTAAGAAATACTCTCACTGCAGAGTGGAAAATAAACATGTCCACATATTTTGGCTAAGGGTACGCCCCAATTTTGTTAACTTCGTAGGAATGGGAATTGTCTAGCACAAACTATTGGCATCCATGTCCGTGTTTATGGGAAAGATCTGCTAAGTGACCAGGTGATGATTGGGTAATGGTCCAAACCAATTTATCTGATTAGATCTCATGACAATGAGCGCATTGCAATGAGCACATAGATGATAGTTCTCAGCTTACTTTTAAAAGAACTGCATGTTCTTTCACAACCAGTAAAACTACTTATGAATAACACAGATTTATAGCCTGGAATCTAACACAATGGTGAAAGTGAGCATATCAGTTTGGATTCCAGGGTGTGTCTAACAGTGTGCGGTCCTTTCCGATTTCGTACTCCATCCACAGTTGGTTGGGGAGGACGGGCTCGTGGTAATGGCTGGAGCGGAATCAGTGGAATGGTATCAAACACATGATTTCTATTAGAGGGCGACCGATTAATCGGAATGGCCGATTAATTAGGGCCGATTTAAAGTTTTCATAACAATCGGAAATCTGTATTTTTGGACGCCGATTTCCGATTCTTTTTTTATTTACATTTTTTAAATTATATTTTTTTAATACATTTTATTTAACTAGGCAAGTCAGTTAAGAACACATTCTTATTTTCAATGACTGCCTAGGAACTGTGGGTTAACTGCCTTGTTCAGGGGCAGAACGACAGATTTTCACCTTGTCAGCTCAGGGGTTTCAATCTTGCAACCGCACAGTTAACTAGTCCAACGCTCTAACCATTGCACTCCACGAGTAGCCTGCCTGTTACGCGAATGCAGTAGAAGCCAAGGTAAATTGCTAGCTAGCATTAAACTTATCTTAGAAAAAACAATCCATCATAATCACTAGTTATAACTACTAATCCAGTTTAGCAGGCAATATTAACCAGGTGAAATTGTGTCATTTCTCTTGCGTTCATTGCACGCAGTCAGGGTATATGCAACAGTTTGGGCTGCCTGGCTCATTGCGAACTAATTTGCCGGAATTGTACGTAATTATGACATAGATTGAAGGTTGTGCAATGTAACAAGAATATTTAGACTTAGGGATGCCACCTGTTAGATAAAATACCAAACGGTTCCATATTTCACTGAAATAATAAACGTTTTGTTTTCGAAATGATAGTTTCCGGATTTGATCATAGTAATGATCAAAGGCTCGTATTTCTGTGTGTTATTATGTTATAATTAAGTCTGATTTGATAGAGCAGTCTGACTGAGCGATGGTAGGCAGCAGCAGGCCCGTAATCATTCATTCAAACAGCACTTTCGTGCGTTTTGCCAGCAGCTCTTCGCAAGCACAGCGCTGTTTATGACTTCAAGCCTATCAGCCTAATGGCTGGTGTAACCAATGTGAAATGGCTAGCTAGTTAGCTGGGTGTGCGCTAATACTGTTTCAAATGTCACTCACTTTTAGATTTGGAGTAGTTATTCCCCTTGCGCTGCAAGGGCCGCGGCTTTTGTGGAGCGATGGGTAACGATGCTTCGAGTGTGGCTGTTGTATATGTTCGAGCCCAGGTAGGGGCGAGGAGGGGGACGGAAGCTATACTGTTACACTGGCAATACTATAGTGCCTATAAGAACATCCAATAGTCAAAGGTATATGAAATACAAATGGTTTTGAGAGAAATAGTCCTATAAATACTATATTAACTACAACCTAAAACCTCTTAACTTGGAATATTGAAGTCTCATGTTAAAAGGAACCACCAACTTTCATATGTTCTCATGTTCTGAGCAAGGAACTTAAACTTTAGCTTTTTTACATGGCACATATTTTACATGGCACACATTTTTACATGGCACATATTACTTTCTTCTCCAACACTTTGTTTTTGCATTATTTAAACCAATTTGAGGCTAAATTGATTTTATTGATGTTTTATATTAAGTTAAAATAAGTGTTAATTCAGTATTGTTGTAATTGTCATTATTACAAATAAAAAAAATGTTTTTATTAAATCGGCCGATGAATCGGTATCTGCTTTTTTGGTCCTCCAATAATCGGTATCGGCGTTGAAAAATCATAATCGGTCGACCTCTTGTTTCTATGCATTTGATGCCATTCCATTTACTCCATTCCAGACATTATTATAAGCCGTTATCCCCTCAGCAGCCTCCACTGTCTCCATCAGTAGTAGAATGGGAATTCTGTTTGTCTATTTCTGGTAAAGTTGAATAACGGGAGGTCTTGGAGGTGTTGCTCATGGGCCTCTGTGATAACAATGTGCTCACTACCACCCACTCTCAACTACACCACCCACTCTCAACTACACCACCCACTCACAAGGCTGTTCTGCACAGTAGCAAAACATTTCTCTTCAGAATAATTTATTGGCAAGGACTTGATCATTCGTGACTTTCTATCTACAATACTATACAATTGTGCAAAGTAGTAACAAGAAAGTGAGAAGTAGGTTAAACCCTCCGTCAGAGGTGTTTGTTTAAGTGTCAGTGAGTGTCTGTCTGTGTTTGTGTGCAAGAGCATGGTAATACAGCAAACAAGGGGAAAACAAACACTCTAAACAGTGACTGCCAGTGGCGGTGACCATCCACAGTTCCCCTACCAACATGTTTCACAATCTACAAATGTTCACATTTTTCCCTCCTTCCTCCCTCTCTCCTCTTCACCTCCTCTTTACTCCTCCCCACCTCTTTTGAATGTGCAGTTTCTCTCCCACTTTTACCTCTTTCTTGTTCCACTCTCTCGCCCAACTCCTGAATTCTGAAATTCTTTCCCTCGCTCGTGATCTCGTCACGTGACCTTCCTCAATAGAAGACTTTATGACTCAGGAGCTGAAGATAAGAAGTCTACGTGGGGAGCATGTTGACATGGGCACATGTCAGTTTTATGTAAACAAGAACAAGGCACATCGTTCGCCCCATAGAACTTGCATTGTCATGATTCTGTACAGTTCGTACTGGGATTGGAACATGGAAGACATCCCCTCAACACACACAAACAATATGACTGACGGTCAAGTGTACCCTGAACAACGGGATTCACCGGTTTCTGTCCGTACTGTAGTGCAGAAGGTGTAAATCCATCAAATAACTCCATGTATAGCTGAACCAACTATCAGACCCTCCCATTGACCTAGATGGAGTACTCAATAACACTGTCTGTTGAAGACTTTCAATTCACACGATGCCACTATGCCATATGACATTATTGTAGGCTAGTGATAAATGGATTAGAATCTCATCTGTTAAATCCAGTAAGAGCGAGATTTTCTTTCTTCTTAAATGAATCCTTCCTCTCGTCGCTTCTTTCCTGTAATCACTGATCAAACGTGAATAAATGGTTGAAAGCGTAACAGACCCTTTGCTTTCACCAATCTACAAACTGCTGAATGACTCTCTCACAATTAATTTGACATGATTTAAACAGGGTCACACAGTTCCTTGCTGCAGGTGTGGTGTCAACCAGTAATATCACTTATGATCATCTGTGATTAACTATAAGAACATAGTGTCACATGGAACAAGTTGCAACTTGTCATTGCGATAGCAATAGAGTGGCAACAACAGTAGACCAGACCAACCAGATATGTAGGGAAGAGATCTACATTTGGTCTATGAAATGTTTAACTCATATAGCCTAGGTAGGGCAAGGTAGCTGTCCTACCTGTCTCTCGCCCTACCTTTGTAGAGTAACGCACTAAAGTCCTGTACCAGAGGCAGGGTGAAACTCAATTAATTGCTCTGAAGTTGTCAACAACATGAACATTGCAAAATAAATAATAAATGCTGAGTGCATAGTTTCATGAGAGAAACGAGATCCAACAATTGGACAAAGTTTCTCATAAAGAGCATATCCTGTTCAAATTCAAATGAATAAGACTTTTTTATAGTAATGTACAATGCCTGAAGTCACATTCATATGCCATTAATACTGGAGAAATGGTAAAGGCAGACACACAACAATCACAGACAAACTGTTATGGCACAGGCTAAAAAGGCAATCTCAGAGAGAAACTTTCTGGTGAGAGATTGGGATCTATTTTCCCCAAGAGAATAGCATTTACCGCGGGAGTCAGGCATGTGGCGGGAGAGCCCTAAAGAGAGCCGAGATGTGAAACCAGGGAAGAACTGCCTCACAGTCTTAGTGAACTGTAGGCGATCTATCAGCCTATCCTAGTAGCTCTCCTAGTAGCTCTCTACACAGCCCCTGCCCAGAAGAACCCTGGAGAGACTGAAGAAATGTTCCTCAGCGCGATCACGTGGACTGTTGCAGCAACAATAACAAGACAAAAGCCATTATCTGTGCTGCCGGCCAGAAATGACAAGACCAAGAATGTTCCCCCGTGCGCGTTTTTAATGCATGTTTTCTTTCCAAGAAAGAGGAGTACTGGATCGCCAATCTATTTTCAGGGACTATTTGGTCTTAATTTTCATGTCGGATAGCCTACCATATTGTAAGAAATTTGTTATAGGCCAATTGCCTATATGTTCGGGCGCAAAGTCAAATTTGTCACACTTCAGACAATAAAACGCCTACACACTCATGACAGGCTACACTGCCAATTTCATCAATACAAATTGAATGTGAACACAAAAAGGCAAATATGCCGACAAAACAGTGTAATTATATTTTAAATGACAATATATATAGGTTACATAATATAATTTGCATAATACCTGAAAAGTCTGTTTCCGTGGAGACATTTTCCTTAGATAACATTTTCAGGATTTCCATAGTTACCTACACGCAAGTGGCGCACACACATAAACGCACGCGCGCAGGTACACCCTCGCATACACCCACACAGCATCAAAAGAAAAACTAAGATATCAAAATCGATCAAATATAGGCTATTCGAAAGAAACATCGCACACTAAAAATGTAACTTTAAAAGACCTCGAATAGCATTGGTTGATATATTATAGGCCTATCTATCTATGTGTGGGAGGGGTCATATAGCGATGTGAGAGGTAGACCAACAGCAAAAAAAACAAGTGATGGTTTTCAGAAGTAGGCCTATAGAGTAATACAGACAGTGCTTGGAAAGAAAAACGCCACTTACCGGTAAACATATCCAGTAGCCTACACACACACTATAGGTTGTTACATTGTAACAAGCAAACTATGGAACGTGAAGAGAAAGAAACGAAGTCAAACCTTTCAGCTTTATATTGGCGGTGAGCTCATCTGCGCGAATCTTCACTGGTGCAATGTAGTCACTGACCAAAATGAACAATTGTTGCTTGTAATAAACTATAGTTCCATTGTAAATCCGATTATCCTGACCATTGGAGCCTGGTGTAAATCTGTATAAACTGTCGATGTCCTGCATTCCTTCACAGGCGAATAAAAACACTGCAAACCCGTTGCCCCAACGTCGAAATCCCACCCTCCTCAGACAGCGACTTTTTGATTGGACGGGGACAAGAAAGAAACCTTGTTATGGAAAATCAGGAGACAAGGCAGAGAGCAATCTTTTAAGGAATCCCATATCATCGCATAATTATTATAATTTACATGCACAAACAGTTATATAATTTTCTTAATAAAAATGCCACATTGAAAAGTTTTTCACATTACATTGTTTAAACAGATCCAAAGACTATTGGATGATTTCAATGATGCTGATTTTCTTCTGTAGCCTATTCAATACCTTAATCATATAGGCGAAGTTTAATTTTTTCAGAAATTCAAGGCAGGCAGGTCACTTTATAATATTCCAACTGAACCAAATCTACATTAAAACAGGGCCTTTTTTTCATGGACTAAGAGGCACATTGACAAAATGCTTTGTTAGGACTTTTTATCCTCCCTCAGCACCCCTAGGGCCAGACTACCGCATTTGGGGTCAAGGGGGCCACGGGGCATTAACCTCTGCCAAAATGTGCATTAACACATGTTGCCATGGTGCAGAGAGACAAAAATGCTGTTTTCTAATGCTATTCTACACATTGTCATTATTGTTTTTTTTAAGCGGATTTCCTGTAATTCTGCCAGGGGCAGAGAAAAAAAAGTGCTGCCATGAGGCTGAGAGAACATTTTGCAGTTTTAAAGCTAATTTCCTAAAATTCTACACATTTTTGCTATCTGCTATCATATGCTCCTACGAAGGTTCTAACGATGAACTTCGCCTAAAGATGCTTTTGGGAAACAGGGCCCTGGACTGTTCACCTCCCCACCACCAGAAAGTGGGCCAGCCCTGTGCTGTGCCAACCATCTTCTGTTGGGGTGGCGCTGACCCCGCTGCCAGGGGATTGGTTACTCACTGCCATGCAGAATGGTGGGCATGGGGCCCAGGCATCCAGGGTAGTGAGGGGCACGAGACCTCACAACAGAAGAGACCAGGATAGATGGCACACAGAGACCTACTCACAGGACCGAGATTGATTGATGAGCCAGACTACACTGAACGGGTTCAGAATGAGAAGTTAGAGTGGAAAGTGGAACAGAACTACCATATTTCAATAGGTAAAGGTGTTTTTAAACTTTCGAACACGCCTATAAAATAAAAAACATTAAATGTGTTCCAACAGCAAGCGGTACCAGAGTGCTAAGTCTAGGTCCAAAAGTCTTCTTAACAGCTTCTACCCCAAAAATAAATTCAACAAATAAAGAAACGTCATCTCACTGTCAACTGCATTTATTTTCAGAAGATTTAACGTGTAAATATTTGTATGAACATAAGATGTAACACCTGAGACATAAACTGAACAAGTTCCACAGACATGTGACTAACAGAAATGGAATGTGTCCCTGAACAAAGGGGTGGTCAAAATCAAAAGTAACAGTCAGCATCTGGTGTGGCCACCAGCTGCATCAAGCACTGCAGTGCATCCCCTCCTCGTGGACTGCACCAGATTTGCCAGTTCTTGCTGTGAGATGTCACCCCACCAAGATGTCACCCCACTTCCACCAAGGCACATGCAAGTTCCCAGACATTTCTGGGGGGAATGGCCCTAGCCCTCACCCTCCGATACAACAGGTCCCAGACATGCTCAGTGGGATTGAGATCTGGGCTCTTCACTGGCCATGGCAGAACACTGACATTCCTGTCTTGCAGGAAATCCCACACAGAACGAGCAGTATGGCTGGTGGCATTGTCATGCTGGAGAGTCATGTCAGGATGAGCCTGCAGGAAGGGTACCACATGAGGTAGGAGGATGTCTTCCCTGTAACGCACAGCGTTGAGATTGCCTGCAATGACAACAAGCTCTGCCCGATGATGCTGTGACACACCGCCCCAGACCATGACAGACCCTCCACCTCCAAATCGATCCTGCTCCAGAGTACAGGTCTCGGTGCAATGCTCATTAATTCGACGATAACGCGAATCCGACCGTCACTCATGGTGAGACAAAACCACAATTTGTCAGTGAAGAGCACTTTTTGCCAGTGCTGTCTGGTCCAGCGACGGTGGGTTTGTGCCCATAGGCGACGTTGTTGCCGGTGATGTCTGGTGAGGACCTGCCTTTACAACAGGCCTACAAGCCCTCAGTCCAGTCTCTCTCAGCCTATTGCGGACAGTCTGAGCACTGATGGAGTGATTGTGCGTTTCTGGTGTAACTCAGGCAGTTGTCTTTGCCATCCTGTACCTGTCCCGCAGGTGTGATGTTTGGATGTACCGATCCAGTGCACGTGTTGTTACACGTGGTCTGCCACTGCGAGGATGATCAGCTGTCCGTCCTGTAGCGCTGTCTTAGGTATCTCACAGTACGGACATTGCAATTTATTGCCCTGGCCACATCTGCAGTCCTCATGCCTCTTTGCAGCATGCCTAAGGCACGTTCACGCAGATAAGCAGGGACCATAAGCATCTTTCTTTTGGTGTTTTTCAGTCAGTAGAAAGGCCTCTTTTGTGTCCTACGTTTTCGTAACTGTGACCTTAATTGCCTACCATCTGTAAGCTGTTAAGTCTTAACAAACATTGCACAGGTGCATGTTCATTAATTGTTTATGGTTCATTGAACAAGCATGGGGAACAGTAATGCACTGCAGTGCTTGATGCAGCTGGTGGCCACACTGGATGCTGACTGTTACTATCCCTCCTCTCCCCCTTCTCATATTCCTCCTCTCCACCTCATTTAAACCATTTTACACTGATCTCTGAAGTTATTTGGATTTTTACAAATTATCTTTGAAAAACAGGGTCCTGAAAAAGGGACATTATTTTTTGCTGAGTTTATAAGTCTTCTGAACAGCTAATCAAATGGCTACCCAGACTATTTGATTTGAAACAGAATATTTTATTTTAAAAATGTTGGCCGGTCATAGTCTCTGGATAAGTTCAACTTATTGAAACAATGGCTATTATTGTCATAAGGGTGCAGCAATGAGTATGTTCAGTTCAAATAGGTTGCTTTCCCAATTCAGAATGTCCTGTACCGTGTCATGAATTGTGTAAAGCTTTGAAAAGTTGCCACTGTAAATGGTTTCTGCAAGAGAGTGAAAAGAAGAAGATACTTTAAAATGAGTTCATTTTATTGTTCAATGCGTGGCCAGACAATTACCGAGTTCCTTTGCACTGTGCATGATGGAACATTTAGTGATGATGGTAGATGGGATATATCAGGAGTTCACAGGGGTCAAAACAAACACCTCGCACCGCCATATTGGGACAACCACAGGCCCCGCTCTCCTTAACATCTAGCAACAGCACAAAGCTGACCCACCCGAGTCTACCTCTTCCTAAAATGGCACCATGACACAGAAGTCAGGACTATTTCCTTGAGAACGAAAGGATTACCAGACAGGTTTAGGGAAACAATATAAGACAACCCCATCCCTCCCCCTGCATTTCATTCTTGTGTGTATTCAGCACATCTTACAAAAACACAAAATAAAGTATATTTGGGTACAAAAATAAAATCCTAATTAAAACAATAGCAGGGCATAAACCGTCATTATTATTCCTCCTCATACACAGATAACAATACATTAGTCACTGGACACAAAAAGTACACCGCAAAAAAACTGATAGGAAAGAAACAAATCCTGGAGAAGTGTACGTCCATTGACCTGAACCCCTGTTTGTAACCCTCGAGCTCCAAGACTCCGATGTGTCGAGAGGCTCATCGCTTGGCACGCTAGAGATGTGTTCTCTCTTTGGGATTTACTCCACACCCCCCTGGCTTAGCAGACCAGACCCAGCCAGCCATAGGGCTGACATAGTCCCACCTTCACAACACAAATAGAGGGAAAGGAGGAAACTGGAAACACTGCTCTACACATCTAAACCAATGGATTTAACTGAGCGTGAATGTGTATGAGTGGTTCTCTCTCGACACGTAATGTACTCGTTTCTATCGTATACAGTATATGCCTGGTTATGATGTGAACCAGGGTCACTTTAAGTGCGTAGCGTCCCCACTTAATTCTCACCCCGACCTTTGGGATCACTTCTTTATGTTTGGGGGTCTTCTGCTGTTTCTTATTGCCCCCTTTGCCCATGTGTCTCGCCTTTTCTTTCCTTCAACTGTTTTACATCCCCCTTCTTTCTTTCTGAGAGTTGATTTTCCTTGGAGACGCAGATACAGACAGAGCAACAGAGTGGGAGAGAGAGAGGGAGTGAGTGTGTGATCAGCTGTCCGCCGTGCCGACCTCGCCCCCGAAGCTCTCAGCCAATCTCCTTCCACTGACGGTAAAACTCCACAATGTTCTTCAGCTCCATGCCTGCTGTTGCCACTGCCTGGACGGCCGACTGTTACCAAGGAGACACAGACAATGGAGGGTAAGACTTAAACTCTTCTAACACCAATGAACATACAATGTAAGGTAAATATCACGGAAGGATGAATGGGGGAGGTCGAACATGCCAAACTTCTCTCAGAAAGAACTCTGGCTCTCTACAAAGATCTACACCATGGCAAAATGGTTTATAACAGGGAAATATTAATAGCAATACTGTACAACGCAAGGGATAAACCAGAAATACACAGTAGTCAGACCAGCCGCCCATACCAACAGTGGTTGCTGGAGAGCCTAAGGAACTGAGTGAGTGATTGTAGTTATGATGTGTATTGTTGCTCACTGACCTTCATGGGTACAGAGCGGGTACACAGATCCTCCACTGAGTGACCGGTGAGAATAGTGACCATGCCAGCTGTGTCTTCGTCTCCGTTGCTCTGGGAGACGGTCAGCTGACGACAGCTGTCCACCGTCTTGTATAGATGCCTTGAAATCAGGACACATAAGGAAAACAGTTAACACTGGGAAAGAGTTTTACAGCTTTCATAAAATCTTTTACCACTTTTGAAGCATTTGTATAAGAATGCTATGTATTGAGAGGTGGCCATGTGAAGAGACTGCAGAAAGACAAATGGAGGCTTACCAGGCTTCCATGTCCTGGCGTTTCAGTTTGTCCCTCTCAAAACTCCGCCCTGACTCCTTCTGGCAACGTATGTACCTGAGGTAGAGGGGGGCGGAAGAGGGGTTTACAACATCAAGTGTCTTCACCCATATGGGTTGCAGCCTATTTTTAGTTTACTGGATCACGGATTCAGAGTGGGTTATGGTTAGAAACATTGTTTTGAAGAATCTGAAGAATTGAGGGCAATATGGGCCCCAACAGCTAGCTCATTTGCAATCGGTTACGTGAGATACATTGATATAAAAGGAACAATGACCTGTGTATCATTGGCTCTAGGGTTTCACACAGGATAAAGGCTAAGCACATTGAAAATTGCTTTATCTTTACATTCAAGGAACTGTCGACTCAACATATCCCATTTAATGATAACAGGCTATGCTTCTGACACAAGAACTGGCTTCGCTTGTGCTGGGTTGGCTGGTTGTGGTTGTCAGATCTTAAAATGTGGCCCACTATATTACTATACATCACACTTGAGGGTTGAGACAGACCTGTTGCCTTTACGGAACTGAGACTCCAGGAAGCGGATACCGTCTCTCGCTCCGGCATTCTCCTTCTTCAGGTGGTCAAGGCCATCAATCACTGAAGCACATAACAGTCAACCATCATGTTTAAACTTTGGTATCTATTCATTTCATGCTCTAACTAGAAAGACAACACAGCTTCAGTCGTCCCCTCGGGAACTTACAAAACACAGCCAGCAAATAGCCAATGTCAAAACAATATAGCAGGGCTATTCAACTGGCTGCCAGCAGGACAAATCAGGCCCGTTTATCAATTTAGAATGGGCTTCTGATCAATTCTGAAAAGTATATAAAAATTTAAAAATCCTGCAACAATGGGATGGGGGGTGTGTTTAGAGCCAAAATGAGCCCTTGTTCAACATTCCAATGGGGGAAATCTGTTTCCCTGTAGTCCCGCCCATTAAATGCTGTCAATCAATATCACCCAACATACCAGTTACAGCCAATCAGAGCTGCTAACAGGGTCTGTCTGCCCACCTATCGGCTTTTTCACAGCAGATGAGACCACTGCAAATCATGCTCTTGGGGAAAACTCAGCTGTGAGTTAAACACCACAGACTCAGCCATGGTTATCATAAACTTTATCCAATCAACATCTAGCCTGCAACATCACTTGTTTTGTGGTCTGCTGAGCATCATGATCTACTTTTACATAATGATGCTCAGTGGCTAAGCACGGGTAATAATGATGTCAAGAGAGCAGCCTGTGTTAGCTTAGGAAGGACATGATTGACGTCACAAAAAAGCCAACACATATCTAGTGAAAATGCTTGATGAACAGTCCATATCAGATGTTCATTTTTCAGTGACATCTTCAATCAATAGAAAGGATTTAATTTGGGAGTACAGGGAAGGAATAAAAACAGTTGATATGATTGAAAACCGTGGCAATAAAAAAAAATAAAAAAACATGTTCTTTTCTCCTCTGATTTGATTTCCCTACACTGCGCAACTATATTCAGTTATCATCAGTACAGATCACTCCCGTGATGTCAGAGTTAAGATAAACTCCTCAAATCTGGAAAGTCAGCTTTCAGTTTAAGTCCCCACAGAGGTGGTGCAGTTTGTTACAGGGAGTCGTTCTCTAGTGATGCGAGGGGAGAGAGACTTCTCTGCACAAGTTAGTCAACTGAGATATGCCATACCTAAAAGGTTCACTATGTGTAAACAAAAACAAAAGATGAAGCCATGTCTAAAACTGACAGGAAGGTAGAAATTAATGTGATGCAGGTCAACTGTGTTACAAGTACAAATGTGATCCATTATTTAAACAATTTCATGCACTGAATTAGGCTTATCTTAAAGCACTTAAAATGTACATTTAATAAATGTATAAGATGTCTGGCCCCCCTGTAAATAACCTGATTCAAATCTGGACCCCGTATATTTCAATAACCCTGCAATATAGAAATCATATTTATCACAATTTTATCTCCATGCAATTCTGGTGAGAAACCTTTAAATTATGACTGCATTCAAACAGACTCATCCAGTCTAACACTAGGTTTATTCACCCAGACAGGGCATGTCTCTGTGCTCACCTGTGCGGGGAATGATGATGATGAAGCAGCCACTGCCAGCCAGATGTCTGAGGAGGTTGAGGTGCTGGCACAGGGCGGCAGAGTCGGGTACCAGGTACGGAGACATGGATGACTGGGTCTTGGGCTGTTGCAGACTGCCCTCTAGCTGAGACACCTCCAACTGTAGGGTAAGACACGTGACAAATTGCTTATCTTGATGAGATGTTGAGTGGATAATTATTGGGACAGTGAAGCATTTCATCTTCTTTTGGCTCTATACCCTACAGATTTGGATTTTAAATCAAATCTATAAACTTTTTACCACACAAGTGAATATGTCCCAAACTTTTGCTCTCCTAAAATGGGGGGAGGGGACTACTTGCAAAAAGTGCTGTAATTTCTAAACGGTTCCCCGATATGGATGAAAATACCCTCAAATTAAAGCTGACAGTCTGCACTTTAACCACATAGTCATTGTTTGATTTCAAATCCAAACTCTTGCATAGAGCCAAAAGAAAAAAAATGCTTCACCATCCCAAGAATTACGGAGGGCAGCGTATTTGTACATTCAACATTAAGTAATATACTTCAATGGAATCATCCTAACCAGCATCAGCTGAAATCTAATGAAATTCACATCAAGGTTTTGGGTGCAAAAGTAAATTAAGACATATACACTTATTATACCAAACATTAAGAAAACCTTCCTAATATTGGAGTTGCACCCCCCCTTTGCCCTCAGAACAGCCTCAATTTGTCAGGGTGTGGACTCTACAAGGTGTCAATTGCGTTCCATAGGGATGCTGGCCCATGTTGACACCAATGCTTCTCACAGTTGTGTCAAGTTGGGTGGTGGTCCATTGTTGATATACACAGGAAACTGTTGAGCTTGAAAAACCCAGCAGCGGTGCAGTTTTTGACACAAACCGGTGCACCTGCCACATACCATACCCCTTTCAAAGGCACTTAAATCTTTTGTCTTGCCCATTCACCCTCTGAATGGCACACATACACAATCCATGTCTCAATTGTCATAAGAGTTAAAAATCCTTATTTTCTAACCTGTCTCCTCCCCTTCATCTACAGTGATTGAAGTGGACTAACAAGTGACATCAATAAGGGATCATAGCTTTCACCTGGATTCAACTGGTCAGTCTACAGTATGTAATGGAAAGTTACTAATGTTTTGTACACTCAGTATAGTGTCAGATAGCTATATTGATAGTGTTTGGTTTATGATAGAATGGAATGTTCCAGAAGAAAGACCTGTAGTCGGAGCTGAGCCATGTCTCTCATCAAGCGATTTCGTCGAGCCTCCTCCTCTGCCTAGACACACAAACGCACACACAGTGTTGAAATAGATAATAGTTTGCAGTCATTTGAGCTTCACAAGTGAAACAAATACTGAAACTAGAGTGACTGCTGCTGTTTTGGTCTCATTGGTTCATTCAACTGCCGCTCACCATGCGGATCTGGGCCTTGGCCTGCTGCACCAGGTTTTCCTGCTCCGATTGGGTGATGCTGGTGAAGATGCCCGCCTCCGGGTTGAAGTGCAGCACATTGCATTGGAGATTAGTGAGGAAGTGGCCAAAGCTGCGGATGCAGCACACGCGCACCACACACTGAGATGGGGAGAGAAAGGGAGAGATCAAGTGAGATAGTAAAGTAGAGAGAGGGCAGCAAAACAGTGAGGGTGTCTAAGGGAAGCTAGGTGTGTGTACCTCCTGTACGGGGCTGAGGGAAGGTCTGGGGCGGGTGTAGTCGAGGCGGCGGTGGGCCAGGTTGAGGGCGGGTAGGTGTCGCAGGGCCAGGTCCTCAGGCAGCAGCAGGGACTGGACCAGGCCAGGCTGCTCACACACACTCAGCAGCTCCGTCACCTCAGTGTTCAAACCCAGCTCTAAAATACACAGAGAGAGAGAGAGATTAAGAAGTGACTTCTTGTCACATGTGCTCCACAGAATGAGACACATTTTGAATTTCATCCCTGAAAAGATGGGTTAAAATAACCAAAGGAGAGGAAAAGAGAACAGATGGAATGAGAAATATAATGTGAGAGAGGGGGAGAGAAGAATTTGGCCAGCTCAAGCCTCCACCTCGGGCTCCCGAGTGGCACAGCGTTCTAAGGCACTGCATCTCAGTTCTAGAGGCGTCACTACAGATCATAGTTTGACTCCAGGCTGTATCACAACAGGCCGTGGATTGGGAGTCCCATAGGGCGGCGCACAATTGGCCCAGCATCATCCGGTTTAGGCAGTCATTGTAAATAGGAATTTGTTCTTAACTGACTTGCCTAGCTAAATAAAGGCTAAAAAAAAAATAAAAAAAATAAATAAAAAAAAAACGCAGATTAACAACCCATAAAAAGAACGGGTGCATTTAGTAACTCACCTGCTTCCAGCATCTTGTTCCCGTCAGGCAGCAGGTTGAGTAGCACAGACAGTCTGTTCCATAGGCTCTGAGAACTCTACAGACAGAGTAACGGCGTTACATTGAGCGGAAGACAGACAGTGAAACAAACACCAACAATGATGAAGACTACAAACCCTTCACCAGAGTCAGCTGATACAAAGATTAACTTGTATTTTACCAATTTAATGCAAATTTGATTTTTCAATGCATACTGTTTGTAAGATCTTCTAGGTTACTGAAAAATCCGCCCTCTTTACCTGTGCACACATGACGATAATGTCAGTGTTGGTTCTCAGCCAATCCACAAACACCTTGACCACCTGGATGAGCCCCTGATTGGTCAAAATCTCCAGTCTCTCTGACAGGGTCTTCTCGCTGTGTACTGATTGGTTGCTGTGCCCGCTACACTCTGAATCGGAATCCACCTCTACAGGGAATGGACAAATAAAGAAATGAACATGCGTTTATTCTACACCCTAGTTTTCTTAGGGGTAACCTCAGATATACTGTTATAAAATGGCATATTTTAGCAATGTGCTGTTACCCAATGTAGTCTTTGGGAAAGACTAAAAACAGACTAGAAGTACATCATTATATTGAAGTTAATCTTTAAAAAAAAAACTAATATCCTGCACTATACAAAAATCACATAATAATCAACACAGCCGTCATTGTGTGTGGGAAGGTTACTAACCATTGTCGTTGGTTCCGTTGGCAGTGCCCGGGCCGGCGTCGCAGGGTGAGTCCCCCGGGGGAGGCGGCGTCTCCTGGGAGGGGGTGGTGGAGGAGGCATCTGGGTCGGTGGGGGTGGGGTTGGTGGAGGAGCTGTGGGGCCTCAGCAGCACGTTGCTGAAGGTGGGCGCTAGGCGGAAGCAGCGCTTGGCCTGGAACAGCTGGGATGACATGGCCTGGAGGTTACTGCTGATACTGGGGTCGCTGGGCAGGAGGGGCCCATTGGTGGTTGGAGGGGTGTCCCCGTCGCCGTCCTCCCTGGGATTGGCTTGCTCCTCATCGTCTTCTCCGGGCTGCAGCTCCCCCTGAGTAGTGGTGTCCAAGTTCTCCGGGGTTTCTGAGTCCTCTATATCCTCCAGGTCGGAGCGTGACTCCTGGCTGTTCATGTCCGAGTCAGTCTCCACATCGAAGGCCGTGCCGCCCTCCTCGTCTTCCTCCGAGCCGCTCTCCCAGGTCCCCTCTGTCGGGTGCTCCCTCCCTCTCTTGCTCTCCTTCCCCAGCATGGCGGGGGTGAGTGGGGGTCCCGACGAGGCACCCCCAGAGTCGTCGCAGCCCCTCTGCTCTTCTTCCTCTTCATCACTCTCAAAGCCCTCGCTCAGGTCGCTCTCGTCTTCTTTGCAGGTGGCGCGGCGGCGGCGCAGCATGGAGAGGCGGGCGTACTTCTTTTGCTTCTGTTTCTCCTCCTCCGCCTTCCGCTCACCGACGCCTGCTTTCTGGGCCAAAGTGCTCCGGTGGCCCCCCTCGTCCTCCTCATGGTCCAGGGAGCCGTTCTGCAGGGGCCTCTCCTCCGATGTCAACGAGTCAGACGGGTCTCTCAACTCAGAGTCGTCTAGGAGCAAACAAATATCATCATTGTTCCATTTGTTTTTCAGAGGATTAACAGAACATGAATAGTGTATAGGCAGCATGAGGTTAGCTGGGAGTGGTGTTCTCACCTGTGTTGTCAGTCTGCAGTGGGGGCACCTGGCTCTCCCCCTCCTCCAGCTCAGCCTGCAGACGGATGTTGACATGGTTCACCAGGTGGGAGAAGAGGGCCAGCGTGAAGGCTATTGACGCACTGTACTGCTTGGACCCTACACAAACAAGTCGACATATCAACTTTGCAATACAACGAATCAACATATCCCCTTATTTCTCCCTTGCAGTATGTCACTATCCTCACATGTCTCTACTACATGCAAGTAGAGACTCAGCTCTACTTAAAACACCCTATACACATAACGTTTGAAAAGCGATTTGTAAAAACAAATATGTGACATCTATATTCTTACTGACCTCCCCGCTTCAGGCTGTGCACCACCATGAGGCAGGTGACCACCATCTTGAAGATGAGGGTGTCGGGGAGCAGGGCGCAGGGCGAGTCGTGCTCCTCAAGCTCCTCCTCGCTGGGGGAAGTGGCCTCGTGGCCATGTGGCGGCGAGGGCAGGTAGAACAGCACCAGGTTAAAATCCTCCAGCACCGACTGACACAGAGAGGTCAGCTCTGTCTCCAGCAGACTACTCACAGGGAGGAGAGAAATGGTAAGACATTACAAACACGGACCCAACAGACAATAGAAAGCAGGTTGAGACTAACCAAACAGGGTTAAAAAATTCAATAAATTGTTATTATCATCAGATAGCTTTGTCATATATGGACAAAATGTCAAGGTTCCTATTGCGATAAATGACTTGGGCCTAAATGGTTAAAATTGAGTCCTAACCTGTTCTTGGGCTGCAGTAGACTCTGTAGGTACATGAAGCTCACCAGAAGTTGCTTGATGTCCTTGGATCTGGAAAGTAAACAGTTGTAGAAAGAGTAACAATCCCAAAGAGGACCATCTCAATACCTGTTTCAATGCTCACCTAGGGATTTGTCATTTCAGGGCTGTGGTGTGAGGAAACCAGACTGACCTTTGCCGTGAGGGAGACAGCTTCTTCATCTCCTGTTTCTTCACCTGGTGGTACATCTTAGCAGCTTTATCAAACAGACGCTTCAAATTCCCGTAGGCCCCCTCGAAGGGAGTCTCCGACTGTATACTGTTCAAACACGGGACCACAGAGGAGACAACCATGATCAATACTTGGTGGTAGGGGTGTGACGATACCAGTATTGCAATTTTTCGTCCATGGCAATGAAAACACGAAGCAGACCCAACTCTTTGGTCCTTTAAAAACCAGCTGTATGTAAAATAGTGTGTGCTATAGCTTGGAAAACAAATAATTGTGGCTGGATGACAACAATGTTTCTTTCCAAAATCAGGGCTGTTTTCCGAAAGCTCAATTTGCTTTGTGTTTTGTAAACCCACCACTACTAACGGTTATTGCAATACTGGTATCGTCCCGGTACCACTCGGTGGCAAGTGTTTTTTTTAAATGTTCTGGATCAGAAATTGGGCTTCTTCTCCTAACAGGCTGGTTTCAGAACCTCTATCATTTCAAACATGCTATTTAGTGCCTACTGATGTGATCCAAATATGAATTGCTGCCATGAAGATATTTCCCCCCTGCAGTGTGACTACATTGCCCCACTAAGGTAGAGAACAATAGCACAGCATAGTCTACAGGCCAGTCATAGATTGTGGATGTGCTGCAGTAAATCTAGACGTGTTGAAGTCTCCTCTCACCAGCGTAGGTAGTAATAGGTGGCCTCCACGTTGTAGAATTTACTCCCCGCCAGTGTACCTAACTGATTGAAAGGCATTCCTGAAAACAAAACATCAAACACTTGTCAACATCATGGCACAATAAAGACATTGCTTTCCTTTAGCAGCAGCCATTTAATATTGACTTTCAGTTCGACTGATGAAACCCTCTGAAGCCCTCTCAAAATGACAGAACGTTTCAAATGTGGATCAGTGATTTATTGAGACTGAATGCACTCTCCTGGCCAGCTAACAGTTACTGAATTTCCTGTTCCTGGCTCAAATGGCCCGCTAACTGTTCAGCTAGATCACTATGAGTTGTGTAAAGCTTTGACCAGTCATATAATAAAGCTCAATCAATAAGTGCTGTGTGAGTTCATCACTATGTGGGCAATATAACAAGAGTGATTCATTTGTAGATGGTGGTGTGGTGTGAGTAAACCGGTTAGTGTGAAAAATGGCGGTAATGTGCTGTGAAAGAGAGGGCCGGTAACACCTTGTTGTCAACTCACCTACGTGCGGAGTGACTGACAGGGCCTGGTGGTAGAACCGCTCTGACAGCTGCTCAGCCTCCACCCCAGCCAACTCGTTCTGGTAACGGGCTGTGGAAAACATTCAAACAACCTCCTGTAAACCTCGCCTATACATTCAAATAAACGTGACCTTGGATTTGGGGAATGATATTCCATGGTCATACAAATAAGGTTGTCTCAAATCTCTTTGGTGAGAAAGATAAAGTTTGTATTACCGAGATCTCCCAGGTACACCAGGCAGCGATGGCAGGCCATTTGGGCCCACTCCATCTCCTTAGGGGTGGCTGATACCGGCTTCTTCCGACCTACAAAAACAAAATACAATAATTTATACACGGTGTCAATTACAGATACCTCTGACCTGAGTGTGTCTCTCACCGATGAGGGGGTCGGTGACATGGGTCCAGTCGATGCAGTCCTGCATTTCCAGCTGGTAGTGGGACTGGATGTAGAGCAGCAGGTGCTGATAGAAGCCCACGCCGGCTATCAGGTGAGTCCTGTAGGCACACTCCAGGGCACTGCGACTGTGGATGTGCTGCAAAAGACAGAGAGATAAAAGGGGGCCAGGTAATAAGAAGAGATTAGAAATAAAAGGGTTGTGTCTAGGGCATGAGGAAAGATAACGTGTGCATGTCTGAAAGCTCAGGAGTCACTGTACTGGCCACACAGTCAACATTTCCCCAATAACTTAGGGTGTTTTGCATTTTGCGGTTTGCATAATGCAGTGTTTACACTCCAAAACAGCCCCCGAAGCAAACTGAGGACATCTCCAGAGTTGGTCTGAGTTCGGTTCCATTATTTAGGGCAATGCTCCCCAGGTTCGCTTGCGATTACACACACTACTGCAACACTGTTTTCCCTGCCATAACCCCTCACATTGGTGCCACAAGAGAGAAGATTATGTGCAGGTTCGAGGGAAAAAAACAGCGTGACGTTTTTGGATATTGATTAGCGATTGTCAAGGACGCACAGACATTCCAAAATGTGTAGTGTTTTTAGTTCAGATTATTTGTTTGCAACATGTGATCTATAAGATAGTTTCATACACTGTTTATTTGATTGTGGGGTTGGAAGTGTGAGAAAACCTATTTGGTGAGAAGCAACATAACGTCCAAATCTATTCTAGCTCTTTAAGGGGCGGCAGCCTACATTGGGTGTACAATTTTCAATTACAGCATTATTTAATCTGCAGTTATTCTTCCACTATTTATTCTGTTACCAATAATAATTACAAGTTAATAGTATCTTCCTTTGTCTCATCTTTTAACTAAATGCAATATATTAGATTACGAAATGTAAGAAGGTATATCTGTCCAATAACATATTTTGATTAAATGTATTATTTGTGATATAGATATATATATATATATATATTTTTTTTAAACAACTAGGCAAGTCAGTTAAGAACTCATTCTTATTTACAATGACGGCCTACCAAAAGGCCTCCTGCAGTGACGGGGGCTGGCATTAAAAAATATAGGACAACACACACATCACGACAAGAGAGACACCACAACACTACATAAAGAAATACCTAAGACAACAACATAGCATGGCACATGACATGACAACACAGTATGGTAGCAACACAACGTGACAACATGGTAGAAGCACAAAACATGGCACAAGACAACAGCACAAAGGAAAGAAGGTACAGACAACAATACATCACACGAAGCAGCCACAACTGTCAGTAAGTGTCCATGATTGAGTCTTTGAATGAAGAGATGGAGATAAAACTGTCAAGTTTGAGTGTTATTTGCAGCTCGTTCCAGTCGCTAACTACAGCGAACTGAAAAGAGGAGCGACCCAGGGATGCGTGCGCTTTGGGGACCTTCAACAGAATGTGACTGGCAGAACGTGTGTTGTATGTGGAAGATGAGGGATGCAGTAGGTATCTCAGATATGGGTGATTGAAGGATTTATAAATAAGCATCAACCAGTGGGTCTTGCGACAGGTATACAGAGATGACTAGTTTACAGAGGAGTATAGAGTGCAGTGATTTGTCCTATAAGGAGCATTGGTGGAAAATCTGATGGCCGAATGGAAGTGGCTTGTCCCAGAGCGCATTGAGTGAATGTTAGAAAAAGATCTTGGGTCATTTCTAAATATAGCAATATGAAGGCAAAGAGGACTTGGACCTCAAAAGAGTAGAGTCCCCATTCAAAAGCGAGGAAAGTGTGAATACAAAGAGAACAGAGTTCTTTAGCTTCATTTTTACCACAAAGTTCACTTTAAAGAGGACGGAGATCAGTTATTTTAAAGAGGACTATATGGGAAAACACCCTTAAACGCTGTACCTTCTTGTGGGTCTTGATGACCTGGATGACCTCGTAGTAGACCTTCCTCCACAGAAGCTCCTCAGCCTTGCGACCATAGTCCACAGGGTGGAGAAACATCAGCTTCACACACAGCTCCCTCAACCTGGGCACAGAAGACAGATGAGGTTGGGGTTAGGTGCGTTGCCTTTTGCCTTAGTGTTTAGGGCAAAGGTTGGAGTAGAGTAAAATGCTTACTTGTTGCGAAGGCTGATGTTTTCAGGCTTGAAGACCTCCCTGTACGATGACTTGCTGCCAATGATGACATCCAGCTTGTGTACCGACTCAACCACTGCCCTGAGCACGCAAGAGACAGTTATTATGGCAGGTAAATTACTTGGTAATTGTCATTGGTGGAATGAGGAAACTCATTGAGCTAACGTTAGCTAGCTAGCTATAACTGGAATATATAAACTGTCATACATGTTTCACATTGAGATAATGGTTGACATTATAGCTTACTAACTAGGTATGTAAAGTTAAAGGGGCTTATGAAAAATTGTGTTTCGCCCTAAATAGGCATGTTAAAAGTAGCCAGTCGACATTATTCATGTGGTGATGTTCTGCTAGACGCTTCTAGTTAGCTGCTAAATAACTAACTAGCTAGGTAGCTAGCAAGCAAGGTAGGGCTATCAGCTAACTAGTACTGTGACAATACTGACAGCTGAAGCTATCACAACGTAGTTAAACAACTAATATTATTTAGAAAGCAAGTTGACACAGGAATAAGTTAGCTAGCTAATAGCACAGTAGCTTGTTACTGTGCTGTTAGTGCTCAGTTGTCTAGAAGCTAACGTTAGTTAGCTAATTAGCTATCCGCTGCCAAGTTCCCACTGTGCTACATCTGGTTATTTAAAACCCATACTATCGAAAATGTCCGACTACTTCGTAAAAATGTCATTGCCCTTCGACGAATGCTTCGTGACAAGTACAGTTAACTAGCTAGCGTTAGCTTATGCAAGTCACAGACAGACAGGTGACTGGGTAGTTAGCTAACTAGCTAGTTGAATAGATGACTAGCTAGTTAGCAAACTAGCTAAGGTTAGCTATCCATTTATTTTACTACTGTTAGCTAGCTAATGTAATTTTTCCCAGCAAAAGGCCTTTACCTCACCTGTATAGCCGCTTGATGAGGAGGACTTTTGCCTCTGGCTCGCTATCCTGCCCAGGTCCACTCATGTTAGCATCTGGTGCCAAGAGTCACACGCTCCAGTCCAACAGTCTGCGTTCCCACCCTCTTCAACCCCACTCTTGTCAGGGTTGCTCCGGGCTTGCCTCACCGGCAGTGACAACTGTGTTGACTAGCTAACGTTAGCAGCTCTATCCTCTCCCGCTAACCACTACGTCGCTTTCGTATCTTATGTCGCTTGCCAAACTGTCCATCCGTTCGGAAACCGTTTAGGAGAGGGAATGCCCCAGTGTTTGTGTTAATTCCCGGTCAGTTATCACACCCCGATGGTTTCCTTGTGTTTTCCCCCGTTCGAAACATCGCTACGAGTAAGAGGACAGCCATTAAACAGCGACCGCCAGAACAGCGCGAGACTTCGCGTGAAATGTTAGACCTGCTTCCGCGCGGGACCGGCACTAGTTGCCACAATGAACTCCGCTAATTCTACAATTTCCCTTAATTAAAATAAGACTTTACCTTAACCCTAACCTTTACCACACTGCTAGCCTTATGTCTAACCTTGAATTAAGACCAATAGCAAATTATTTTATTTTTTAAAAATTTGTGGCTGTAGAACCTAGTGGAAACCTAGCTACATTGCCAGACAGCCAGAGTCATTATGATTAATTTGTTTGTTTGTGATCCCTGGCAATGTAAAACGTTTTTTTGGGTGATTAGGGCTGCATGGCACAATAACCGGGTAACCAATGATTATTGATGAAGACTGTCATGAAAATGAAATAAGAGTGATAACCACCCAAAAAAAAACACCTGACTGAAGACGGAACTGCTGGGCATTTGTGCAGTTGAGTTCGTTTCTGGACTCTAAAACTTGATGAAACTTTTGTTGCACCTTGCTAAAACAAGCAAGGTGTTGTAGCAAACAAGTCTTTTTTTTTTGCCTAGGCAATTTACATTAGTCATTTAGCAGACACTCTTATCCAGAGCGACTTAAAGTTAGTACATTCATCGTACCCCTTCCCTGCAGTCAAATGACCTAGTGGCCTCAAGTGTAGAATGTTATTCATATTGTTTTCATAATTAATAATAAAAAATAAAAAAAATCTGGTGTTTCTCTGCCAAACAGTTTTGTTATATTTCAGTCTTCTTTGATGTATATAAAGTGTAATATTGGGATGCAAACTCAAAATTGAATACATGTCCACTATTTATCTGACAGGATACAGATGCCTTTTTTTTAAGCCCATGAACATGTGTGTGAGGTGTACACTTTTGTTTTGTTTAAAGTAGATTTGTTTAAAACTAACAAGAAACACTGTGTGACCCAGATTTAGCCCACTGCTGTATTAAGATAGCTAGGTTGGACAACCATATATCACAGTCATAATAAGTACATTTTTCCTCAATAAAGTAGCTATCAGAAAAGTCTGAGTTAGTAAGAGGGAAAATAGTTAAGTGTTAGTTCACAAAAGGAACTAAAATATAAATGCAACATGCAAAGTGTTGGTCCCATGTTTCATGAGCTGATATAAAATATGCGCACAAAAAGCTTATTTCTCTCAAAAGTTGTGCACAAATTTGTTTACATCCCTGTTAGTGAGCATTTCTCCTTTGTTAAAATAATCCATCCACCTGACAGGAGTGGCATAGCAAGAAGCTGGTTAAACTGCATAATCACTACACAGGTGCACCTTGTGCCGAGGACAATAAAAGGCCACTCTAAAATGTGCAGTTTTGTCACACAACACAATGTCACAGATGTCTCAAGTTTTGAGGGAGAAGCAATTGGCATGTTGACAGCAGGAATGTCCACCAAAGCTGTTGTCAGATAATTTATTGTTAATTTCTCTACCATAAGCTGCCTCCAACATTGTTTTAGAGAATTTGTCAGTACATCCAACCGGCCTCACAACCGCAGAGCATGTGTATGACGTCGTGTGGGCTAGCAGTTGTCTGATGTCAACGTTGTGAACAGAGTGCCCCATGGTGGAGGTGGGGTTATGGTATGGGCTAACATAAGCTACAGACAACGAACACAATTGCATTTTATCTATGGCAATTTGAATGCACAGAGATACCGTGACAAGATCCTGAGGCCAAATATCGTGCCGTTTAATCGCCGCCATCACCTCATGTTTCAGCATGATAAAGTACAGCCCGATGTCGCAAGGATCTGTACACACTTCCTGTTACCTGCATACTCACCAGACATGTCCCCCATTGAGCATGTTCTGGATGCTCTAGATCAATGTGTTCCCACCAATATCTGGCAACTTCGCACAGCCATTGAAGAGGAGTGGGACCACAGGCCACAATTAACAGCTTGATCAACACTATGCGAAGGAGATGTGTCGCACTGCATGAGGCAAATGGTGGTCATACCAGATACTGACTGGTTTTCTGATCCACGCCCCTACCTTATTTTTAAGGTGTTTGTGACCAACAGATACATATCTGTATTCCCAGTCATGTGAAATCCATAGATTAGGGCTTAATGAATTTATTTCAACTGACTGATTTCCTGATCTGAACTGTAACTCAGTAAAATATTTGATATTGCTGCATTTTTTGGGGGGGGGGTTGTCCTTGTCTCATCGCGCACCAGCGACTCCTGTGGCGGGCCGGGCGCAGTGCGCGCTAACCAAGGTTGCCGGGTGCACGGTGTAGCCTCCGACACATTGGTGCGGCTGGCTTCCGGGTTGGATGCGGGCTGTGTTAAGAAGCAGTGCGGCTGGTTGGGTTGTGTATCGGAGGACGCATGACATTCAACCTTCGTCTCTCCCGAGCCCGAGCCCGTATGGGAGTTGTAGCGGTGAGACAAGATAGTAGCTACTACAACAATTGGATACTACGAAATTGGGGAGAAAAAGGGCTAAAAAAATAAAATAAAATAAAAATATTAAAAAAAGAACGGATTAGGAGTGATTTAGATGAATACTGAATATTCTGGGTTTATGTTTTGGAGAAAAAATAATTAGGCTACAAATAAACATTTCTCGTTGGTTTTTGATTGATAGACAAGGCAATCACCGAAGGACCACATGATCCAGTTTGCATGCCATCATCACATCTATTTCAACAGAGAAAGGTAAGTGATGTTCCTTAATGCTGTTCTTTGAGAGTTTGAATCGGCTGGAGCTTCTTGTTTTGTAGCTAAATGAGCTATCTCTTTTTTCGCTTAGGTTTAAGTGCTAGGAATTAAATTAGGCCACTTTGCTGGTTGGCTATGGCTCTGTAATTTGATAATGTAGTGTGCTAGGGTGTGTTTTTCATGATCCGACACACCAGGTAAGCAGTGATTGCATTCGTTTTAAAGTGGCCTGTCATTGAAATTTTCTGTATTACCAAATCATGAGAGAGCAAACCACACACAAGTCAGAGTTATCGTAAAGTCCATCTTTAATTATATGAGCTTCACCATAGCCATGTGACTCTCAGATCAATTCAGTGTCTATAAATGAATTCTCTGAGAGTGCTTACAAAACAGTCCTTAGTATCATTTATAGCCAAGACACACCCATCAAAACTCACATAACGAATAACAGATCTTAGGAACATTAGACAAAGAACCTTTTACCAGAAAAAAGAGTATCCCATAATTTATAGCATTAGCTATAAATTATCGTTCAGTTTGGTCTCCTAAACCGAAGCTCTTATCTCGTTCTTGGTACAACATAGTACCAAGACATTACCTCATCCAATGGTATATATCAATTGTCAATTTCTAGATACTCCCATAAAAAATACAACCCCTCCTGGACAAGCTTACAGAGAGAAGTGACTGGCACCAAAGACATTGTGGAGCCAACTAACTGGTTCCCCATTAATCACACCATCCCTTCACATGGTTTAGGAATAGTTACAAACACATTCACAGATAAGACTAACCTGACCTCTCCCCTCTCTGGGCCCAAGTAACCTTTTCCACATAAGCATACTTACGAAAATTAATAAAACATCTTATTTATCAATGTTACCTAAAGGATTCTGATTCTGCTACCACAGGCCTCATACACTAGATGCATACCTTGTTCATAAATGTAGCATACAAAAATAAAATAAAAAAGTGTAGCATACACTTTAGCCTATACGCTTCTGAGTGTGGACATCGCCACACTTATTGTAGATTCCAGAAGACGTAACAGTCCCTTTACGTAAGATAGTTGCATAAACTTCATTTGACTTTAGGCTACTCTACAAGGGTGTGTTAAGTTACATTCGCTTCGTTGCGTGATGGTTTGTACTGAACGACATGTTTCCCCAAAATGTTCAACGTTCTTGAACAGACTTTGGGGTACGTCGCAGACATCGATGCCTCAATCCCGGACAAAGAAAAACAACACGGAGCCATCGATGTGGGCCCCAGCCGCTCATGAGGACTGTGTGCTCCCAATCTCTGTGGCTGACACGAGTAAGACATTCAAGGGTGTCAACCCTGGCAAGGCTGCCAGCGCAGATGGCATCCCAAGCCGCGTCCTCTGAGCATGTGCAGACCAGCTGGCTGGAGTTTTTACGGACATATTTAATCGCTCCCTATCCCATTCTGTTATCCCCGCTTGCTTCAAGATGTCCACCATTGTTCCTGTACCCAAGGAAGCGAAGGTTACTGAACTAAATGACTGTCTTCGTAGACACTGTCACTAGCCAGCTACCACCAGGTACTCTACCCTGCACCTTAAGAGCCTTATGTATATAGAATCAATGAACATGGGTCACTTTAATGTTTACATACTGTATTCTAGTCATGACTCATACTTATTTCATAACCAAAGTTATGCAACACCCCATGTCCCTGTGTGAAAAGTAATTGCCCCCTTACACTCAACTGGTTGTGCCACCTTTAGCTGCAAAGACTGTAACCAAATACTTCCTGTAGTTGTTGACCAGTCTCTCACATGGCTGTGGAGGATTTTTGGCCCACTCTTGCATGCAGAACTGCTTTAACTCAGCGACATTTGTGGGTTTTCAAGTATGAACTGCTCATTTCAACATTTCAATTGGGATTAGGTTTAGACTTTGATTAGAACATTCCAAAACATCAAATGTGTTGCTTTTTAGCCATTTCCATGTAGACTAGATTGTGTGTTTTGGATCTTTGTCTTGCTGTATGACCCAGCTGCGCTTCAAATTCAGCTCACAGACGGATGGCCAGACATTCTCCTGTAGAATATAGTGATACGGAGCAGAATTCATGGTCAAGCCATCCAGGAACAGCAAAGTATCCATAAACCACACTACCACCACAATGCTTGACCATTGGTATGATGTTCTTAATGTGGAATGCAGTGAGTGTTTGGTTTTCGCCAGGCTTAATGGGACCCAGTTATACTTTTGAATCATCTGTCCATAGAACATTCTTCCAAGAGTTTTGATGATCATCAAGGTGCTTCCAGGCGTTTTTGGCAAACGTAAGTAAACTTTTTGGATGACATGGGTCCCATGATGCCTGGCGAAAACACAACACTGCATTCCAATACCTTGCAAAGAAGGGCACCTAGTGGTAGATGGGTAAAATAAAAAAGCATACATTAAATATACTTTTGAGCATGAAGTTATTAATTCCATCTCGGATGGTGTATCAATACACCCAGTCACGACAAAGACTTTAAAACAGTTAGAGTTAATGGCTGTGATAAGAGAACTGAGGACGGAACATTGTAGTTAATCTACAATACTAACCTAATTGACAGAGTGAAAAGGCAGTTTGTACAGAATAAAAATATTCCAAAACATGCATTCGGTTTGCAACAAGGCACTAAAGTAATACTGAATACAAAGTGTTATGTTTGGGGCAAATCCAACACATTCAAGCATGGAGGTGGCTGCATCATGTTATGGGTATGCTTGTCATCGGCAAGGACAAGGGAGTTTTTTTAGGATAAAAAGTAACGGATTAGAGCTAAGCACAGGCAAAATCCTAGAGGCAAAATCCTAGAGGAAAACCTGGTTCAGTCTGCTTTCCAACAGACACTGGTTGACAAATTCACCTTTCAGCATTACAATAACCTAAAACACAAGGCCAAATATACACTGGAGCTGCTTATCAAGATGACATTGAATGTTCTTGAGTGGCCTGGTTACAGTTTTGACTTAAATCGTCTTGAAAATCTGTCAAGATTTGAAAATGGCTGTTTAGCAATGATCAACCACCAACTTGATAGCGCTTGCAGAATTTTAAAAAGAATATTCAACAATCAAGGTGTGCAAAGCTCCCAGAGACTTACCCAGAAAGACTCACAGCTGTAATTGCTGCCAAAGGTGATTCTAACATGTTTTGACTAAGGGGTGTGAATACTTGTGTAATGAATACTCAGGGAGAAAAAGGTGTAGATACCTGCGCGGCAGGTGTTTATTTCACCTTTGCAGAAGGCAGGAATCGTGGTCACAGGCAGGCAATAGTCATACACAGGTAGGTAAATCAAAACTAGGACTGAATGCTATAACTGGTTCTCACAAATGAGCTAGGAAAAGGCTTAGCAGAGTCAAAACAAACAATACCTCACAAAGGCACAAACAGAATGAACTGAAGTAAATAAGGAGCTGATGAGACCAGGTGAGTAACTAACACAGCTGAAATCAATGAACAAAAATGAAAGATAGGGCTACGTTCAAGAAGACAAACAGAACACAAGGTTGACTAAGAAAATTAACACAGAACCTTACAGTACCCCCCCCCCCCCCCCCACCCCCAAGGAAGGCTCCTGACGACCCAATAGCACTGGAGGGTGGAGCGGACGGGGGAGCAGAGGCAGCAGCCTACCTCGTGGGGCGAGGTCCGGAAGGCTGGTTCGACAAAGTCGTGAACTGACCCGACATTCTGCGTCAAGGCTGATGTCCAGTGGGCCTGTTCGGGGGTCGACCCCGAGGTCGGGGAGCGGGACGATCCGGACGGTTACGGTGGAATGCCTGAATCATCCCTGTGTCGAGGATGTCCTGGTCGGGGACCCAGGACCGGTCTTCAGGTCCATAACCTTTCCAGTCCACTAGATAGTAGATGCAACCTCTCAGGCGTTTGGAATCAAGGATGGCTTGAATGGCATAGGCAGGTTCCCCTCCGACGTCCAACAGTGGGGGCGCACTGCAGGTTGACACTGTAGGATGAAGAGGACAGGTTTTAAAGACGCATGGAAGAACGAGGAGATTTTATACTGATGGGGTAACTGGAGGCAATACATGACAGGGTTGATGCGATGGGTTATCTTGAAGGGACCAATGAAGCGAGGACAGAACTTTTCAGGGGAGGCGGAGCCAGATGTCTCTGGTAGAGAGCCACACACGCTATCCGGGGTGAAAGAGTGGCGTAGGTCGGCAAAGCGTTTCTGGGTATTAGAGGCTTTCTGCAGATGGCGGTGAGCCCATACCTGTCTCCCATACCTGTTCACTATGCCGAAACCAGTCGTCAACAGCTGGGACAGTACCAGGCTCCGCCTCCCAGGGAAACATGGGGGGTTGGTAACACACTGAAACGGAGTAAGGCGGAGGGATGAATGCATGAGTGATTTGAGCGTATTCGGCCCAGGCCATATATACCGACTCCAGTCGTGTGGAGAGGTAGAACATTGTTGGCGGAGGTACTTCCCTATTTCTTGGTTCAGGTGTTCGGTCTGCCCGTTGGTCTGGGGATGGTACCCGGAGGAGAGTCTGAGGGCGACCCCCAGTCGGTCACAGAAGACTATTCACACCCGGGAGACAAACTGGGGCTCCGGGGTTCTCCGGAATACCATACAGACGGAACACGTGCTGGAACATACACCTACACAATTCCATGGCGTTAGGTAAATGAGGAAGAGGAACCAGACACATTTTTTTAAACGGTCTACTATGACAAGGATGGTGGTGTTACCAGAGGATTCAGCAATGTCTGTGATGAAGTCAACAGCCATGTGGGACCAGGATCTGTGAGGGATTGGCAAAGGTTGAAGCTTCCCGGAAGGGAGATGAGGGCTTTTGGTTTGGGTGCAGACTGGACAGGAGAGTATGTAATCCCTTACGTCAGATGCCAGTGAGGACCACCAGAACTTATGAGCTAGAAGTTTGATGGCTCGTGTAATGCCCGGATGGCCAGACCCTAAGGACGTGTGACACCATTGCATCAGTTGGGGGTCTAACAGCTGCTGGTACGTAACTCCTTCCAGCTGGTGTCTCAGGAGGAGCCGGGTCTGAGGTTAGGGATTCTTGTATGGCTGAGTGAACCTCCCACAGTACCGGCCCCATAATGCAAGAGGAAGGAAGAATGGTGTAGGGTCTGAGTTACTCGTCAGAAGGTCAAACTGGCGGGAGAGCTTTTAAGTTTTTCTTTTCCGGGGATGTAAGTAACATGAAAATGGAAGCGTGTGTAGAAGAGAGCCCAGCGGGCTTTTCTGGAGTTTAACCTCTTGGCTCCTCTGATATATTCCAGATTCCGATGATCTGTTAGGACGAGAAAGGGATGTTGTGCACCCTCCAACCAGTGGTGCCATTCTGAGGGCCAGCTTGATGGTGAGGAGTTCTCTTTTCCCCACATCGTAATTCCTCTCAGCGGAGGATAACTTCCTGAAAAGAAGGCACAGGGATGTGATTTTGGAGGTGTTCCCAACTGCTGAGAGAATATGGCTCCTACTTCAGAGGCATCCACCTCCAGGGTGAAAGGAAGAGTCGGATCAGGTTGGCGAAGAACAGGAGCTGAGGGGAATAGGCATTTCAAGTTGTTGAAAGCAGTCAGGGCGGTTTCAGTCCATTGACGAATCCGGGTCTTTTGGCTGGTAAGGGCACCGAGGGGAGCGGCAGTAGAACTGAAGTTCCGAATGAACCGGCGATAGTAGTTGGAGAACCCAATGAAATGTTGGAGTTCCTTAATGGTGGTGGATTTGGGCCAGTTACTGATGGAGGGGACTTTGTTCTCATCTATGCTGACACCTCCAGGTGCCAGTACGAAACCGAGGCAGTTTGCCAAGGTTACATGGAAGGTGCTCTTTTCAGTCTTCACATAAAGGTTATGGTCAAGGAGCCATTGAAGAACCTTTTGCACACGCTGTATGTGTTCCTTCAGGGAGCTGGACTAAATCAGGATGTCATCAATGTAGACAATGAGAAAGCGATCGATCATATCCTGTAAAACCTTGTTCATAAAGAATTGGAAGACGGCAGGGGCGTTAGTAAGGCCGTAGGGCATGACCAGGTATTCGTAGTACCCTCATGCGGTGATAAGGGCCTTCTTCCATTCGTCGCCTTCACGTATACGAACAAGGTTATATGCACGTCGCAGGTCGAGTTTTGTATAGATGTTGGTGCGGCCCACTTGTTCAAGGGTCGCTGGCATCAGAGGAAGGAAATGGTTCTTGACCGTGACGTCGTTCAGGGAACGGTAATCAATACATGGGCGGAGACCATCGTCCTTTTTTCCAACAAAGAAGAAGCTGGATGCAGCCGGGGAAGAAGAACGAATGAAACCGTTTGAGTGTTTCGTCAATGTAGTTCTCCATTGCCTCATTTCATTTTCCGGGATAGATAGGAGCTAAACACGGCCCTTCGGTGGGGACACTCCAGGGAGTAAATCAATAGCACAGTCCCCTGGGCAATGTGGTGGCAGCTTGATTTTGCTGAAGACATTGCTGTACTGGGCGTATTCAGATGGTATGGTGGGCGGCACTGCAGAGGCAGAGTCCTTAATGGTGGTGGCTCTGCAGGGTAGGCTGAGACAACTGATGAAGCAGGTAGTAGACCACAAGATGGCAGGGTCGTGACGACAAAGCCAGGGGTGTCCGAGGATGAGTGGCTGTTTGGGGGATGAAAGTTCATGAGTTGAATGGTTTCGGTGTGGAAGACTCCAATCTGGAGGGTGACGCTCTGTGTCAGGTGCGTAATGGAGCCTGTGCCCAATGGCTGCCCGTCCAGGGAGGCGTGACAGGTGTTAGATCAATGTTAAGCTCTTGTACTAGCTGGTGAGCGATAAAATTACCTGCTGCTCCCGAATCTATCAAGCCCTCTACGTACTTAGTATCCCCCTTCACGGTTATCTATACTAGGATGGAGAATTGTTTATGGGAGATATTTACAAATAAGGACACGCCTGAATAGATTATCTTTTATAGGCAGAGCCCTTCTTGGATCTGCATTTGAGGTTCGATTCACGGGAAAGGTGCATGTCCCAACTGCATGGGCTCTGGAAGACTCGGACGGGATGACGGAATCATGGAAAGAGAAGATTTCGGGTTCCTGGGTGGCAGAGTTCTTTGGCGATGAGATGGTCGATGGAGATGGAAACACGAATGTATTGATTTAAATCCTGAAGGTCACCTCTACAGGCTAGCTCCGCCTGAAGTTCCCTGTTGAGCCCTCTTCGTTAGACGGTAAGTAAAGCAGCCTAACTCCATCCAATTTGATTTATGTGTCTTGTTTTGTCTAGGGGTTTTGTAGTCTATGGGGTTGTGTTCAGTTGAGTGTTCTAGGTAAGTCTATGGTTGCCTTGAGTGGTTCTCAATCAGAGGCAGGTGTTTATCGTTGTCTCTGATTGGGAACCATATTTAGGCAGCCATATTCTTTAGGTATTTTGTGGGTGATTGTTCCTGTCTCTGTGTTTTGCACCAGTTAGGACTGATTTGGTTTTGCCACGGTTTCTTATTTTTTGTAGTGTTCACGGTTTCATCTTTCATTAAAGATGTTTATAAATAACCATGCTGCATTTTGGTCCGCCTCTCCTTCCCAGGAAGAAAACCGTTACAGGATTGAACAATAAGTGACGTATTTAAAGGGCAGTGAATTTAAAATCTTAGACATTGGTTGTCCTTATGCCATTGAAAATCTGAGACACTGGCCGTGTCTGAAATAAAAATACATTTAGTATGCTTTAAATGCCAAGATGTCATACTCCAGGTTTTCCTAAACTCGGTCCTCGGGACCCCATTTTTTGTTGTTGTTGCTCTGGCACCACACAGCTGATTCAACTAATCATCAAGCTTTGATAATTTGAATCAGGGCAAAAACCAAAACATTCACCCCTTGGGGTCCCGAGGACAGAGTTTGGGAAACGCTTTCATATTCATTTAGGCATTTCCTCTAGTTGAATTCTCTGCACACTATTGAGGAAGAGAATCGTCTTTCTAGACCCAAGTGTGTTAGATAACAGCTGATAATAGGCCTTTGATGATGAGGTGTACCAAACTTAACAAATGGCGAAATGCAATTGTTCATTTCCGCACTAGATGAGCATTCTCAATATGGATGAGCTTAGTAAGTTGATGTTTGTTGCTTTACTGCATTTGATTTTACTAAACAGTACGTTCTAAACTATGATTAGTACACGGTATGCAGTTTTAGTAAGTAGTAGGCAATACAGATTTCGGACACAGCCAATATCCACAGGAAAGTAGGCCTTAAATCGACTTCCAAACGCGGATCTGATCTGTGTGTGGCTCTCATGGTTTGTTTGAGCAAACAATATAAATGCATACACAGAATGCATGCATATACTAGCGGGGCCGCATCCCCACATCTGGGGCACCTACCTCCAGGGGTTGGAACAAGAATTATTTTCCAATTGTTTAATTGCGAACAGAACCACATTTCTTTTGTTCCGTTCCACTGTTCCAACCAGCAAAATAAAGTTCTGAACTAGTTCAAACCCCCCAAAACAACCGGTTTATATTGTTCCTTGCTGTTTCTTTTTTAACCTGTGATATCAACAGTTTTTTACATTTAGCTCATTAAATTACTTGACCAATCAATGTGGATAGAGCAGGCAAGGTAGTTGTTTACATGTGTGATGGACAGACATGTGTAGACTATGGCGCAAGATGTGACTGACATTTTGTTGGTGGGGAGGTGATTGAGCGAGAGAGGGTAGTGGAGGAGGCTTGAAGTGCTGGGCATCTTGTTATGACATGCATTATCTGAATTAGGTCCACTGAATTATACCTAAGAGGGCCGGCTTCCATGAAAGAACTTTGAATGTCCTTTGAGCTAGCTAGCTCACACGCTTGTGTGTGCAGAGCGGCACCAGAATTAAAAACACATCTTGCCTTTTTGTAGTTAATAAATCCTTTGTGAAACATTATAATTAGGCCTTTTGAATCCTTAATTAGCATTGAAAAAGTTAATAGATTCTATTCTATCTTCTGAATCACGATTCTAACAACAGTACAGTAGCCTACGCTTTGGAAGGGGAATGGGTAGGTAGTATACAAATACACACACTTACAAAGATTTTCAGCTTGCAGGCAGACACTGGAATAAGTTTCTGAGTGACAGAGTGAGCACTTTGCATAGGCGCTTTATTGCGTTTTCTTGTGGGACTAGTAAAAATGCCTGCAACTTAAAATAAGGTTGTTAACTGGGTCCTTGTGCTTTTAAAATAACAGTTATGTTCCCGGAACAGTATGGATTACTTTTGTATGTTCTATTTTGTTTCTATTTCTGTTTCTTGAAAATGTTTGCTATTTTTCTGGTTTTCGGGAGTCCTGCAATTCTACACATTTTGTCATGGCTTATGATAAGAGCATATGCTAAAATACAGGATATTTTGTCTCAAATTTCCAGCATAATGACCAACCACCAAAACAACCAGTAAATGTAATTGTATTCAACATTCTGGCTTGCAGAGGTCTTGGGGCGGCAGGGTAGCCTAGTGGTTAGAGCGTTGGACTAGTAACCGGAAGGTTGCAAGTTCAAACCCCCGAGCTGTCATTCTGCCTCTGAACAGGCAGTTTCAGGCAGTTGCACTGTTCCTAGGCTGTCACTGAAAATAAGAATTTGTTCTTAACTGACTTGCCTAGTTAAATATAGGTAAAATATATATTTAAAAAAAAAGGACCTTTCCAAACAATTTTATTGCATTATGTCAGATGGTGACTAGCTAGCAAGCTGGATGATGCTGGATGATGCTGGATGACATTCAAACTGGATGATGTATCAGGCTACATACAGTGCCTTCTGAAATAATTCATACCCCATGACTTATTCCATATTTTGTCGTGTTACAATCTAAATCCAAAATGGATTCAATTATGTTTTCTCTCACCCATCTACACACAATAACTCATAATGACAAAGTGAAAACATGTTTATAAATATTGTTGCACATTTATTGAAAATGAAATACAGAGATATCAGATTTACATGTGTATTCACACCCCTGACTCAATACATGTTAGAATCACCTTTGGCAGCGATTACAGCTGTGAGTCTTTCTGGGTAAGTCTCTAAGAGCTTTGCACACCTGGATTGCAGAATATTTGCACATGATTATTTTTAAAATTCTGCAAGTGCTATCAAGTTGGTGGTTGATCATTGCTAAACAGCCATTTTCAAATCTTGTCATATTTTCAAGCCAATTTAAGTCAAAACTGTAACTAAGCCACTCGGGAACATTCAATGTCATCTTGGTAAGCAATTCCAGTGTATATTTGGCCTTGTGTTTTGTCCTGCTGAAAGGTTAATTTGTCACCCAGTGTCTGTTGGAAAGCAGACTGAACCAGGTTTTCCTCTAGGATTTTGCATATGCTTAGCTCTATTCCATTTATTTTTATCCTAAAAAAAACTCTCTAGTCCTTGCCGATGACAAGCATACCCATAACATGATGCAGCCAACTCCATGCTTGAAAATATGAAGAGTGGTACTCAGTGATGTGATGTACTTTCCCCAAAGATAACGCTTCGTATTCAGGACATGAAGTTAATTTCTTTGCCACATTTTTTTGTTTATTTGTATTTTTTACAGTTTTAGTTTAGTGCCTTATTGCAAATATTTGTATTCTGTACAGGCTTCCTTCTTTTCACTCTGTCATTTATGTTGCGGAGTAACTACAATGGTGTTGATCCATCATCAGTTTTCTCCTATCACAGCTATTGAACTCTTTAACTGTTTTAAAAGACACTATTGGCCTCATGGCGGATCTCCCTGGTCCTTCTGGTTGAATCTCTGTTTGAAATTCACTGCAGAGACTGAGGGACCTTGCAATCATTTGTATGTGAGGGGTACAGAGATGAGGTAGTCAACACTATTATTGCAACTTATTATGTGACTTGTTAAGCACATTTTTAATCCTGAAATCATTTAGGCTTGCCACAACAAAGGGGTTGAATATATTTCAAAAAACGTAATTCCACTTTGACATTCTGGGGTATTGTGTGTAGGCCAGTGACACAACATCTCAAATGAATCCATGTTATATTCAGGCTGCAGCACAACAAAATGTGGAAAAGGTCAAGGGGTGTGAATACTTACGAAAAAGACTAGTCTTAATTTTGATCTCACATGAAATGCACCAACAGCCTCAGCAAATAATATTTGCAAACATGATCGGTTATGGTAATGTCAATGTCGACTACTATGATCTGTCTGGCATACTGTGTCTTTGGTTGTCCAGTGATAATCCAATGATGTTTCTGTAACCTACAGTGTATCTCATGATATGGACCCCAGAATAGGCCACATCAACCATGAAATGGCCAATAGGCCTTTGTAAGAGTTTCAAAATATTTTTCACTGTGGTGACTGTTCTGTAGGAATTATACAAAAAAAGACATATCACATCTTAATTTAAGAAGTTAATTATTTGTTTATTATTCATTTATTTAAGTATTTCTATCTCCAAGATTCACCCACCCGAAAAATATAAATTCCGGTTTATTCAAAAATTAAATGAAGGAATTGTTATTGACCGCATCAAAGGAATGAATCAACAAAATCAAAGTGGCAATAATCATAATCATTATTACAATAATAATTAAATAATCAGAATATCCACATTCATAACAAATCCATTTACAATGGCAATACACTCTTCAATATCACTCTTCCATTAATATACACAAATCCCCGAATGTCTGTCCTTTTTAAAACAAAAATAGAGGGGTTGGGGGACTATGGCTTGTCAAGGGGTATGACTATGTGTGACCTGTGGGGTTGAAAGTTCAAGGGTGAGGGAGGGTTGGCGAGTTGGAGGCACACTTAATAGAACTTGAAGAAATGGCTAATAACATGGTGTTACTTGCATGGAAGAGTTGCTTCACAAGTAACAGTGTGATCTGAACCAAACGTTCAGCCTGACAGAGGGGTCTATGAGAGGCAGAGTTCGGGGAACTAAATTGGAAAGATTAGATAAGGGTTGTCTGGATAAATATATATATCTGAATGACAACCATTGCAAACATTTAATGTAGAGAAACGCAAAACTTAAATCAAATAACAACGAAGAATCATAATAGTTACAGGAATTCAAAGAAAAGGAGATGTAGGTCACTGGAAATATTATCTTAGTTATTCTATATATTGTATATTTACAAACATTGCTTGGTCACCCAAATATAATTTTAAAAAATGCCTCAGTTGATGAGAAAATGAGTGCAAGCCAGAGATTGTTTTGAGAGGCATAATTAGGTGTGTAGGTGTTCAGAGGTGTCGGATTTGTCAGTGTCTGCACAGAAAGTGCTTCCCAGACAGCTGTCCTTTAAATTGCCAGTGTGAACCTCTCCACTCCCCAACATTTATTCTTTGAGGAGTCAAATACGTCATTTAAGAGAGAGAGAGAGATTAGAGGATTGAGGAAAAAACTGTACACCCTGCATATACAAACAAACTGTATATACACATAGACATACCATATATACACACACATATCCAGTATATACACAACAACTGTACACACACTGTATATACACACACATTCAATCACGTAAAAGGTATTAACCTCTAATCTCTCGCTCTTTGGATGTGTCACTTTTCAGTGGTCAGAGGTGAAGGAGGGCACAGGGTTTTATTTAGCTTCTGTGTCAGTGGAGTCCATACAAAGAAATCAAATGGAAGTTATACAGAAACTTGGCTCCAGAATTCGGTCTCACCACACTGGAAAAACATGATAAACTCACGTCTGCTCCACTAAGCTTACATCAGAGACAGAAATAGGAAAACAAAAACGTGATGGCAAGGATGTCCTCTTCTAAGGAGTTTTTAGATCGTCTGTAAAATGGAGAGCTCCCCAGCGATTGTCAAGTAGAGAAACAACATCCATCCTCGCATCTCTCTTCCAGGGATTTACAAGAGAGAAGTGGAGGGGTACAGGTCACGGCAACGTGCAGATCATTGTGAGGGGAGCAGGTAAAACAACAGTTTGTGTTTTTATCCGTCACAATCCCAGGGCAATCTTTCTCCACAAAAGGGTCATGTTCCATAAGATTGTCTTAAGAAAAATCAGTTGATATAAAATGGATCATTTCTGGACTGTCATTAGATACTAGAGTCTTGTCATTATCAAGAAATAAACATTTGCGAGAGGAAGATTTCCAATGAAAAGTTGATGTAGTACTACGGTAAGAATAAGCATTATTATAGAAATATAAATCATAGCATTGTCTACATTTTTCAAAGTTTTAATTGAAGCAATATTTTGTTTTGTAGCAGTTTCCCTTGTAATAGGCTGTGCATAATTAGTTTCCTTTAAATGCAAAACTAATAGAGATAAAGAAGAAAGAACAAAACCAAAACCATGGCAGATATGAACAGGAGCAGAAAAAGTCTAAAAGTGAACATAAACTGAGGTGGGTGGTTAAGAATAGATAGAAAGAGGAATGGGTAGATAGTGGGTGGACTGTAGAAAATGTTAGGAAGGAAAAATGAAAGAAACTAATTGTGAGATCTTAGAAAAATGTTAGGAAAGAAAAATTACAGCACCTTTGAAATGCATCTTACACACAGCAGCTCTCCCTCTTTCATTTCACTTACTACTCAATCCCAAAAGGTTTATATCATGTCAATCTGCATAGCTGTTCTTCACATGCTTGATGAGCCAACAAAACCGTTTCCCGAGATTGGCACGTCTTGAAAAGAAAATATCTAATCACAAGCGTCAAATACAGATTGTCCAGCCATCCAATCAGAGAGAGAGGGCCCAAGTAAAGTAGGGTAAATAACACAGCAGATCCTTACATGGTCAGCTGTGGCTCTGGACTATCCTTAAGGTCAGGAGAATTGGACCAATGGCCCAACTTCTCCCTTTGTCAGCCAATCGCATCACGAGAGAGCGCTCTTGATATATGGCCAGGCCATGCGGGCTGCCCATGTTGCCTCAGCCAATTAGGTTCCAGATTGTCCTCCACGAAGCTGCGTGATTGGCTAAGGAGAGAAAAGGAAGACAGAGAGAGAAGGAACGGGGAGGTGCTTGATGAGTTGCTATCCAATCATAGCCATCCCACTAGGCACAGACGTCATTTCAACGTCTAATTTTGATTTACAATCGATTGAGTTGTCAACTAAAGTGAATTTAATCTATGTCATTGGATTTAGGTTCAGATTTGGGTGAAAAAATACAACATTCCCTAACGTCCCTAATGAAATTCCATTACTACATCACATTTAGCCTTTTTGTTTAAATGATGTGGAATCTTTGTTGATTCAACCAGTTTTTGCCCAGTGGGATAGATCTTGTAAGAGATGCACCAACCACTGTATCGGATGGCAGTCCCTACAAAGTAGGATTCATCTCTTTGTCAGTTTGTGTTTAGCTCTGAGGCAAATATTTGTTTACCTGAGTCTCTCAATTCTGCATCTCTGAGGTATATTAATGGCAATGCTCATATATCAACCAGTGACCCTGTATAGTCCCATATCTTTACTCAATGCAGATGTAAAACCCTAGCTGCTTTAAAAGCCATTTTATTACTGATATGTTTTGGCACTAGAAGGGTAGCCATATTAGCTGACTTAACACAAGTTAACTACAACAAACTCTCCCTATTAATAATCACATTTGGTTAACTTTTAATTCAACACTCTAAATCTCTCTCATATCTCTGAATCTCATCCACTCTACACTATGGCTAATCCCCTAGTACTGACCGACACAGCATTGGCGGAGGCATTTTGACCCTATACACAAAGTGCCGAATCCTAACTTGAGATCTGCATGTTAAACTCAGACTTACTCGTAATGCATGATGCCAATGGGAGAACTGCAAAAATATAAATCAAGTTAGGATATGGCCCTTAGTAAATTGACTCTTAATCAACTAAAAAAAGTGAAATAAGACTGGTGTTGGGTTCTGCAAAACCAGGACTGTCTGAAGCATGTTAATTCACTTGAGACGCTAAGCCAGAGTAAGGAATGTTATCCAACTAGTTATAAAGCACCACCAGTGTGAATCTAAAAGGGCCAAAATAAACCCAAGTTCACATCTAAACAAAGATTACAATGGACAAGTTATACACAAAACAAGAGGACACGACAACACAGTATAACAGTATTCAATGACAGGTGATATCTGAACAGTTGACACAAAGCAATGAATTCCTTTTAGTGCACCGTGTGTGTAACATGTTTTAGATTTGAAGTACTCTTTACTAACGATGCCCCAAACAATCTTTGTTTTCTCAAAATGTTGTTACATTAGCATTCATCATGCTCAGCTGAATGGTACGTTAACTTAAAAGTAGTCCCTCGAAACGACATGAAGAAAGTCTATGCCACATACAAATTTGTCTGAGCGCTGTTTGACTACTGGCCAAAATGTCATTATCTGAGACCCAGGCACTTAAGGCTAGACTTAACTGGCTACCCCAAAATAAGAATCAAATAAATAGTTTACGTGGTACTAAACAGAAAAGGCCATGACAACAATTTTGGAAGTGTACTAGGTGTTACAAGTGACTACGTTATATGCCAGGACACTGAAGGTCCACAAATAGTATCCCTTTGATATTTTCAACCACTTAAAATTGCTGGTAAACTTTTGACCTGACAACTTTGTTCTTGTCTCATTTGGTTTATGCACCCTACTTGACCCAGCTCCCACTCCATTAAACAATTGCACACGTAAGGACACGACACACACATAACAAACAAACATAGACAAATACATAAAATAAATAGGCTACCTTGACAATAACAGAGTGAGAGAGACAGACATACAGACAGTGGGAAACATGACAGGCAGTGCTATTGACACACACACTTGATTTGGAGATGGCCCTGTTTGTGTCTGTAGCACCAGTTGATCACACACAGGTTCTGAGATTGAGAAGAGAAAACATTGCAGGAGTCCAGTCCACGAATGGGAAGTCCCTTAATTTACACACGATGTTTTGAAAACATCACACACTTTCCTTAGGCCAAAAATAAAACCGTATTCTGCTTGTTCTGGACTCTGTAGTTAGTCTGCATTTCAAACAGCATAGTTATTTTTGGATCTTGATAAGACTGCTTATGTACTATCATCAGTTAAAATAATCCTTCTGTCAATATCATCTCCGCCTGTTATTTGAAAACCCTGTTAAGATACACTCAAAGGCACTAAGGAAACCAGACTACAAAAGCCAGATGACCACATCTCTACCAATTAAATTTGAGAGCTGGAGTTTTCAGGACAGGAAATGACTAGACCTTTATCGATGTAATTATGGGATACTACACGCATGTATATAGTAGTAGGATGCTATTGGCTACTGAGAAGTTTTTGGGGAGTGAGACGTTATATAGTGTTTGCTTACTGTCTTTATTTGATTAAACAAACACACAAAGCAAAATCTCACATAGTCGCTTGGTTTGGGGATTAGGCCTATACCAGTGTTTTATAGGCTCTATAGTTTGATCGATTGAAACAGTACATGAGGATCCCACAATGTCAACGATAACTAAAAGGTATCATTATCTTGTCCTGCAAGACAGATACTGACCAAAGCCCAGTTTGAGCATGACGGAAATGAGGTCCATTGGAAAGCCCTTTTGTTGTCTTGTATGATAATGCTGAACGTACTGTACAGTTAAATGTACAATGACCCCCCACACATTTCTTCTCTCTCTGGTTTGAGTACACATAAAAGAAACGGGAAAGATTGCAGTCATCTCATCCTCCTCAAAAAAGGAAGGAAATGTGGCAAGACTTTTTTATTTGTGTCTTCTCTCTCTGATTTGGTTTTGTGTTGTTTTTGACCTGCTCCCTCTCCTCTATGCCCAGTCCTGCTGTTGCATTGCTCTCAGTTGCCTCCGTGCTTGTCACTGGGGAGGATGTTGGGTTGACACGGAGCTCTCCATTCTGGTGTGGACTGGAGTGGAGATGAGGAGTGGGGGGAGGAGGAGGGTCTACGGGTGGGGAGGGGATTCCATTCTCGTTCCGGGGCAAGCCAGTGGAGGAGATGCATGAGGAAGAGATAGTATGGTCAGGATCAGTAGTCATCCCTCCTTCTTTATCTCCTTCTTCTTCTCCTCCTCCTCCTCCTCTTCCACCTTCAGTATTCACACAGGGGTCTGCTGAACCCAGGGAGGAATGCTGGGCCCCCTAGCAAGACAGAGAGAGGGAGGGAGAAGAGGAGTAGGAGAGGGGAGAGATGGGAGTGGGAGAAGGGGCATTCAGTGGGGGATTTGTGGCATGGACAAGGGTGTAAACGAGTCAGCCAATCCAGGAAGGAGAGAGGGATGCAATATAAAGAGTCATATATGAAGCAGGAAATGTGGGGAGAGAAGGCAACAGGGAGGATGGAAGGAGAGAGAGTATGGGTGATATAAACAAGCAAGGAATAGTCAAATAAAAAGAGGAGGCCAGTGAAGAACAAACAGGTGGGTAGAGGAGAGAGTAAATAGGTGAATCAGTTACGAATGTAAAAAGAATAGAATGGAGGAAATAGGGTGGGGTGATGAGGGTCCCGATAGGAGAGGATCAAAGCAGGAGGTAAAGAAAGAAAGGATCATGTGAGAAAGCAAAGGGAGGGAGAGAAATAAGTGACAAGGGATGGGAGGAACAACGGAGAAAGAGAAATAGAGGAAAATGAGTTACAGAGCAGAAGTATGAGGTACGCCAATAGAGATGGACAGCATAGGAGAGGGGATACAGTCAGAAAAAGAAAAGGTGGAAGGAATTACAATCTCGGGTTGACCAACATGTCAGAGTGTCTTGATCTTCATATGATGCTGAGTTAGAAGGGGTTACTAGTCAGGGACAGGTGTCAAAAGGAGTCCGAGCAGTCAAGTAGAATGAGAGTTGTGTCAGTCTTAGCCAATGAGATTAATTTCAAGGAATTTCTATACATTCTAATTTGTATTATAAACTGGGTGGTTCGAGCCCTGAATGCTTATTGGCTGACAACTGTGGCATATCAGACTGTATACCACGGTTGTGACAAAACATTTATTTTTACTGCTCTAATTACATTACATTGGTAACCAGTTTATAATAGCAACAAGGCACCTCAGGGGTTTGTGGTATATGACCAATATACCACGGCTAAGGGCTGTATCCAGGCACTCTGCTTTGCGACGTGCTAAGAAAAGCCCTTAGCCGTGGTATATTGGTCATATACCACACCCCCTCGTGCCTTATTGCTTAAATATACTGTAGTAAAGGCTTGAAAACCATGGGGATACAAATAGTTATGACTCTATAACGTGATACAATTGTGTCACCTTAATTAATCTTACGCACATTAGAATCCATGCGCATTTCAGGTTTAGCATGGTTTTTGCTAAGCTTTCAGTCAATTGACCTTTGTCAGAGCAAAACTTTCACAGAAAGAAGAAAATAAATGAAGAACAAAAAGCGTTCACCGAAAGCTTAGCTAAGACCACAATTAATGTGCAGAAATTCGATATTGTTTTTTCATGCACCTTTGTTCCCTTGTCAAGTGTGGGGTTGAGTCCCACACGTCATTGAACCTTATAAGTACTTTAACATTTAAATAGTAATAAGTACTTTAAGATAAAACATTCTAGATGACAATATTATAGTATTGCATTACTATAATAGTCTAACATGCAGATGGGTTACAGTAATTCAGATGCGAATTGGAGGACATAATGACTAAATACTGATCTACAAAGCTCGAATAAGAAGCTAGTATTCAAGAGCTCTTGAATAAAATCTCAACTGTGTCTAATCCACCAATCAGAATTTCTAACCCATACCCATTGACCAATTATCAATGGATGCTCATTAATTGACCAAATCTGTAAAGCACTGGGTTAGAATTTGTAATAAGTGAATAAGTCAACGTTTGGTTTTGCTATCTATCCTTACCTACGTTGGCGCAGAATAACGTCATTGCAAATACCAGATTGATTTCAGTTCTTAATTAAATCAAGCTCTGAATGCAAGTCATCATGTTCAGTCCTGTTCAGGACAGTCTGTGTTGGAGCAGTAGGAAAGAAAATAGCTGGGTTATTGGCACTGATGGAGGCTGTGTTAGATTGAGGAAATGGTGTCTAACGTATCCAAGTAAAAACAGGAATGTGGAATCATTTAAAAGTTTTCTACACGAATAGAAGAATCTGAATTCACATTTACTCTACCGAGATGCCAATACCTTTCCTCAAAGTGTAATTACTTCATTGAACAATAAGGACTAAAGACCATTCATATGATTGTACCAAGGAGTATGACGTCTTAAGATGTGAACGATGCACTGGAGAAGTGAAAGTCAGAAAAAAAGGTATTTCAAGAGGGTTTTATGATCTGCATCTAGTACAGAAATTAGTCGGAAACAGGCCATTTGATTTCAAAACGAATTAGCATTAAATATCAGGGTGGGTGTGTCCATTGTGTGTAGCACATGTTTCCATCTCTAGAAAGAGAACTTCAGAAAGTGGAATTGAACTGGCAGACCTTTTCTCTTCTCACTCAGAACCTTGTAAAGCACACGGCGATAACCAATTTCAACAGATATTACCGTTAGCATACATGCTAATCCCATTCCCTACTTGGTGCTAGCAACAGTAACAGGAAATGTGTTATGGAAACAAGAAGAACAAGTGGTATTTCTCTACCAGTGCTGGATTACTTTCAAACCAGTTCTACAAAAATTACTACAAACCCTTTCACATTATTTATCCAAGTTTAGCCAGACCTGCCAATGTAACTGAGAAAATTGTGCAAATCTTTTATGATAAGAAAGTTAGATAGCTGCTAGATAGCCAACCTATGCTAATAAAAGAAGCAGCGATCCAGTCAACTTAACAAAACGTGCATCACTCACTGTTAAAGATCCATATGTGCAGAGTTTGCTTACTTGAACAACTTGGTGTTTATGTTTGTACAAAAGCTGCAACTAATAAAAGTTAGGAAATTGTAGACAAAAACAACACATAGCGGATGAATTGTGCAATGTTAAGTGCATTGTTAGTATGCTTTGGTACGCAATTCTCAAATGTTCTTACTCAGCAACATGAATAGGAAATTAATTCTCATTTTCTGTTTCAAACTAGGCATATCATTGTGGAAATTAGATGTACAAACCAACCAAATATTCCAGAACAGTAGTATATGACCGACATACATATAAAGGACACTAGACAACTCTCCAAGTATGACCCAGAGCAAAAAGAACAACAATACAGTACTGGCGACACACTTGATCAAACTCACAATGACAATACATGAACATTGGATCAACTTATGTGCTCAGGTGCCATATACATACAGGACACATACACACAGGAATATATAAACACACTCTCCAAGAAACACACACATTGACATATATGCACACCAGTTGTTTATTTTCAGGGAAGGATTGTGTCAGATACGGAGATTTCCCATAATTCCCGTCATTTATTTGGAGGAGTGGTGGGAGGGGAGATGAGTCGAATCGAATGGATATGTTGATGACCCACCGTAACGTGTTCCTCCGTGAGACACGTGCGCACGTGTGTGTAAGTGACTTTGTGTTGATTTGAGCAGGGGTATTGTTGTACATGGATGTAGTCAGTTACCTTGTTGATATTGGTTCTTGGAATAGAGCCTACTTATATGTATTACTGCAGCAGAGCCATCAGTGTTTGTACATGTACCTAATAGAGTATCTGTGAATTGTCAAGCTGTTTGTCATAACTAGAACTAACTATGGCCTGGATTCAATCAGATCGAGCATTAACCATCATTAACCAGTGTTGGCCGACATCTGCATAGCAAATGTTTTATTATCCCTACCCCGTTAGACGTTCATGAGCTGACTTATCGGCGAGGGTGCTCTTGTCCGTCACAAACCATTCCCTTCCTTGTTATCCCTACCGCGTTAGAAGTTCAAAACGGAGCTAGAAATTGAAGGCTCTATCGATGTTAGAAATAATGACTCTCAAATGTAATGTCAATCCATTGATGTTAGGCTAATGGGAGAGGTTTAAAGCCTATCAATCTAATCTGATTGAGTGTTTGATTGGTAACGCGGCTGCAGAAATATCTAATGCGGCCGCATGGAATTTGTAGGATTACGTTGGGTGTGGTTTCGTTGCTTCTTGTGGATTTGACAACTCTATCGCAGTTCCGACACTGCCAAAACAACGGCTATTCGGCTGTCAATCTGATTGAATCTAGTCCTAAATATATATTACTACCATCTATATTCTGATCAAACAGTTCGCTTATCATCCCAAAACAACACAGGGAATTGAAAGAAAAAAGTAGTGGAGGGATTAACAAGGATGAAGGATGTGAAGAAGGATGAAGGATGTGAAGAAGGATGAAGGATGTGAAGAAGGAGTAGGAGTAGTTGCAAGGTTTTGCAAATGCCAACATTTGATAATAGTGGAGCATTGAAATGGAGCATTGAATTAAACAGCTGAACATTTCGATGCATTTCAGTCAGGAATTCTACCATTGATGCTGGAGTTTTATGGTTTGAATTCAGTGGGTAAGCAATTTACCTAATGCAAAGAGTTACACGTTTAGGAAGTCTCCGTATATGACTGAATTTGTGCAAATAATGTTGGCATATTTGTCTGAGTGGTGTAAGAGTCACATACATTAATGTATACACTATGTGTATTTTAAATCTGTACAATATACAAATCTAAATGTCAAATATATAGTGCTACACAGTGCCTATGGAAAGTATTCAGACCCCTTGACTGTTTCCACATTTTGTTATGTTGCAGACTTATTCTAAAATGTATTAAATTGTTTTTTCCCCTCATCAATCTACACTCAATACCCTATAATGACGAAGAAAAAACATTTTTTTATTAAACAAAAAAATTAAACGAAAATATCACATTTTAATAAGTATTCAGATTACAGCAACGAGTCTTCTTGGGTGCGACGCTACAAGCTTGGCACACCTGTATTTGGGGAGTTTCTCCCATTCTTCTCTGCAGATCCTCTCAAGCTCTGTCAGGTTGGATGGGGAGCATTGCTGCACAGCCATTTTCAGGTCTCTCCATAGATGTTCGATCGGGTTCACGTCCGGGTTCTGGCTGGGCCACTCAAGGACATTCAGAGACTTGTCCCAAAGCCACTCCTGCGTTGTCTTGGCTGTGTGCTTAGGGTCATTGTCCTGTTGGAAGGTGAACCTTCGCCCCAGCCTGAGATCCTGAGTACTCTGGAGCAGGTTTTTGTCAAGGATCTCTCTGTATTTTGCTCAGTTCATCTTTGCCTTGATCTTGACTAGTCTCCCAGTCCCTGCCGCTGAAACACATCGCCACAGCATGATGCTACCACCATGCTTCACCTTAGGGATGGTGCCAGGTTTCCTCCAGACTTTACCTTATCTTTGGCATTCAGGCCAAAGAGTTTGATCTTCGTTTAATCAGACCAGACAATGTTGTTTCTCATGGTCTGAGAGTCCTTTAGGTGCCTTTTGGTAAACTCCAAGCAGGCTGTCATGTGCCTTTTACTGAGGGGCTTCCGTCTGGCCACTTTATCATAAAGGTCTGATTGGTGGAATGCTGCAGAGATAGTTGTCCTTCTGGAAGATTCTCCCATCTCCACAGAGGAACTCTAGAGCTCTGTCAGAGTGGCCATGGGGTTCTTGGTCACCTCCCTGACCAAGGCCCTTCTCCCCTGATTGCTCAGTTTGGCCGGGCGACCAGCTCTAGCAAGAGTCTTGGTGGGTCCAAACTTCTTCCATTTAAGAATGATGGAGGCAACTGTGTTCTTGGGGACCTTCAATGCTGCAGACATATTTTGGTACTTTCCCCAGATCTGTGCCTCGACACAATCCTGTCTCGGAGCTCTACAGACAATTCCTTCGACCTCAAGGCTTGGTTTTTTCTCTAACATGTACTGTCATTTGAGGGATTCCAATTCAGTCCGGTGCGGTCTTCCAGACAGTGCAGTTGTGCTTCAAGTGTGCTCTCTGTGTGATGACTTGTACGTCGGTTGTGCCTACATGGAGTACTGTCATTTCGAGTCTCATATGCAAAGTTTTTAATGATTTATAAATTTGCACAAATTTATAAAAACCTGTTTTCCTTTTGTCATTATGGGGTATTTTGTGCAGATTGCTGAGGATTAAAAAAATAACACATTTTAAATCAAGGCTGTAATGTAACAAAATGTAGAAAAGGTCAAGGGGTCTGAATACTTTCCAAAGACACCGTCCAGCCTGGCCTCATAGACTAGATGTAAAAGTTAACAAAAATCTGGTACACTCAAATTAGTATGATATGTTATGTTTGGTATGGTTACATTAGGCCGAAGGTTATTTAAGGCAAAAATTAAAGGAGGGTAGTTGGTCGGTGTGGATGGTTGATCGAATAGCTACTTTGCAACTACATTGCATGTTAGCTAACTCTTCCCCTAGCCCTTTCACCTAACTCCTGACCTTAACCTTAACCCCTAGCCTAGTTAACATTAGCCACTTAGCTAACGTTAGCGTTAGCCACCTAGCCACCTACTTAACATTAGCCACAACAAACTGGAATTCTTAACATATCATACGTATTGCAAATTTGTAGCATATATTATGAATTGTAATATATCATACGAAATGGATGATGGACATCCACATATTAATACATGCCATACCAAACATAACGATCATACTAATTTGAGTGTCCCAGATTTTTGTTTACTATGTTATGTCTACCCCTGACTCTGGGTTGATATTTCAGCTCCAGCATTTATTGATTTTCAATTACAGTAAAGCTCGACATTATTCAAATTGCTGTTGACAAAATCAAAATAACCAAAATAATGTGAACAATAGGTAAAGAAAGAAAGAATATTGCTGTTGATAATACGTGTGATTTTCTGTATAATGTCTGTGTAAGTCAATAAGTGCTTCTGTTGGTGCTGCATACGGTCAGTGACGCACATACAGTACAGTGGAGGAATCAAAGTGAAGAGGCAGAATGTATGGATGGAGAGAGGCAGTACCACTGAAGTGTATGCTGGTTGGTTTATTACCTTTGTACTCGGGGTGGAACGGGCGCGAGACGGGGCTGCACTAGGATGGATTGGCGCCTCCCCTAAGAGAAATCACCGTATCTCATCAACACAGGAGAAGAGGAGAGGAACGATAGAGAAAAGGAGGAGAGGAGAGGCTAGGCTTGTGTGCACTGAAGAAAGTAAAAGGTAGAAGTTGGGTGTCGAGGGTTGAGGAGCATTAGGGATACTCAACGCCCACAGGACACACACAAACACAAAGGAACACACACCACCATTCGCGCCAACACAAACCCAGCAGCCTGAAAGCACAAGAGGGCCCAACATGTCAACCAAGTCTGCATGCTGAGGAAGCAAACCAAGGCTGTTGATACACACATGCAGCAGTACAGATGGTAAGTAGCCATCTTGTGCAAGCCAGAACATGAGGCAGCTTGATGTACAAGTACACCCTCTGGACATGATGCTACTCTATCGCAGGGCCATAGCCCCCAACCTATCTCCTTAATGCTGAGCCAAGCAGAGACACATTGGGTCCCGTTTTTAGTCTTTGTAATGACTCGGCCTGGGATCGAACTCCCAACTTTCCAATCTCAGGGCGGACACTGACAACAAGGCCACTGAGTTGGTTTGGCAGTAAAGATAGCTGCATTTTAATTCAAGCTAAATGTCATTCATTGATCCAAAGATTGAAAAGTCTTGTCCAGAAAAATGGTATCTCTGATCTCCTCTGAAGCTGAGGGGTTAGAAGTTGAGGCAAAAGGTCATGCTACTGCTAAACATGCAGTAATCATTGGCAAAAGTAATAAACACCACTGTTACTGCAACAAGGAATAAATAGTATTAATAAACAGAGTTAAACAATATAAATATGCATACACATGTAAAAAAGGTTGAATGACACATAACACACTTAAATACATACAGGGTTATAGAGACAGTAGATAACTGATGTGATAGAGATAACCATGTAAAGTGAGACATGCATTATATTCACAATGATGCATGGAACATATAACATTAAGTTGGAGAGGATATGTACAGTACAACATCCAAATGATGATTTATTTGTTATGAGTCATTCCAAGGACAGGCTGATCTACTGTACTTTCAAGAGTGCTACCACTAGTTGCTGCCTACAGGTGTAATATATGAATTGGACCCGTTTCTCACAGCAGGAAATTAATCCTGCACCAACAGGAATGTGGATAATAATTAATGGATATGTTTGTAGGGGTTGATACATTTTTCAATAGGGCAAATCAAGTCAAACATTTAAAGTGGAAAATACAAAACGTTCGAAGCTTTATAAACCCTCAAATACAAACAAGTTTGCATTTCCTGCTGAACAGATTGATCAAATTAAGATAGAACATTTGTATAAACGGTAGTAATAAAAACTCAAGCAATATTATTACATTAACTAATTTAATCAAGTTTGACAATGAAATCCCATTAAAACCAGATATTTAGTAGAGGTATTCTCAACATAATGCTGTAGGAATATGAATCCACAAATTCCACGCAAAAAGCTGAAAGCCGAGTGAACTGCCCACTGTTGGGATAATAAAGATAACGTGAACCCTATGAGTCACCGACACCCCCACCTAGACACCCGGCATTAAACACCTGTTGCTGCCATGGCGATGGACAAGTGATTGTACGGCTCACTGCAAATAATGACAGATATTGGAAACGCAATCATTAAAACATGCCGACATGCTCTGCTTGGGCATAGCCATGATGGGAATGTAATGGTACACAAACAATTGGCCCACAACAATTTATGGCTTCATTTTATAATCTTATTGACTATAACCTTCAGAACAATGGAGATACACAGAAATGTTCGCGTGGTTGCATGATAATGGACAATTAACATGAGATAAAAGAAAACCTGGGTGGAAGCATGACATGAACATAATGAATGTCATCAGAAGTTACATGTTGGACTGCTGTGATTTAATACTGTGTCTAGGAAGAGACCCAAACAGCTTCATGTTGGATAGCAAATCTGCCTCTTTTAGCTTGGAAACAAAACCAATGTCAAGATGGATGCCCAGCCTTGGATGCTCCTACGACCACTTGGGAAGAGCTACTCAAACTATATCTCTCAGCCCTCAGAAAGAACCAATATATTTCGATTCCAATGCTGTCAGAGGCTGTAGGCCAAGTCTATCATGACACTCCCTCAACTACATGTCAACCACAGACTGGCCACGTTCGACCGAGTGAAACCAGTGCGAGCGCAAAACTCTGGTCTGCTGCTTGTCTGGCAACTGAACACAACGCCACGCATCGCTGGACGGCTTTACCCCCTTTCAACCACAGTTTCTAAGCCTTTCTGGCTAATCTCTCCCTCTCCCTCCCTCCCTCCCTTCCTCTCCCTCACCCTCTCTCTCTCTCTCTCTGGGGGAGCTGTGTACTGAATGGAGAAATAACAGGAGAGACACATTGGATCACTGCTCACTTGAGGAAGCGTGGCTGAAGCCCTGACTGTTCGACACCTTGCAGGGGTGCTGCATTCAGCTGCATTCTTATCTGGGACATAGCGGGAGCCCTGTCTGTTCACACCGCTCAAACTTTCTGCTTTTGTTTTTATCTCTGCATGTCAGAAAATGTCTGTTGCCTCTATTGAGTCTGATTTGACTCGGATTGGGATAAAGACATTTGGATTGGGGAAGTGGCAGGGTGGGACTCAGTGAAGCTTGAGCGTACATGTGTCATGTTGTTTGCAAGAGACATTGTGGTTTGACACATACTCACTCTCTCTCGCACATTCTTTTACACACACAAACACACACACACACACACACACACACACACACACACACACACACACACACAGAAATTTGGCATGTCTTTGCAGCATGACTCATGATTGAGGGTGGGCTTGACCGGTTTGACAGGAGATGATGGGTGGCTGGCTAAAAGCATGGACCGAGAGACATTGAGTGTGGATGCTGGAGACGTTGTCGGCCTGACAAATGAACTCATCCTCAGGACCAAAACTGTTCAATAGTTGTGTATTATGTCTGTCCTGCATTTGTGTTAGACTGGTAATACAACTTGACGTTGACATGCTCAGTCTGAATAATTGGGATGAAGGAGTTTGGATTGAGGAAGCGGTTGGGTGGGACTCATCTTCTGGTGGAACAGGGATTTGATTTAAACGAATGAAAGAAGCTTGAGCATACATCTGTGATGTCGTTTGTAAGAGACATTGGGGTTTGACACACTCTGTCTCTCTTTCACACACACACACACATACACATACACACACACACACTGAAAGCTGGTATGTCTTTGCAGCATGACTCATGCTTGAGGGCGGGCCTGACGAGTTCGATAGGAGATGAGTGGCTGGCTAAAAGCATGGACCGTGAGACATTGAGTGTGGATGCTGAAGACGTTGTCGGCCTGACAAATGAACTCATCCTCAGGACCAAAACTGTTCAATAGTTGTGTATTATGTCTTGCATTTGTGTTGGACTGGTAATACAACTTGATTTAATACATATAGTTCACACAAAGTTGATAGACGTGTCTGAGATGTACAGTTACTACAGACGCTGATTTGATTACAACCTGGATGTGGTCAGACATAATATAAACAGATTGATTGAGAGACAGACACAAGATGTAAACAGACGTTCTTTGACCTTCAAAGCACCTAAGCGGATTGACAGACAAATGACAGTCTCACCCAAACCCAAGGACTTGTCTGGACGAAATAAAAGGGACAAATCAACAAAGAGATGAAAACAACATAGAGAAGGATAGAGAGATAAAGACACAGGCCATCCTACAGACATGGCGACCGGAAGAAGAAAATCACAGACCTGATCGGCGAAGACCCTAACGTTAGCTTTTGGCGGCTCAACCACGGCTCCTCCCCTTATCTCATCCTCCACAGCCATAAGTCTGAGAGAGAGAGAGAGAGTGAGAGAGAGAGAGAGAGAGAGTTCAAACAGTTGTGAGAGAATTGTGAGTAAACTAGACAAGAAGTAGCTAAGTGTAATACGTAAGGCTTATAATGACTGTCCAGGTGGAAGCTGGATCGCTCATTGCCCTGAAAAACGTTGATTTGTCAATTATACCCATTACCTGGTCTATAGTAGTGTTGTTAAAACCTCTGGTTGCCAAATTATAATCTATTCAACCAATGCTGTAACTGTTTAACATGCACTGCTCTAGTAATGCGAGGAAGCATTTTTGAGGCAGTTGAAGTGCATGTTTCCATGTTCCCCAAGGGATTCAGCATGATGTGTCTGTCCAATTCAGGGTGTTTTCCAATGTAATCATGCCTAATGATGTCTAGATTGTGGTGATTTGCCGGTTATCGTGTTCTGAATGGGGTTTAATTAGCAATACATCCTCATGGAATAGTTGAACTGACGCAACATGATAGAGATTCCAAATCCTTGTTATAACCATTTCAAAGAGTCGTCTTGCAGGGATATTTGGAAGCTTATTACTACAGTCTCCATAGGATATTTTTCTTGCCTTGCAAATTCCCATTTAGACACGATTACTCAGCATCAGAATTATCTTCCAGAGAAGGGAACATGGATCATTAAATACTTGCCTCTGGAATTTCAAGATCTGGGTCATTCAAGGCAATGGTTCTGATATTTTCTTCAACAGACACAAAAGGTGAAGGATGAATTAAAAGTCACTGCAATCATGAGGTCAAATCCAAGATTTCGATCAGCTGTTTGGTGATGGAGATTCAATGAACAAGGGTACATATGACATCCTAACTCCTACCTTGTCAATATTTCTGAGGTAATGAAATTCTTCTGCTTTGCTCATTATAGATTTAATTGTCTTCAATCTTATCACATCTACTTTCCAACTGAATGACATGGTGGTTTTCATTTAAAGTCATACAGAAAAGCTGTGAAAAATTGCTGACAACGTGGATGAACTTCAGTTTTAAACTCCTGAGATGAACAGAATGCTGAGAGAGGACTAATTACACAAAAGGAATGACTCATTTTAATACAGTGCCTTCAAAAAGTATTCACCCCCCTTCGACTTTTTCACATTTAAAATGGATTACATTGAGATTGTGTGTCACTGGCTGGGGTTACCCCATAATGTCAAAGTGGAATTATGTTTTTAAACATGTTAACAAATTAATTTAAAATTAAAAGCTGAAATGTCTTGAGTCAATAAGTATTCAACCCCTTCGTTATGGCAAGCCTAAATAAGTTCAGGAGTAAAAATGTGCTTAAGAAGTCGCATAATAAGTTACATGGACTCACCGTGTGCAATAATAGTGCTTAACAAGATTTTTGAATGACTACCTCATCTCTGTACCCCACACATACAGATAATTGTAAGGTCCCTCAGTCGAGCAGTGAATTTCAAACACAGATTCAACCACAAAGACCAGGGAGGTTTGTCAATGCCTCACAAAGAGGGGCACCTATTGGTAGATGGTAAAAAAAAAGCAGACATTGAATATCCCTTTGAGCATGGTTAAGTTATTATTACACTTTGGACAGTGTATCAATACACCCAGTCACTACAAAGATACTTCCTAACTCAGTTGCCGGAGAAGAAGGAAACCGCTCAGGGATTTCACGATGAGGCCAGTGACTTTAAAACAGTTATAGTTTAAAGACCGTGATAAGCGAAAACTGAGACTAGATCAACAACATACAATAAAACTGCAAAAAAATGTGCCAAAGAAATTAACAAGGCAAATATACACGGGAGTTGCTTACCAAGACAACATTGAATGTTCCTGAATGGCCTAGTTACATTTGCCTTAAATCGGCTTGGAAATGCAAGACTTCAAAATAGCTGTCTAGCAACAATCAACAACCAGCTTGACAGAGCTTGAATTTTTTTTATAATAATGTGCAAATGTTGTGCAATCCAGGTGTTTCACAGCTGTAATCGATGCCAAAGGTGACTAACATACAGTATTTTGACTCAGGGTTGTGAACACTTATGTAAATTGCATTTCTGTATTTCAATACAATTACTAAAATAAAAAAAAACATGTTTTCACTTTGTCATTGTGTGTAGATGGGTGTGATTATTATTTTTTTTATACATTTTTTATTCAGGATGTAACACAACAAAATGTGGAATAAGTCAAGGGGTATGAATACTTTCTGAAGGAACTGTATAGGACATTGTGCAGTGGCAACAGAGAAAGTGAGGACCAGACAGCCGATGTGATTGGTGCAAAAAACTGAGCCAATAAGATAAGCTAAAAACAGAAATAGCACAGATTTTAGTCAAACTATTCCAAAATTAGTGGTTGGTTTGGACAGAGGATAATATATAGTAATTTGCCACCATAATCAAGCTGTCACAATTCCGCAGAGAAAGCATTCTCTGAATATCTTTATGCTTAACATGAATAAATAATGAAAATCCACAGGTGAAGTTTCAAACATTGGTGTTAGATGTTTTATTACATAAATAATGTACAGGGATTTATTTGACAAAAATAAGAAAGGGAAAAGGAATCAAACGTATGCACTGACTGAAACATTGGCACTGATCTAAGAAACAATGAAATGTAACATGAGTATACAGTAGAATTCTACAGAAGGCAGACAGTGATTCACATGGGTGATATGTACCAAAACTAAAGCTGTATATCTATTTACTTCAAGTTCAAGTAGTGTGCTTGTCAGGTCAAGTCTTACATGCAGTCAAAACAATGTGGGTATTTGTCAATATGAGGTCAGGGACAGGTCAAGATATCTGACTTGTCTGTTACATAGAAATAAGGCAGGCGATTGGGTGAGTCAAAGGTCACATGATATGTAGTCAATTGTATGTACATCAACAGTAAACTCTCACTATGTGCTGCTATTTGCCATGTCAATCCAAATGACTTTATTGCACAGTGACAAGTTATATCTCTATGAAAACTTTAAAAGTAATACTGATGTAATATTATACATCTATACAGACTACCAATATTATGCTTGCTACAATGCCAAACGAGAGGCAATCTTATGATAGTGAACAATTCTTGTTCCACACCGTATCTCAAAAAATGACTCCCTCAAAGCTCTAACTTTAGCAAACAACGACGCCATTTACCCTTCGGTTTCTTATGACTTACTGCAGATCAAAACTTAAACCAACGACATACAGCAAAATTATAACAGATATATAAATCTTAACACTTTAGATAAATGGCACCAATATCCATCTGGCTACATGATTAACATTTTCGTTCAAAGACGCTATACAGCCATGTGTAAGTCAAAGATATAAATTATACATTATTTTTACAGTACTGTATATGCTGCATCTATGGTATTTAGGGATTTACAGGATCCATGGTCATACATGCAGAAGTCTCAATATCATTTATGTTGATATGGGTTCATTTGATACTGAAAGGGACCTGAAAAAAACCTTTAAGTGTATGTGTTCTGTATGTATGGTCATATGATAGATGTATCTATGCATGTAAGGTTTACATACTCAGTATCTTTGTGTGCCTGAATGTAGGCCTACATACATATACGGATTGCTTCGGTTCATAAATGCTAAATGTAGTCTATTATTGCACATCTCGTAATGCTAAAATATTGCTATTTCAATAGATTAAAATAGTTCATTTCATTGGTAATATCATAACAAAATGTACATATAGAGTATCCTTATTGGTATGGCAGTACTGGTGCTTCAGTGGGGTATTGATAACATTTAGATCAAGTGTGTTACTCTAGCGTGTCTGATATTCTTTGATATCATATAATCTGTCATATACCTCTTAAGAAACATAACTGCTACTCTAGAGGCACCAAGATAAATCACACAAAAAAAAAGGCTTTCAAAGAATATCTGAAGTCATTTCTAAGAAGAATGGCGAATGAGGTTTGAAAAAACAATGATAGAAGTTTGGGTTTTGTGAAATGTGGAATGTATGGTTGATTATCATTTTGGAGGACAGTGGATATAACCACTTGAGCCACTGAAATTGCTTGAAACATACTTTCAATAATAAATTTTAAAAAAACGCTAATAGCATCTCATTCATTGACAGCCTATGGATCTGTCTAAAAACCTTGCAGCCATCCACTACTTACAGAATCCTCTAGATTACCTTGTCAACTGTGACAATGCCATTATCCAAACTAACTTCAAAGGGGAAGGAGAACTTGTCATTTAGATGCTAAATTAGGTTTACTCTGTTCTCTTTACACATCATATGTTAGGGAAATACTATCAAACTGTGGTTGCAGTTTGTAAAGATGGTATTGTTCATCCTCATGCCAAGCTGTTATGGTGATGACAACAAGATGTCATGTACTACCTTAGTCTTTGTTTCATGCATTTTTTATCAAAAACACCATTATGGCCTCATACTGTATAGGACAGATAGAAGTCATATGATGTCACCTTTCAGTCCATTATTGTGCTTTTCGATTCAATCTAGGTGAATCCCTCTCAGTTTACGGTTATCGAAATAATCACCACAGATGACGCAGGTAAACTACTGATGGAAAAAAACAGCATGTTTGATATACTGGCAATAAAATGGCTGCCAAATAGTGCACAAAGGGCCTAAACATGTCTTTTGGGTTCTTTATGCACCAGGTTATGGGGTTATGGATGGGATTGGTTCCATTAAGTACAGCCAGGAACTGTCTCGGTCTTCATTCCATTTCTTCTTCCCTGGAATGGATTAAAAGTAGCAAAGTTCCCTGTGACACATATCTAAACTATCAATTGCAGATTATTAGAAGTGGTGAACAAAAGCAGAACATTTACACAAATAGTTTCCTCTCTCAAGTTCCTCATCTCAAGTCAATTTGTCAACGTTAGTCAGAATGTTCAATGAACATTTTCCTACTGACTGGGTGAAAACCAATTGCCTAAGGTATCTGCATACAGACATGAATCATTCATATGAATGGATTTCACTGGTGACCTCTCACCTTTGAAATGAATGTGCAGTTAGTTTGAAGCTGTCCCATTATATATACACTGCTCAAAAAAATAAAGGGAACACTAAAATAACACATCCTAGATCTGAATGAATGAAATATTCTTATTAAATACTTTTTTCTTTACATAGTTGAATGTGCTGACAACAAAATCACACACAAATTATCAATGGAAATCAAGTCCATAGCATCAATGCCTTCCTCTTGCAGAAACTGCTGACACACTCCAGCCACATGAGGTCTAGCATTGTCTTGCATTAGGAGGAACCCAGGGCCAACCACACCAGCATATGGTCTCACAAGGGGTCTGAGGATCTCATCTCGGTACCTAATGGCAGTCAGCCTACCTCTGGCAAGCACATGGAGGGCTGTGCGGCCCCCCAAAGAAATGACACCACACACCATGACTGACCCACCGCCAAACCGGTCATGCTGGAGGATGTTGCAGGCAGCAGAACGTTCTCCACGGCGTCTCCAGACTGTCACGTCTGTCACATGTGCTCAGTGTGAACCTGCTTTCATCTGTGAAGAGCACAGGGCGCCAGTGGCGAATTTGCCAATCTTGGTGTTCTCTGGCAAATGCCAAACGTCCTGCACGGTGTTGGGCTGTAAGCACAACCCCCACCTGTGGACGTCGGGCCCTCATACCACCCTCATGGAGTCTGTTTCTGACCGTTTGAGCAGACACATGCACATTTGTGGCCTGCTGGAGGTCATTTTGCAGGGCTCTGGCAGTGCTCCTCCTGCTCCTACTTGCACAAAGGCGGAGGTAGCGGTCCTGCTGCTGGGTTGTTGCCCTCCTACGGCCTCCTCCACGTCTCCTGATGTACTGGCCTGTCTCCTGGTAGCGCCTCCATGCTCTGGACACTACGCTGACAGACACAGCAAACCTTCTTGCCACATCTCGATTGATGTGCCATCCTGGATGGGCTGCACTACCTGAGCCACTTGTATGGGTTGTAGACTCCATCTCATGCTACCACTAGAGTGAAAGCACCGCCAGCATTCAAAAGTGACCAAAACATCAGCCAGGAAGCATAGGAACTGAGAAGTGGTCTGTGGTGGTGACCTGCAGAACCACTCCTTTATTGGGGGTGTCTTGCTAAATGCCTATAATTTCCACCTGTTGTCTATTCCATTTGCACAACAGCATGTGAAATTTATTGTCAATCGGCGTTGCTTCTTAAGTGGACAGTTTGATTTCACAGAAGTGTGATTGACTTGGAGTTACATTGTATTGTTTAAGTGTTCCCTTTTTTTTGAGCAGTGTATATATATATATATATATCGGACACATATATATATATATATATATATATGGCTCCCGAGTGGTGCGGTGGTCTAAGGCACTGCATCTCAGTGCAAGAGGCGTCACTACAGTCCCTGGTTTGAATTCAGGCTGTATCACATCTGGTCGGGATTGGGAGTCCCATAGGAAAGCACATAATTGTCCGAGTTTGACCGGGATAGGCCATCATTGCAAATAAGAATTTGTTCTTAACTGACTTGCCTAGTTAAATAAAAGTTACATTTGACTTTTTTTTAATTAAAATATCCCTGCATACATTTGAGTGTACAGGTTGAGGCCTCCCCATTATTTCTCCATACATTAATGTATCTATTTCATAACTATACATTATCTAGCCTCTCATATACTGTATATTCATCAATATTCCCCAGATGATTTCCCAAAATTAGCACCTGCCTAAGTAAGATTGTTGGATATTTCTTGGATAAACGTAATCAGACAAGAGTTCTCAACAATACATTAATTTATTTCCGTCTCTCCATTTTAGTTCTCTCTCCACACCTGTCTTCTCTTTCTCTTAATCTCTACATCTCCATTCTCCTTCTCCTCCACCACCCCTCTTTTTACCTGTTGATTATTCCTTTAATTTGGGAGTCTTTCTCCACCTGCTGTTGCCGTAGCCTCCTCTCGCTGTCCTCCAGGCGACTCTGGTATTGTGAGAGGATCTTACTGGTCTGCTGCTCCTGGGAAAGGAGCCTCTTCTCATACTCCTCCAGCTTCCTGTGGGACATGATCAGTCGCTCCTTCAGGGAGTGGATCTCCTCCTCGTATTCCTTTACCTGAGACAGACAGAGAGAAGAGAACGCATTGGGAAATAGAAAATGGTTGAGCAATTGTCATACACGTCGACAAGTCACCATGGAATATGAAGGCAACCACATTGTTGTCCAGTGTTCCCTAAGGTCTAAGGCACATAGTTGATCCCTTTTCACTTGCTCACTATGCACAAAGATCTAGCTATATCTGTTATGAAAATAACTCCAGAAGGGAGTATATTGAAAAAAATAAAAATAGTTAAGCAATTGTCATACTGTTTATTAGCAACACATGACTAAACAACCAACACATGTTCTTGGGGGTTGACTAAACACACCTTCACTCGGTCAAAGAAATGTGGTAATGCGGTGTCTGCGGTCAAATATTAATATACGAGCTAAAAGTTTGTTTATTTTCAATGACTCACTGTTGTTCAAGTTCATCCTCAGCAGTTTCTAAATTATTCATAAATAAGTGTCTCGGTACCATCTGCTCTCCACTGATAGACTTGACTTGCACTTCCCTGACATCTGCACTGTGCATTACCAAGGAGATGTGACTCAGATCAGTGTTACGGTTCTCTAGTCTCACAGTTTGCTGTGGAATATGCTGCTAAGTCGAATTCTGCATTCCTTTGAGGCATCGTTTTGTTACTGTCGATTTCCTAGAAGATTGGGATTTCAATGCCAAAGCTACAGTATATTGTTAAGACAATTATCTACTGTTTTTTTATATATACACATTGCAAATGTCAAATTTAGGCTACCATTCTTTGTGTTGCAAAAGCTGTGGTGGGAGAGATGTATCTACCCTGTCTAAGCGAGACTCATCCATGCTTTTGGAGTACTCCTTCAGCTTGAACTCCTCACGGTCGATGCGGTTAGCCTCCAGAGTAATGTCAGCGGAGAGGTGAGGCATGTTGGAGACCCAGGCGACTGTTCTCTCATTGGCCGGAGTCGGGGGGTTAAGAGTCGAGGGCGACTGGCCAGAACCCTTGGGGAAAAAGACAAAAAGCAGATATGAAGAATATGTACTAGTACTAGCAGTGGTGTGTATTCATGGGTGCCAAGGGAAGCCAGACTTTCACCAAAAATTTAACAAGAAAAGATAAAATCATTTATCTTTTGTTTCTCTGTGTTTCATTGTTATCCTTCAATTCGCAAGAGGCTGAATATATCTCACTGGAGAAAGCATCCGAGCGAGCAAAACACTGCCCCTCTGTCTCTGTATGTGTAGGCCATCTATCTGATGCTGTCTGGCCCAAAAGCGTATGACATTGTTGCCGGACGTAGCATTGAATACAAGGGAAGCAAACGAGCATTTGGCTTTCCTTGATAAAAAAAAAGTAAGAAAATAGCCAATCGGCGTTGCGCTAAACTGAGTGAGCTCAACTGAATGGTCCTGGCGCATAAAATATAAATGTCAAGGGAAGCCAGTTTGGATTTGGCATCACTCCTATCAAATCGCATTGAGAAACAACTTGAATTGTTGAATCTCGTTGTGTAGTTGTCCTCCGGTGGCTATCTAGCTAAAGTTGTCCCTTTCCTAAATTGGCCATGGATGGAGATAGGGATTTGGACTTGTGGTTTTACTTAATTCTCCGAACTGGCCAATGCTTATAACGGTAATTCTGATCCAACTATTAATTCATACATTGTGCCCCTGGCCTGAGAGGATGGAAGTTCAATATGTATCTAATTGTAGAAGGCTAATGTTAACTAGCTAATGTTGATCATGAAAGAAAGTTAGGCTAGCGTGCAAGCATTTTAGCCAGGTAGCCTAGGACAACAAAAAATAAAAGCGTGTACTGTATGACAGAGTGATAGACTATTTTATCAACATGAAAGAGAGAAGGATGACATTGGCGTTTCTCTACAAGTAGGGTGAGTCAACATGTGTTTTAGACTTGCACATGCTGTGTTGTCATGTGTTGCTGCCTTGCTATGTTGTTGTCTTAGGGCTATCTTTATGTAGTGTTGTCTCTCGTGTCGTAATGTGTGTCCTATATATATATATATATATATATATATATATATATATATATACATACACACACACACAGTTGAAGTCAGAAGTTTACATACACCTTACATACACCGTTTTTCGCAATTACTGACATTTAATCCTAGTAAAAATGCCAGTCAGGATCACCATTTTATTTTAAGAATGTGAAATGTTAGAATAATAGTAAAGAGATTTATTTTATTTAAACTTTTATTTCCGTTCAAATATTTTTATATATATTATCGAACAGACACAAGAATGGTGTATAGGTATAACATTCTTATCTAAACATAAAAGAGCAGACAGAAACAACAAGACCCAGAGTTCTAGGTACAAAACAAATACAAAACACGACATACAGAACAAGGACAGGTAGAAAGAGGGTAGATGTCACCCCCCCCCCACTTATTCCCCCCCTTTATCCTCCCCCCTCATTCCCCCCTATTCCCCTCCTGACTGCTCAGGTGACGGGGCCAGCACATGCTGCCCAAATTAAAATATTACAATTGAGAGTTCGTTAAGATGTACAAATTCACAGTGCCGACTGGTCCAAGTAAGAGAGGAAAGGCTGCCAGATTTGATCAAATGTTGATAATTTATTGTTCAGAATATATCTAATTCTTTCTAAGTGTACAGTGTTTGCCAATTCGCTGAGCCATGATTTGGTACAGGGCGCTTCCCTCCTTTTCCAAAACAACAAGATTCATTTTTTTGGTGAAATGAGACTGTAAGAGATGAGTTGTTTTGGGGGGTTGGTTAATCCGTTTAGGGAATCAGAGACACTCCCAGGATTATCAGAAGCGGGTCTGGGTCTATTGAAGTCTACAGAACTTCAGGGAGGATACTAAAAATTCCACACCAATAACCATACAAGCTAGAGCATAGGGCAAAGCAGTGGAGTAGTGTACCCTGCGCAGCCTGACATTTATAACACATAGGGGATGTATCAGGAAATATCCTCGTTTGGTTTTGGAGTAGTGTAATCTGTGTAATACCTTGAATTGTATGAGACGATGTCTGGAGTTAATGGAGCAGGTGTGGATATACTCCAAGCCATCTTCCCAGTCTGCCACAGAAATGTCAGTCCCTAGTTCTTCCTCCTATTTTGACTTAATGGCATCTGTAGAAGGTGTGCTAACAGATTGAAAAGCGTCATATAGACGAGATAACAGTTTGTCTGAGGTGGGGCATATTTTTATGCATCCGTCAAACATGGAAGGTTTAGCATTCCCAAATGTTGGGAGGTGTTTTCTAACAGTCTCTAATTTGTAGGTATCTGAAAAAGTTACTTCTGTGAAGATGATAAATTTCACTCAGCAGCTCAAAGGAAGCAAAGGTCCCTTCTATGTATAAATCCCCTATGGTACTTATCCCTAACTCTCCCCATCGCTCAAAGGTGTTATCAAGGTTAGAGGGGGCAAAGGAGGGATTCCTGGTGACAGGGAGCATGAATGACATTGGTCTAAGCTCAAAGTGGACTTTAATTTGCTTCCAGATCGAACTGTGCTATGTATAATAGGATTGTTACGATAAAGTGACATCTCCAGATTGACAGGCGACAAAATCACAGTGCCTATAGAGAAGGGGTGACACTCCTCACGCTCCATAGTAAGCCAGCTGGATGACGGAAGTGCGTCATCCAGCAGAAACGTAACAACGCGGAGGTTACCGGCCCAATAGTAAAATATAGAATTTGGGAGAGACAATCCTCCTTCCATCTTGGATTTACAGAGGTGTTTTTTTACCTATCCTGTGTGTTTTATAATCCCAGATGAAAGGATTGATAATTGAGTCCAGTTGTTTATGAAAGGATTTAGGTATGAATACTGGGATGTTCTGGTATAGGTAGAGCAGTTGTGGGAGGAAGGCCATTTTAATGGCATTAATTCTCCCGAGCAGAGAAATTGGGAAATAGTGAGGAGTATTGTTAGGTAACTACAATTCCTAGGTAGGTAAATTTTTCTGAAGATAACTTAACTGGAAGATGTTCTAGCCAAGAGGTGTTTTGCAACCATATGGGCATTAATTCGCTCTTGTTCCAATTTATTCTGTATCCTGAGAAGGTACCAAACAAATTAATCAGATCAAGAATAGCTGGAATACTAGCTTGGGGTTGTTACATAGAGGAGAATGTCATCTGCGTATAGGGAAATCTTATTTAGAGTATCTTTAGTATTATAGCCATGTATTGCTGCATGAGATCTCATCGCCTGAGCGATTAGGGCAAAGAGCATAGGCGACAGCGCACAACCCTGCCTTGTCCCTCTGTAAAGGTTAAATCAGGGCGACAATGATTGGTTAGTGAGTATTCTCGCACAGGGGTTCCTATAAAAAAATCTCCAATATTACATTTCTGTAGGACCTTGAATAGATAGGACCACTCAACTTAGTCAAAGGCCTTTTCGGCATCAAGAGATATAACGGCAAGGTCCACGTTAGGTAACCTCTGAGAATACATGTTGAAGAGGCGCCTGAGATTTAAGAATGAGTTTCTGTTAGGTATAAAGCCGGTCTGGTCCGAATTGACCAATTAAAGTGCCAAGCCTGTTAGCCAGAGTTTTTGCAAAAATCTTTTGGTCTATATTATGGAGGGATATTGGTCTGTATGATCCTACCTCTTCCAGGTCTTTCCCTTCTTATGTATAGCTGTAATGAACGCCTCATCCAAAGTAGATGGGAGAGCGCCATCCTCATTGGCCTGATGATTCACAAAGTTAAATCTGCATCTGGGGAATTACTCTCTTCCCCCAAAGACATCAATGACAGATTCCGTTAGTTTTATGAGACTCTATATACATCTAAAGCGGATCCTAACCCCTTAATTATGCAAAACATTAGAAAAGAATTGAATAAAAATAATAAACACATTGTCTGGCTGATGCCAAAAAAGCACCCTTGCTGAGATCGTTTAATACGGTTTCACCCGTTAGGGTATAGTATGGATTCGAGACCATGAACAGACCCGAACACACAATGACAAGGCACTCTAACCCGTACAGGGATTGGTGTATATTCCTGGATAAACTTCTCTGCGTCCAAAACCGAGGAGACCAAATCTTCTCACCGGAAGGCGGGGTAATTCTGAGTCTTGCAGGGAAGAGCAAGGCTGGGCGAAGATGGAGTTTGGTCATGACATCTCTGTAGCCGCGCGATGATTTGCCACATCGGGCACATAATCCTCATAGACATGGAAGGGGTGCCCTTTATGTAACAGATTACCCCTCATTCGAGCCTCGCGCAGGATAAGATCCTTGGTCTTGACACTGTGACAACAGATGATTACTGGACGAGGACATTGGCCCGGTCCAGTCACTGTGACATGTGCACGGTGCGGGGATCGGAATCCAAAACATCCGGTCCCATTGCATCCCCCAATAGCATGGCGAAGAAGTTGGTGGGGCGAGAGCCAGCCTCCACTCTCTCTGCCAGACCAACAATGCGAAGGTTATGACGTCTGGATCGGCCATCCAGGTCGAACACTTTCACAGAAAGCCTCTGCACACTATCCTGCAATGACGTGAATAGCTTCTCTAACTCGTCTATCCTACCAGCGTTGAATTCAGAAGCTTTCTCAAGGTCCACAATACTCTGGCCCTGCGAAGCGACCGTTTGAACGGTGCTCTCGATTTTGGTTTCCAGTTCAGCAATAGTAGCCTTAAGATCCTCAGCTATAGCAACAAGTTGTTCTCCCAAAGCCAGGGTAAATTCTGTAAGTGTCACGTTGTTACCTGTGCCTTCAGAAATGTCTGTCTCATTGTTTGGTGGGGAGCAGGCCTCCGATGTGGATTTATTGTCCTTTGGTCGCTTATTACTCTGCATTTCCACATAGAAAGTTACAATATTGTATTAGAAAGCAACGTTTGTTGTAAAAAGTGCCATAAAGTAGGTTAAGTTAGATTATTTAGCAAAAAAGTTAAAGGAGCCTCTCACACACAGCCGTTTACTCCAACATGCTAGCTTCACCCCCAACTTTTATTTCTTTCATCACATTCCCAGTGGGTCAGAAGTTTACATACACCAGCTAATTCAGTGTAACTGAGTCAGGTTTGTAGGCCTCCTTGCTCGCCTATGCTTTTACAAATTCTGTCCACACATTTTCTATAGGATTGAGGTCAGGGCTTTGTGATGGCCACTCCAATACCTTGACTTTGTTGTCCTTAAGCCATTTTGCCACAACTTTGGAAGTATGCTTGGGGTCATTGTCCATTTGGAAGACCCATTTGCGACCAAGCTTTAACTTCCTGACTGATGTCTTGAGATGTTGCTTTAATATATCCACATAATTTTCCTCCCTCATGATGCCATCTATTTTGTGAAGTGCACTAGTCCCTCCTCTAGCAAAGCACCTCCACAACATGATGCTGCCACCCCCGTGCTTCATGGTTGGGATGGTGTTCTTCGGCTTGCAAGCTTCCCCCTTTTTCCTCCAAATATAACGATGGTCATTATGGCCAAATAGTTATTTTTTGTTTCATCAGACCAGAGGACATTTCTCCAAAAAGTACGATCTTTGTCCCCATGTGAAGTTGCAAACCTTATTCTGGTTTTTTTATGGCGGTTGTGGATCAGTGGCTTCTTCCTTGCTGAGCGGCCTTTCAGGTTATGCGATATAGGACTCGATTTACTATGGATATAGATACTTTTGTACCTGTTTCCTCCAGCATCTTCACAAGGTCCTTTGCTGTTGTTCTGGGATTGATTTGCACTTTTCTCATCAAAGTACGTTCATCTCTAGGAGACAGAACGCGTCTCCTTCTTGAGCAGTATGACAGCTGCGTGGTCCCATGGTGTTTATACTTGCGTACTATTGTTTGTACAGATGAACGTGGTACCTTCAGGCGTTTGGAAATTGCTCCCAAGGATGAACCAGACTTGTGGAGTTCTACAAAAATATTCTGAGGTCTTGGCTGATTTCTTTTGATTTTCCCATGAGTTTGAAGGTAGGCCTTGAAATACATCCACAGGTACACCTCCAATTGACTCAAATGATGTCAATTAGCCTATCAGAAGCTTCTAAAGCCATGACATCATTTTCTGGAATTGTCCAAGCTGTTTAAAGGCACAGTCAACTTAGTGTATGTAAACTTCTGACCCACTGGAATTGTGATACAGTGAATTATAAGTGAAATAATCTGTCTGTAAACAAGTGTTGGGAAAATGACTTGTGTCATGCAAAGTAGATGTCCTAACCAACTTGCCAAAACTATAGTTTGTGTTAACAAGAAATTTGTGGAGTGGTTGAAAAACGAGTTTTAATGACTCCAACCTAAATGTATGTAAACTTCCATAATCAAACCCACAAATGCTGATGCTCCAGATTGTCTAAAGAAGGCCAGTTTTATTGCTTCTTTAATTAGAACAACAGTTTTCAGCTGTGCTAACATAATTGCAAAAGGGTTTCCTAATGATCAATTAGCCTTTTGAAATTATAAACTTGGATTAGCTAACACAACGTGCCATTGGAACACAGGAGTGATGGTTGCTGATAATGGGCCTCTGTACGCTTATGTTGATATTCCATTAAAAATCAGTCGTTTCCAGCTACAACAGTCATTTACAACATGAACAATATCTACACTCTACTTAGGATCAATTTGATGTTATTTAAATGGACAAAAAAAATGTTTTCTTTCAAAAACAAGGACATTTCTAAGTGACCCCAAAATGTTGAATAAATAAAAAATGGTGCTGGAATAGTTGAGGCAGCTCCTGTTTTCTTTGCGTCTTGTGGTAACTTTCTGTGGTTCTAAATCAATAGTTGTTTAGTGGTCCGAAAATGTTGGAAACATTAACTTGATCATGCAACGGTTTGTTACATGCAACATGCTTTGTGGACTTCGCCAGGTGTGATTGAATTTATTCTACCACTGTGTCTTCTTATTAACTAGGCCTTAGGCTGATATATCAGGGTTGTCAGGCACATTAACTAACAGGTTATAGAGCAAACAAAGCAATTATCACAACACATAAGTTGTAATATGGCTTTTTTTTCTGACTTCCCCAGTGATTTTACCCACGCACCACTACTGTGTACTACACACATGAGGGGGTGACCCTTGGCCCTATTTAATCATACAGGTCACTGGGACTCTGGGGTTGGTCAGAAACAACTGTGCAAGAGATAGCATTGTTGAATTGTAATTGAGAGGTGTGTTGGAATTGTTACAGTGGGGCAAAAAAGTATTTAGTCAGCCACCAATTGTGCAAATTCTCCCACTTAAAAAGACGAGAGAGGCCTGTAATTTTCATCATAGGTACAGTTCAACTATGAGAGACAAAATGAGAAAAAAAATCCAGAAAATCACATTTTAATGAATTTATTTGCAAATAACAAAAGTGGTCAATAACAAAAGTTTATCTCAATACTTTGTTACATACCCTTTGTTGGCAATGACAGAGGTCAAACGTTTTCTGTAAGTCTTCACAAGGTTTTCACACACTGTTGCTGGTATTTTGGCCCATTCCTCCATGCAGATCTCCTCTAGAGCAGTGATGTTTTGGGGCTGTTGCTGGGCAACACGGACTTTCAACTCCCTCCAAAGATTTTCTATGGGGTTGAGATCTGGAGACTGGCTAGGCCACTCCAGGACCTTGAAATGCTTCTTACGAAGCCACACCTTCGTTGCCCGGGTGGTATGTTTGGGATAATTGTCATGCTGAAAGACCCAGCCACGTTTCATCTTCAATGCCCTTGCTGATGGAAGGAGGTTTTCACTCAAAATCTCACGATACATGGCCCCCTTCATTCTTTCCTTGACACGGATCAGTCATCCTGGTTCCTTTGCAGAAAAACAGCCCCAAACCATGATGTTTCCACCCCCATGCTTCACAGTAGGTATGGTGTTCTTTGGATGCAACTCAGCATTCTTTGTCCTCCAAACACGACGAGTTGAGTTTTTACCAAAAAAGTTATATTTTGGTTTCATCTGACCATATGACATTCTCCCAATCTTCTTCTGGATCATCCAAATGCTCTCTAGCAAACTTCAGACGGGCCTGGACATGTACTGGCTTAAGCAGGGGGACACGTCTGGCACTGCAGGATTTGAGTCCCTGGCGGCATAGTGCGTTACTGATGGTAGGCTTTGTTACTTTGGTCCCAGCTCTCTGCAGGTCATTCACTAGGTCCCCCCATGTGGTTCTGGGATTTTTGCTCACCGTTCTTGTGATCATTTTGACCCCACGGGGTGAGATCTTGCGTGGAGCCACAGATCGAGGGAGATTATCAGTGGTCTTGTATGTCTTCCATTTCCTAATAATTGCTCCCACAGTTGATTTCTTCAAACCAAGCTGCTTACCTATTGCAGATTCAGTCTTCCCAGCCAAGTGCAGGTCTACAATTCTGTTTCTGGTGTCCTTTGACAGCTCTTTGGTCTTGGCCATAGTGGAGTTTGGAGTGTGACTGTTTGAGGTTGTGGACAGGTGTCTTTTATACTGATAACAAGTTCAAACAGCTGCCATTAATACAGGTAACGAGTGGAGGACAGAGGAGCCTCTTAAAGAAGAAGTTACAGGTCTGTGAGAGCCAGAAATCTTGCTTGTTTGTAGGTGACCAAATACTTTTTTTCCACCATAATTTGCAAATAAATTCATAAAAAATCCTACATTGTGATTTTCTGGATTTTTGCTCTCTAATTTTGTCTGTCATAGTTGAAGTGTACCTATTATGAAAATTACAGGCCTCTCTCATCTTTTTAAGTGGGAGAAGTTGCACAATTGGTGGCTGACTAAATACTTTTTTTGCCCCACTGTAAATAATGCTCTTTTCAGAGTGAGAGAAAATAACAGTGACAGCTATGAGCTTGTTGTCAGACTTAAGGGTAGATTGAACTACACAATAGAGTACAGTAGCCTGCATACCTGTTTGCTGATGGAAGGTTTCAGCAGGTGCTGTTGCTGTGGTTGTTGCTGTTGCTGCTGCTGCTGCGATTGCTGTATGGTCGTTGTAGTGCCTCCCTGTGGCCCCTGGCTCTCCCTGACAGAGCTCTGCTGGTGGGGCAGTCCAGGGGCTGTGTTGTCTTTGACCGACAGCTGTTGCCGCGGTGCCTGTTGCCGACCTCCGTAGCCCGACTCTGGCGATAGGTTGGCACTGGGCGGTCGTGTCTTAGCGGATGGTGTGGGAGCAGCAGCCGCACTGACAGACAGCTGATGGGAGGTCTGTGATTTGACGCGTTGAGCGGAAGGCGGGGCTATGGAGCTCTGGCGCGTGGGCTGGACTGTGGAGGGGGGTGTGGCCAGGGAGGAGTGGGAGGTACCAGTCTGAGAGGCCATGCCCATCTGCTGTTGCTGTTGAAGATTATCCTAACAAGGACAATTAGAGAACACCAAGTTATCCTGGCCTTCAACCTGTTTCAGATGTTTACATTATGCTAATTCTAGTACCATAATTTCTGGACTATAAGCCGCTACTTTTTTCCCACGCTTTGAACCTCGCGGCTTATACAATGATGCGGCTAATTTATGGATTTTTCCCGCTTTCACAAGATTCATGCCGCCAAAAAACTGAGCACCGTCACATAATGTGACGTAAATCGAGCGCGCTCAAACTTCCCATCATTCTGATTACGGTAGTCATTTTGTCACCCTCATCATGGCAAAGACACGGAGAAATGCATATGATGCAGCTTTCAAGTTGAAGGCGATCGATCTGGCTGTTGGAAAAGGAAATAGAGCTGCTGCACGGGAGCTTGGCCTTAATGAGTCGATGATAAGACGTTGGAAACAGCAGCGTGAGGAACTGACTCAGTGCAAAAAGACAACAAAAGCTTTCAGAGGGAAGAAAAGCAGATGGCCCGAACTAGAAATGAGCTTGAAGACTGGGTCAACACACAGAGAGCAGACGGCCGAGGTGTTTCAACTGTGCAGATCCGACTGAAAGCCAAAACAATCGCCACCGCAATGAAGTTTGAGGATTTTAGAGGTGGACCATCGTGGTGTCTAAGATTTATGAGACGTAAAGGCCTGGCCATCAGGGTACGGACGAGTCTGTGTCAGCAGCTCCCTCCCGACTACAAGGAAAAAGTTTCAAACTTCCGCAAATTCACTGATGCAAAGATAGCAGAGCATTCCATCGGCCCGCACGACATCATAAATATGGATGAGGTTCCTCTGACGTTTGACCTGCCTCTCACTCGGACTGTCAACAGGAAAGGCGAATCATCCAGGTGTGAAAACACCTGGGCATGAAAAAACGCACTTCACCTGTGTTCTGAGCTGCACGGCATCGGGAGAAAAGCTTCCACCGATGTTGATTTTTAAACGCATGATGATGCCAAAAGAAAAATTCCAGAGAGGAATTGTTGTGAAAGTCAACAAGAAAGGATGGATGACGGAAGACCTAATGCATGAATGGCATACGGAGTGTTACGGCAAACGACCGGGAGGATTCTTTCACAAGAACAAGGCATTGCTCGTGTTGGACAGCATGAGGGCCCACATAACAGATTCTGTGAAAGAAGCCATCAAGAGGACAAACTCAATTCCAGCTGTGATTCCTGGGGGCACAACAAAGTATTTGCAGCCACTCGACATCAGTGTAAATCGTGCATTTAAGGTGGCGCTCCGTGTTCAGTGGGAGGCTTGGATGACAAGTGGGGAGAAATCCTTCACTAAAACGGGCCGCATGCGAAGAGCAACTTATGGTCAAGTCTGCCAGTGGGTCCTGACAGCGGGGAGCATTGTCAAAAAATCCACTATCATCAACGGGTTTCGAAAGGCTGGACTGCTGCGTGTTGAAGAAGGCAGCATGAGCTCAGCGGGGAATTTGCCTCCGGATGAAAATGACGAGAGCGACAATGAAAACGATCCAACATCGGATGAAGCAATTCTGAGGCTATTCAACTCCGACACCGAATGAGATGACTTCAGTGGTTTCAGTGCACAGGAGGAGGAAGATAGTGACCAATGACTTTCTTGGTAGGCTACTGTTTACTGCTATTCTTTTACATTTTTGTTACAAGCCGTGTTTCGTTAAAGCCTATTTATTTTTGTTACAAGCCGTGTTTCGTTTAAAAGCCTATTTATTTTTGTTACAAGCCGTGTTTCGTTTAAAAGCCTATTTATTTTTGTTACAAGCCGTGTTTCGTTTAAAAGCCTATTTATTTTTGTTACAAGCCGTGTTTCGTTTAAAAGCTTATTTATTTTTGTTACAAGCCGTGTTTCGTTTAAAGACTGTGTAAAGTTCATTTGTTTCAATGTACCGGTAGGCACCTTGGGCTTATAGACATGTGCATCTTATTTATGTACAAAATACATGTTTTTTTTTTATTCAGTGGGTGCGGTTTATATTCAGGTGCGCTTAATAGTCCAGAAATTACGGTAATGTAGGCTACAAACAAATGTTGACTTAAATTATTATCATGTAGGAGAGACAAAAAGGCTAATTTGCACAAAAGTAGAACATGATTGTAAACACATTCTTGACCTTAAGTTAATCCATACCTGCCCGTGCATGGACAGTTGCCGCCGTGCGTAATCAGCCCTGCTGTAGTCGTCACTATAGCTGTGTGAGTGGATAATGGCTGGCTGCCCCAGGTGCCCTGCCCCGGTCCTTAGGGTGGACAGGTCCTCGCTGCGGGAGAACCCCCCGTGGGCGAACTGGGGGATGTAGGCCTGGTGCGAGCCACCGGGGTCAGGCTCCGGGGCCAGGAGCAGGGGCGGCGGGAGATGGGCCCTGCTGTGCTGGTGGTGAAGTTGGGGTCCATCTGCAGTGCCGGTGGCCAGGTGAAATAGGGGGTTCTGGAAGGAGAGCGGGTATCTCAGGGCGGCGGCCTGCTGCTGCTGCTGCTGGGACAGCGAGTCGGTGGTGGTGCCCATCTGGCTCAACTGGCTCAGCCGGAGGCCCCCTGACATGCTGGATCCCCCCGAGCCAGCCGAGTGGCGGCCCCCGGCCCGGAGCTGGCCGCTCAGGCCTGAGCCCAGGCCTCCTCCACCCTGGCTGCTGAGCCCTCCGAAGCTGCCCATGCCGGTGATGGAGGCCTGGGAGGAGTTGAGCATGGCCACCGACTGCAGGTTAGACACGCTGTTCATTGTGGAGTCCTGGAGGTCCATCATAGATATACACTTTATTGACACTGAGCACCTAGACTAGATTGATATAGCTAACACCCTTGTGTGCCCAATTCTAAGTGCCAATAAGTTGATCAAGTGTTTTATCTATTGAGAGGGGTGGTTGTATGCCTGAATTGCATGTCCCATGACTTACCACTAAGGTACATGCATCATTTTCCTATGAGCGCATAGCTGCCATACTATCCTGCAGTCGTCTGCCAGACTTGGCTACCACATGGAAAGGAGATGTGCAGTTTACATAATTTCCTGTAGAACATGGCTCCTAACATATCTTAATGCTATCAAAACTCTAGAATTCAACTAACCTTGTGGTCTGGCTCGGTGATATCGGAGCTACTGGTGCAGTAGGCAGGGCTGGATCGGGCCAAGGGAGGGCGGGTTACATAGAAAACGTCTTTGGAGGCTCGATGTGGGTGATCGCGCTCTTGGAAACTCAGCTGAGCATGAGCACGAGACGGCATGACCCCCCCACCGGACACACCAGATGTAGGGGAAGGCAAGCGAGTGATATCTATGGAGCTTAAGAAAGGCAACAACACATGGCAACAGATTGGAGAAGACGATGACAAGGTTATAGGTGTATTACAAGTTTGTATAAAAGCCACAACCCAACTACAGCCTTATGGCAGGAAAGGCAAAACCGTTACAAATGTACCAACCAACCATCCTCCTAGGGCTGGTTTCCCCAACACAGATTAAACCTAATCCTAGACAAAAAAGTATGTTCAACTGAAATTCTCCATTCAAAGTGCTTTTTTTGTCCAGGACTATACTTAACCTGTTTCCAGGAAATAGGCCCATAGGATTAAATAAAGCCAGGGCACTACCTGTTGAGATCCTTCATCATGAGATTCTGGAACTCCGAGGAGACTCCCCTGTGGAAGCTGGGTCGTGAGAGCAGCCTCTCCGTCTGTCTCTCATGGACTCTATCTGTCTGGTTCTGGTGGCTGGGCTGCCTCTGCAGGTGGGGGTTGCGCAGGGCCATGCTGATGTCATTCAAAAGGCGGGGCAAGGGACCCAGTTTGATAATGGCATCCTGTGGGTTAGGGTTAGAAGACTGACATGAATACAAGTTAGCAATGACAATAGGAAAAGCATTCAAATGGTTCAATTGTTGAAGTATCTTATTCTTGAAAATTGCAAGTATACTTAATCATTCCATTCATTCTACTGACTCATACTTTCAGATTACTGGTGTGTCAAGACCATACATAGTTATTTTATTGTCCTGATTCCTAATTGGACTCAATCATTATTGAATAACACCACATTGGTTATCTGTAACTTGTACTTTTTTATTGGTCATATGTTGTAGAGGTTATATTGTCAATATTTACCCTGATCCTCCCTACCTTGCTGAGCTGGGCCATGACCTCCCAGAGGAGGCTGTGCAGTATGGACAGCTCCCTGCCCAGGTCGATGTAGCCCTCGAAGCCCCCCGCGTTGCTCACACTGTCCAGGTTGGAGATCTCATAGAGGAATTGTTGCATGGAGCCCCACTCCATCTCTAAGAACTCATTCATGAAGCACATGTACTCCTCTTTCATACCAAATCTGAGGGAGCGAGAGAGAGTGAGAGAAGAAGAATTGTCAAAATGCTGTATACTCACAGAGATTACATCATTGGCTGGTTTCCCGGACACAGAATTAGCCCAACCCTGGATGAATAACTAATAAACACTTTCAATGGAGAATCTACATTGAGCACGCTTTTTAGTCCAGGATTAGGCTTAATCTGTGTCCTGGAAAAATACTAAATATTACAAAAGTTTTAGCATAAGCATAACATTATAAGTTGTAGTGAATGAATGAACTGACTTGGAGAAGTTGGCCAGGTTCTGCACCACTTTGGAGATGAGGCTGAGCGTGCGAGATGTCTGCTCGTCTGGGTACTCCTGGGTCAGGTTGAACAGGGAGGGGGACATGACGGCCGGACACAGGAAGCGCAGGAAAAGGGAGCCGCTGATTAGGCGGTCTGCGATGTCCTCCCTCCCCCTCTCCGCACAGCGCACCCTCCACGAGGCGAACACCTCCTTCAGCTCTCGAGGAAACACACTGCAGAGAGATACAAATATTCAGTGTGTTATTATCATTTGATAGGATATTCTGCTTTAGTCAGGCAGTGTGTCCCAACAACTGAATGCAAATCTGGTGTTCAACAATCACAATTCTGCAAATAAGTCTTTGGGTGCTGTAGCCCAGGAGTAATCCTGGTTGAATGAAAAAAATAGTAAGTCTACTGACCAATGGGAGTTGACGATTTTGCAGAGTGCCAGTTCGCAGCACATGCGGAGATTGGCTTGGTGATCTGGAAGGACAGAGGGTGGTGTCCTCATGGGGTCCACCTCGCAGTTCTCTTCTGATTCATACAGTGCCCTTATGAACTCCCCTGAAACAAACACAATATCACTGACCATTAGGCAAACACAGAAAGATAATGAATATATCACAGCAAGAACAGCTCAACAACATGTATTGAGTGATTAATGTGAAGCATTCGAAGGCCACACCTATTGCATCCTTGAGGTACTTATGTCCAATCAGCTTGAGGTACTCTTCTATGGCTTTGGTGGCCAGAGTGTTCTCTCTGAAGATAAGGTGTTCTCGGTCAATGAATCTATCTACCTCACACATCGCCATGTCCGAAAGAAAATCCTGGGAAAAAACAAAACGTCAACATAGCATAGACTTTCTTTTTAAAACATTCAATTATAATCTATTGGGTACTCTCAAATTCAATTTTGAGGATATAACGCCTTTCCTCAGGTCAGAATGTAATTTGTTATCTCTTTTGGCTTATGGTTTGGTAAGAAAACCAAGAAGTAATCAAACTAGTGTTCATTTTGTAGTTCATAGTGCCTTAAAGATAGAATCCGCAGGTTGTGGGCGCCTCAATGCCGCCCCACTTCTTCTGTTGTGTTTTCACTTTGAACGAAAACAAGGGGATGGAGCCCTGAGCCGCCTTGGGCTGGCCTTCTAGGAAAGGTGTGTCTTCGCACTAAATCCTATCTACTCAAACAACCCTGCTGCCATGCTCCGGAGCTAGAGAGGAAGTGAAAGTCACTTGCAAGCTACAGTCGCCAGAAACAAATACAGAGCAGACGAAGCAAACAAGCTAGCTAACTTGTTTGCAGATAAACTGTCCTGGTAGCAGGGTCAGCATTTTCAGAAAATGTAGACAGAAACAAGCATCATTCTCAGTTCTTGGATCTGAATCAACTCGACCCCAAAAGAGAAAAATAAGCACAAAAGACTGCTCATGACCAATCCAGAAACCGGATAAACATTGAAATAAATGTTGAAAGGTGGAAGAGTGTTGCCGAAATGGCCACCATCCTCATGAACAGGTAGGTAAGTGTTGGGTTGCGTTTTTAGACTGGGTTTTTTAGCTGCTAACCTTAGTGTGTTCAATGTTCAAGCTTGTGAACATGGCTACTTAGCTAGCTGACATCTTTGTATTTGGACTGTTTGTTATCTAATGATAACTAGCTACATCATGTATACACTGCATAAACCACACAAGATGCCCAATGCCTTTATTTCAACTAGCTAAAGCTAGATATGCAGATCGTTGACATGATAGTGTGTTTGGTTTGTAGATGATAATGCTAGCTAGCTAGATGGTTGACAGCATTTTCAACCTAGGACCACCCAAACAATGCATCATCTAGCTATACATTCGGTACATTGCCATCACACAAACATTTATTTCTCAGGGAGATACTGGTGGAGATAGGTTCCCTTCGAAATCAGACTGAGGTTGTAGAAGTTGTGGTTGTGGAAAATTCCAAAAGAGAGGTAAAAAATGCTATGGAATGTTTTGTTACGTTTTGTGATTCAATAATCATTTGATCGATAATCGACCAATGGAAGCGATGTTTGCCTGTTCAGCACATCTCCTACATAGCATGGCATTGAGCCCTACCATGAACTGCCCAAATTCAAGGACTGAATGAATATCCAGTGTGGCCAGTAAAGTAAACTGCATGACATATTGGTAGACCATGGGCCATCAAGTAATAGGATGGTTACATTAGCATGACACATGTTACACTGGTTACATCGCAACACCACATCCTATGTATTTAAAGAATACGGTTATGACACTGATCTATTTGGCAGTAATGCCCCCGCCTCATTTAGCAGCTGTAGACAACAGAGCATGGTGATTTGAGGTGGTTGAACTAATATAAGGTGCATACACATTCTCACTATAATGTACTCCTGTTCCATCAATATTATGTTATCAAATCAAAAACAGCATTTATCTGGTATATTCACAGGATACAGTGAGGTAGGTGTATACAGGAATATGACCTTGCATTGTACCGTGTACTACTGAAGTAACAACTTGTTTAATGTTTCATGCCAATACTTACCTTTGCTTTCCCCGTGCTCTGTAGTATGTGGACCAGCGCACAGGCCACCTCTTCTTTACTCTTCACGCTCAGTAGAGGCTCCAGCACCGCACACAAAGTCCGGTAGTTATTGGTAACATACTCGGCAAACTCCTTGTACAGCTCCATGGGCAGGATGCTCATGGTCTGGTAACGGGACTTGAGGCGTAGGGAGGCATTGATGATCTTGCCCCCTGCTTGCCCCTTGGCCAGGACGCTAGGCTGGATGACCGGGTACCACTGCTCCACAAACTGTCGGCCCGTGATGCTGGAGATAGGGATACTGACCAGTCCCAGGTATGTGCTCTTTTCCTGATAGAAGAGGGGAAATAAGGCATAAATCAGAGAAACTTAATGTGGGACTTTGTGGTCAAGAGTTATGGGGCCTGGGCCTTTAAGAAAGAGGAGAAAAAGAGGATAGTAATGAAACTAAAGTATATTTATTCCCGTGCCTAATCATTGGGCAAGCTGCTGTCATTAAACCACAGCTTTAACCAGCCTGCAAAAATGTAATTTTAACCAGTTTTATCCAGTTTTGCACACTGGTGAGAGAGTTGCCCTTCACCTTGCGTCTCTTCTTGTCAGTCTCCTTGTAGAGATGAAGGCGTAGGTTGCGGACGGCTGGCAAGTTGTTGAACTCAAAGTGCTCGCCCCAGAACACGGTGTCAGTCCGGGGCTTGCTGGTGGTGCGTGCGTAAAGCATGTCGTCCAGACAAAGTTCGCAGTAGTAGCGCTTCTTGGCGGGAAGTTCCCGCGCCTCGATGATCCAGAGTTTCAGCACGTTGTCCACCCTCCGACTGTTGTCCTGAAGAGGGTTCGAAGAGAGGGTGGCAAAAGGACAAGGCAGAACAGGGAGGAAAGAAAACCAAAGGGGAAAAGACCAAAGAGAAAAAGAAAGCCAAAGGGAGAGGGAGGGTTGAGTGGGTTAAGAACAGTGGTGTAAAGTACTTAAGTAAAAATGCTTTAGTAGTTTTTTTGGGTATCTGTACTTCACTATTTATATTTAACTTCACTACAGTACATTCCAAAATAAAAGAATATACTTTTTACTACATTTTCCCTGACACCCAAAAGTACTCGTGACATTTTGACATGAAAATGGTCCAATTCACACACTTATCAAGAGAACATCCCTGGTCCTCCCTACTCCCTCTTATCTGGCGGACTCACAAAACACAAATGCTTCGTTTGTAAATTATGTTCGAGTGTTGGAGCGTGCCCCTGGCTATTCGTCAATAAAAAAATACAAGTGTGCCGTCAAGATTGCTTAATATAAAGAATTTGAAATGGTTTATACTTTTACTTTTGATACTTAAGTATATTTTTGCAATTTCATTTACTTTTGATACTTAAGTATATTTAAAACGAAATACTTTTAGACTTTTACTCAAGTCGTATTTTACTGGGTGACTTTCACTTTTACTTGGGCCATTGTATATTAAGATATCTTTACTTTTACTCAACTATGACTATTCGGTACCTTTTCCACCACTGATTAAGAACAGTCTAAGAACAATATGCACACATATGGATAGAGATAAATTAGATAACACATATGTACTGGAGATAAATTAGATAACACATATGTACTGGAGATAAATTAGATAACACATATGTACTGGAGGCATGAGAGACAGAAAGTGGACGTGTGACTGGTAATGTTGCAGCAGAGAGCTGCATTTTCTGAACATGTTTACAAAGAGCCAACTATGTCTGAAATCCCCCCATGGGAGGAGAGCGTGCTGTGCAGATTGCACAGAGTGATGTTTTAGTCAGGGGTGAGTCATTTTAACTAGTCTGAAATGCCACTGGATCGCTCAGCCTTGGCTTAGCTCAGCTCTTAATACCAAATTTCGATTGCTAAGTATATCACCAATTTTCCAAAGTTGTTATTTCTTAAGTACTCCATTGGTATGCCGCCTGACAATAAATGCAGACGTCCGCCGATACAACCCTTTCAACTGTTCATCATGAATTTCAATAGGAAGAAGAATCAAGAGCGTCTGTCTGCCCAGCGACGGTTGCGAAACCTAATGAACATCCTGGTCTCTATCGACGTCGCACCTCGTCTTATCTCTCCCATCATCTATCTGGTTGGAGATTCATGCGGGTGCAGAGGATATTTTGCAGCCCCCGTGTCGAGTCCTTGGAGCCCCGTGATTCAGGCCAGGAACCCTGCAGTCACAGCATCTGGATGAGTCAATCCACTTGGGCTGATGTTTCCTCTCGGTTTGCCTTAATAACTGCAGCTCCCTTGCTGCCATCGAGAGCAGTTATCTGTCTCACGTAATGGCTCTTTTGATAAGAGGGAGGGGAGGGAAGGGGCCTATTACGCAGACCTAGGAGATCAAGCTGAGCTGAAATTAGAAGATCTGTTTTAATCAACCGCATCTAAAGTGCTGAGTTTGCGTCTTTTTAGTCCTTTATTGAACTCGGATGATGGTGTAGAAGTGCTGTGTTTTAATATGTACTGTATTTGATCACTACAACATTACAGATACAGACAAACAGAGAGCACATGGAGGTTACAGTAAACAAAATGAGGAAATGCTCAGATTGACACAGACATATTGAAGACAGGGGAGAAGGAGGGAAGCACTGACAGACAGAGAAGTAACTTAATTTCTCGTCCTTGTTTCCCCACCTTGTTGGGTTTGACAGCTCTCTGAAGATTCTCGATCCATTTGTCTCTCTCTGCACCCGAGCGACATGCAAAGCACTTGGTTCCTGAAGCCGTAGTCACCTGAGGTTACCAACGGTAACATCAACAGCCACAACCATTAGCAACTTGGGAGAAGATGACAAGTGGCATAACAACGTCCTTTAAATCATAGAGACTTGTGTCATGTACACATCGGCTATGGGAAAGTGAGCCATGCAGTGAAAGCCGTTTTCACAACAAATTTCTGTGACAAATCAACTTGGGACATGAGCTCATTTCGAGCCGCTTGTTGGCTTTCTTTTTGATATCTTTTCCACAGATAACTAGATTTTAAAAAATCACAGCCTTATTCAATAAATCCTTTTGTTGATGCCAATGGAGAGACTTCTACCCAACATTAGTAGCATTAGTAACAATAGTAGACAGACCTGGGTTCAAATGCTATTTGAAATCTTTAATATGTGTTAATGTGTTTGCTTTAGCCTGCCCGGGGTGGCAGATGGGCAGGATTTGAACTTTATTTTCTTCTATTGGTTCCAGTGCACCAGGCAAGCTCAATCAAGCCCAGCAAAGTTATTTGAAATGATTTCAAATAGTATTTGAACCCAGGTTTAATTAGTAGCACTATCTGTGTTCATTGTGTGTGTGTGTGTGTCGTGTCAGCGTCACCTCGAAACAGTACTCCTGTCCCAGGATGCTGGAGTGGACGGGCTTGATGATGGCGTCCTCATCCAGGGTGAGGTCCAGCGCCTCGGCAGCGCTGCTGGGAGACAGCAAGGACTCATGGGAGTGGGACTCTTTGAAGCTCTGCATCAGGCGTGTTCTGGGTGGGGAGCAGAGACACAGTGAGAGGAGCAGAGTGAGTCCCATACATTACATTACACCGCATCAAGGATACAGTACACAGCATTCTGAACTGTGGTTATAAAGGGTAACTCTCCCACAGCCAAACTGCCATATATATACACTACCGGCCAAAAGTTTTAGAACATGTCACTGTCACGCCCTAATCTGTTTCACCTGTTCCTGTGATTGTCTCCATCCCCTCCAGGTGTCGCTTATTTTCCACAGTGTATTTATCCCTGTGTTTCCTGTCTCTCTGCGCCAGTTCGTCTTATACTGTATGTTTAGTCAAGTCAACCAGCGTGTTTTTCCCATACTCCTTTTGCTATTCTCTTTTTCTAGTCCTCCTGGACGCGCAGCTGGGGGCTCGATTCCTTCCATGTAGTGAGTTCTGGACGTAGTCTGCTCGTCACTCCTCCACTGGTTTGAGCCCCTTTCAGTGTGCTCTGGGTTTTCAGCCGGACCTGGCTCCGTGAATCACGGGCCAGACTGAAGCACCTGCGGTTGATGAGTGGTTCAGGTATGCAGAAGTGTGGAGCGATGCCCACGTGAGACTCCAGCCTGCCGTCCACCGTCAAAAGGAGCAGACAACCCCCGTTCCTCTACCAGGAACCTCCCACTCCGCCTGTCCTGCAAGAAGCTGAGTCCCCGGTTTGTTGGGCCATTCAAGGTTCTCCGGAGGATCAACGAGGTGTCGTATAGGTTACAGCTTCCCAGTGACTACCGTATCTGCATCACCGCCTGGTATGGAAACTGCTTGGCATCCAACCGCAAGGAGCTACAAGGGCAGTGCGTACGGCCCAGAACATCACTGGGGCCGAGCTCCATGCCATCCAGGACCTCTATACCAGGCGGTATCAAAGGAAGTCCCTAAAAAGTCATAAACTCTTCTTTCTGCTTTCGCATGGCAAGTGGTACCGATGCGCCAAGTCTGGAACCAACAGGACCCTAAACAGCTTCTACCCCGATGCCATAATACTGCTAAATAGCTAGTCCGTGTAGCTATTGGTTAACTATTTCACTATCTGCATTGACACTTTTTTTGCATCTCTTATGACTCATCACATGTGAGCTACTGTTACTGTTTATTATCTATCCTGTTACCAAGTCACTTTATCCCTACCTTTATCCTGTACATATCTACCTCAATTACCCCCTGCACATCGACTCAGTACTGGTACTCCGTGTATATACTGTAGCCAAGTTATCGTTACTCATGGTGTGTCTATTCCTAGTGTTATTATTTTTCTTTTTTTTTCCTCTGCATTGTTGGGAAAGGGCCTGTAAGTAAGCATTTCACTGTAAGGACTACACCTGTTGTTTACGAAGCATGTGAAATATACAATTTGATTTGATTAGGGGGATGATTAAGTCAACAAGGCAACTGGCACCATGTGGCCCAAAAAAATGCAACCACGGTCAATATTTTTCATTTGAATGTCGGTATACACTTCTTGCACTAAAGGGACTACCCTCTGTTTATAGCTCCCTACAATCTCACTAACAAATCAAACTGTGACAAGGGGACTGGAATACAATCAGTCATTGAGGGCACAGAGAGCAAGAGATCTTTCATAACGGCAGGCCCAGTGGAGTTTTTCTGAGATACACTTGAGCATATCTGATTCTGAAAAAATGAGAAACAGCACGCAACCATTCTGCTTTTCATGCCAAAGGAATCCGTCTGTACTCACAAATTCTGTGTTATGTGAGCTTCAAAAGAGGTCACATCAAAAAACAATGCGCTGCTAGTCTCACAATGGGTCTAATTGTCATCTGACGAAGTAAACACATTAGAATTCAATTAGAGTTTCACTGGATTAGATTAGATTTGAGCATAACCACAATAGTGTTACCATGATAGTTATTGGACAACAAAGCTATATTTCTATTGACAGCCATACTGTACATGCATAAGGCACAGAGCAACACGTGAATAGAATTGTCCATGACGCTTGCCCACCATACCCGCCCACACTGACTTATACATACAGACACACACACACCGATTATGCCACAATGCCACTGAACTGAAGAGGAGACAGATACAGAATGACAGAAAAGGGAATGACAGTGACCACAACACAGAAAAAGCAGAGAAAAGAAAGTAACAGTCTCCCTACTATGATGTCCCTGATGCATCCAGCTCTCTCTCGTTCTCCCTGTGCCACTGTTTTTGTGGACATTCACTCATAACGTGCATCAGAACATTGAATACTTACAGTGGAGTAGGAGAGAGAGAGAGAGAGAGAGAGAGAGAGAGAGAGAGAGAGAGAGATAAAAATAGATCCAAAGAAATGATTCAGAATGAGAGAAATAAAGGACAGTGGGGGAGGTCGAGAAAGGGAGGGCGAGAGGGCGAGAGAGACAGAAGGAGAGAGAAGGAGAGGGGGAAGATGGTGGAAGAGAGTACCTCTCAGAGGAAATCAAGTTGTTATGTAAACTAGGGTAATTTAGAGAAGAAGGGAGTGACAGGGTTGATGAGAAAACAGAGAGAGAGAGACTAAGAGAGATGCAGTTGAAGTCTGAAGTTTACATACACCTTAGCCAAATACATTTAAACTCAGTTTTCACAATTCCTGACATTTAATCCTAGTAAAAATTCCCTGTTTTAGGTCAGTTAGGATCACCTCTTTATTTTAAGAATGTGAAATGTCAGAATAATAGTAGAGAATGATTTATTTCAGCTTGTATTTCTTTCATCACATTCCCAGTGGGTCAGAAGTTTACATACAGTCAATTAGTAGTTGGTAGCATTGCCTTTAAATTGTGTAACATGGGTCAAATGTTTCGGGTAGCCTTCCACAAGCTTCCCACAATAATTTAGGTGAATTTTGTCCCATTCCTCCTGACAGAACTGGTGTAGCTGAGTCAGGTTTGTAGGCCTCCTTGCTCGCACACACTTTTTCAGTTCTGCCCACACATTTTCTATGGGATTGAGATCAGGGCTTTGTGATGGCTACTCCCATACCTTGACTTTGTTGTCCTTTAGCCCTTTTGCCACAACTTTGGAAGTATGCTTGGGGTCATTGTCCATTTGGAAGACCCATTTGCGACCAAGCTTTAACTTCCTGACTGATGTCTTGAGATGTTGCTTCAATATATTCACGTAATTTTCCTCCCTCATGATGCCATCTATTTTGTGAAGTGCACCAGTCCCTCCTGCAGCAAAACACCTCCACAACATGATGCTGCCACCCCCGTGCTTTACGGTTGGGATGGTGTTCTTCGGCTTGCAAGCCCCCCCCCCCCCCCCTCTTTTCCTCCAAACATAACGATGAACATTATGGCCAAACAGTTCTATTTTGTTTCAGACCAGAGGACGTTTCTCCAAAAAGTCCCCATGTGCAGATGCAAATCGTAGTCTGGCTTTTTTATGCCGTTTTTGGAGCAGTGGCTTCTTCCTTGCTGAGCGGCCTTTCAGGTTATGTCAATATAGGACTCGTTTTACTGTGGATATAGATACTTTTGTACCTGTTTCCTCCAGCACCTTCACAAGGTCCTTTGCTGTTGTTCTGAGATTGATTGCACTTTTCTCATCAAAGTACGTTCATCTCTAGGAGACAGAACGCGTCTCCTTCTTGAGCAGTATGACGGCTGCGTGGTCCCATGGTGTTTATACTTGCGTACTATTGTTTGTATTGATGAACGTGGTACCTTCAGGCGTTTGGAAATTTCTCCCAAGGATGAACCAGACTTGTGGAGGTCTACAAAAAAATTCTGAGGTCTTGGCTGATTTCTTTTGATTTTCCCATGATGTCAAGCAAAGAGGCACTGAGTTTGAAGTTAGGCCTTGAAATACATCCACAGGTACACCTCCAAATGACTCAAATTATGTCAATTAGCCTATCAGAAGCTTCTAACGCCATGACATCATTTTCTGGAATTGTCCATGCTGTTTAAAGGCACAGTCAATTTAGTGTATGTAAACTTCTGACCCACTGGAATTGTGATACAGTGAATTATAAGTGAAATAATCTGTCTGTAAAGAATTGTTGGAAAAATGCACAATGTAGATGTCCTAACCGACTTGCCAAAACTATAGTTTGTTAATAACAAGAAATTTGTGGAGTGGTTGAAAAAACGAGTTTAAAGACTCCAACCTAAGTGTATACAAACTTCCGACTTCAACTGTATGTCTGTTCTGTGGCCATACGGCTGTCTGATGGTTGCCATGGAAACGTCAGGACTTTTTCAAATGAAATCTTCCATTGGTATTCTCCATGTATTAAGCAGTCATAAACAATGTACTATGTAAAATGGGAGTGCAGCGGCACTGAAAGGGGCGGTTGTGAAACAAACACTTACTGTCAAGGCTTACTGGTTTCATTACAGCTAGGAGTAATAGTAAAACACAGTACATGCCACATTGTCCTTGAAAGGTATCCAAAATAGACACAAGAAAGCATCTTTAAGAGTCCCACATACATGTGGACACACAGGTAGGAGTGTACACACACACACTTAGAAAGACAAGTTAAGTGCCTGCCTGGCCTGCTCCGGAACAGAGAGAGCAGGGAACACACGCACACCCTCACAGAGTCACACACAGACACACACAGAGACTCGTACCTGTCCTGGTCGGCACTACGGAAGCGGGGGAGGATCATGTGTCGAAAGCTGCTGGTGCGGTCCAGTTTGGGCTGACTCTTAGCCCTCTTGATAGAGCCCTTCAACCTTCTACTGAGGAAACTCTGAACAGGGCAGCCATGGAGAGAGGGAGGAGGTGAAGAATGAGAGGGTGTGAAACAGGGATGGAGAGAGGGAGAGAGGGAGGAAGGGGACACAGGAAAGGAGAAACATCAGAGTTGTCGAGAGGGGGAATAGGGTGAGTAAGGAAAGATCGATATTTCGTGCCCAAAATGGATTGGAAGAAGAACAGAGGACATATGTGATTTAGTGAATGACAGATGTACAAAGGGGGAGAGCAACAGAAAGATTTATTGCATATTATATCAGTCACACATCCACAATACAGCAGTAGTAGAATAGTGTAGTATCATCTGGTAACCAACAGTGGGTGGTGTTGTGCCATAAATATACCCACAATCCAACAGCATACACTGGACCTCAGTAAAAAAAAGGAGCTTCATATTGCAGTGCAGTTTTGTCCTGTGCTTCCATGCAACCATATTCCCCTGATTTTAATCAGCTGATTTAGTCAGTATATAACACAGGTCTAATCTAACAGGCTGTGTGTTGATACTGTGTCTTTGATAAGAAGTGCTGACAGGGAGAACAGGGCTTCAATAGTGGAATGAAAATCAATGAATGATGTCATTATCCGCAACATGCAGTATAAGGTTCCATACAACTACTATGCAGCCTTTTCCTCTCAGAGTGGAAGGAGAGACATGCTGCTATTGTATCTGAATAATAACAATGCTTTTTATGACAGTCTTACAATACTGAATCAGCTGAATTCAACCTCTCTCTATGTCTAAAATCCACTCAGATATCAATCTGCACATTACACATCAACATTGAACACTACATTCTGCGAGGAATTGGTCTGAATCGAGACCAACCATTCACTTTTTGTGAGCTTTGTGTCACTGAAGTCTGTTTTAAAGAAGTGACTAATAATTTGACTCATTTGTTGACCGTCACAGTAACCGACTGGTAGGACTAGATAAGTCATTCTGGCTTGATTAGCCGGCCTGTCTGACACTTTGAAGCCTCATACAGTCAGAAGAACTGAATCACAGTGGTGGATCACATTTGGCATAGGGAACAGAAAATTCCATAGCATTTGGCAAAGGATGTAACGTGAAGTTTACAGGGGGTTTTCTTCACCACATACAGAGACATCTGAGTCATGTACCTCGATCGGAGGAAGAGGTGCGATATGGCGTCCGGTCACTGGGCTGGAAGCGGCAACCCTCCAGTCCCCCGGCCAATTAGAAGAAGGGGGGGAGTGGGGGAGACTAAGGGACAGGCAGGGGGAGAGGGGCAGTGAGAGAGGGGGAGTACCGACCCCTTTCTTGTAGCGTTGCTGAGGGCAGGAGTGGCCATGGGGGAGGGAGGGGGAGAGAGAGGGTGAGAGGGCGAGGGGGAAGGGGAAGGGAGGGGTTCCACTGGCCCTGCGACAGGTGTGTGGTGGGGAGTGGGAAGGAAGGGAGAGAGAGAGGGACGGGGGGAGCGAGTGAGGGCGGGAGGAGGGAGGGGTACTCACGGATTGTCGGAAGGGTTGGGGAGGGGCAGTGGGAGGGATCTCCATGCTTGGCTGCTTCACGTTGGCTATGCTCTTCCGCCGGGCGCGAGCGTTCTCTGAGAGAGAGAGGGGAAGAAGTCAGGTAAGAGAAAGAGAGAGAGAGAATTCAAAAGACAGGGAGCGAGAGAGGGCATGGTCTTGGCATGTGTGTCAGCGGGGAGACGGGGGCGAAAGAGAGAAGATACACACAGTACATGCATACGGTCAGGGGAGATAGGAAAAGTGTGAGACACTGACAAGTAACGTGAAAAAAAACAGAAGGTGAAGTGAAGGTAGAGTGTGTATAAAAATGGCAAGGGAGAGAGCAAGAGAGCAAGGTTAAGGGTGAGAGAAGCAATGCGATGATAATGTCCCATTAACCCTGATCTCCATCATCCCCTACTTCTTCTCCTCCTACCAGGAAAATTAGGGATGTAGATAGAGAGCTGCATGGGAAGGAAGATGAAAGAGGAGGGCATAGGAGGGGTGAGGTGAGTGAGTTGAAAGGGATGGGTTTTCTGCCTGGCCGTTCGACGAGGCAAACGTTAACAATCTGCACTGAGTGTGTCGGGGGAGGGGAGAGAGGAGGCAGGGACCAAGGGAGGGGAGCAGGGGGGAGCATTCACAATGCTTAGGGACTTCCGTCCATGAGTCAGTCCCTAATGTAGTGAATTAGGCAGTAAGGGAATACACTCTGTACTATCCATGATGGAAGGCAGAACCCACTGGACACAGACGTCAATTCAACGTCTATTCCACGTTGGTTCAAAGGAATTCCGCTGAAATGACGTGGAAACAACATTCATTCAACCAGTGTGTGCCCAGCGGGAGGAGACCAGTGGCTGGACACAGGAGAAGATCTGTGAAAGGCAAGGAGAAGTTAACTAATGTACGCAGTATCACGGAGAGAAGGGAACGGGAACGAAAGTGGGAGAGCATCTGAGGCCCCTTCATTTCAGTCTTTCTTTCCCTCCCTATCCCTTTCTCTGCTACCCTCTTTTGAGATAGATCAATGATAACATCGTCATATTTGAGGCTATAAATATTCTTCCTGTCTCTTATTCTCTCGGTCTCTCTCTCTCTCTCCCTCTCTCTCTCTTGTATTCTCTGTCTCTCTCTTTATCCCACCCTCTCTTCTCTCTCTCTTTTTGTCTCTCTCTGGTTTCTCTCCTTCTTCTCGCTCTCCCTGGTTCTGCTATCACACAGACACACAAATACTCAGGCATACACACACACTCCTCCTCTCTCCCACGCAGCTATTTTACATAATTCAAAAGTGCATTTATCCTCTCCTCTCTCCAGCCTCTCATCGCACTCTCTTTCCTCTCCTCACTCTTCACGTTTTCACATGGTCCCATCTTTCCCCTTTACTTAATGTATCTTGTCTCCTCCATCCTTCTATTTCATCCTCCTTTCATTTATCTGAATTCCTTCTCTTTATCTGGTCTCTACATTCCCTCTACTTCTCAAAATGTCAATCTTTTCTCATGACTCTGCTGTCATGCTACTTTCCACTGCCCACGCACTGAGCTGAGCGAGCGCCTTAGGGAAGGATCCTCATTGTGATGATAACCAAGTCAACGAATCACAGAGGGTTATGAAATTCAAAAGGGTGTATGTCCATTATACACATTGGAAAATCCCAAGACCAATGAACCAACTGCTAGTCCATCATTGTCCTTTGTAAATATGGGTAGGGACACAGGATCTTAATTTGATCATTCTTTTGTTTCTGAGAATTTTCCTGCACAGCAGGACATTTTTACTTGTGGTGTATTTCAGCTTTAAAAAGGCTTCTTACATTTGTAATTTCCACTTAAAAATGTCTGACTTGATTTGCCCTAATAATATATCAACCTCTACAAAAATGTCCATTAGTTATAATCCACATAATAATTCATATTTCCTCTAGCTTCAGAATTGTTTTCCTGCTGTAGCAAACTGGCTCAAATTAAGACCCTACATCTGTATTGAGGTAGTTATCATACTAAGGGGCCTGAGTATTTCTGACCGCATAACCTAACCAAGAAAACTACAGGCTCTAGTCACCCTGGTGTCATGATCTCTTATGACATAGACAAAACGTCATTTTTAGGGACCAGAGTTTTTTTCTTCCTGAACTCCAAATACAGCCCCAGTCAAAATGCAACATAAACTAAGAGGTGCATAATTTCCTCCTGGAACTACTGTTCACGAAACAAATTAGTTTTCCTAGAGCAAGTAGACTGATGCCATGCCTGAGTAGCTAAATGAAAATTCAGCTGGTATCCCTCCTACAGTCCAAAGGTGTGACTGCTCTGTGGCTTTAGCTAGCTAGGCATTTAGATAAGCTGGAAACAGTCAGCAACTTGGCGTCAGGCTCTCTCCATGAGGGTGAAAACTTTGTCCTTTGTTGCCAATTTAGATTCATAAGATTGTCTGAAAATATTGGTCTCATGGAGGATTTCATTGGGCCAAACCTTTGATTTGTTTGGAGATCTACCAAGTTGTTTTCTTCACTCTTTTCAACGCTGAGTCTACTATGTGAAGGAGATTATTCAAAAAGACAGCAAATATTATTCTTATGAATGTGGATGTGGATCGTCCAGATAATCCATCTGTAGATGCTCTACAGATGGTCATACTATCAACAAACTATCTGTTGATAAGCAACAGTTAGGATTAGGTTTAGAATAAGGGTTACGTAATGGTTAAGGTTAGGGTTAGTAGATAGTTAGTTGAAATGTTGCTGATAGTCTGTAGAGCATCTACAGATGGACTATCCAAATAAAGTGTCACCGCTGGTTGTCATGGGTTACCCCTCATGAAATCTTTGGGTTTTGTGTTCTGATATGATTGGCTAATGAACCCTTTTGTTCGTTTTGAAAGTGCACAGAGCCTTGCAGCGTGACGGTGAGTTTACGGAAATAGGAAATAGTTCACCAAGGTCGTTCCGTATCTGCTGTTCACCACCATCGGCCTTCACTCAAAGCTCTCAAATCACAGCGTGAAGCCAAACCTGACATTGTGGAAGTGCTTATGCAATAAAGGTTCCGATGCTTCCGTACTAACAGAACAAACCCTTGAGATTCCCTTAGCATAACGCTTGCTAGGCAACAACAATAACTTGGCAAAGTCTGAGTGTCAGTTGGCTCAGTAAATTAAGAAAGTAATGTACATGTTTGGTAATGATTATGAGCAAAACACTTAAATATACCTGATAGGCTGCAGTTATTCATACGAGCTTTGTGCATAATAAAACATGATGATAATATTACTAGGATTAATAATCCGTTTCACTACAATATTTTAGTAATATAAAATCGACATTATATTTATTACACCACTTTTTTCTCATTATGGCAAATTTTGCAATCGCCGAGCAAGGATTTCTGCCCCATTTAAACAAAGTGTTAATTGCTTTATCTACAAATAAAACAGTATTACAGTGTTGTGATAGCAGCAGTATGTCATTTTCGTATGAACTCAAATCAGATGTTATGAAGTAGGAGGGGAGAGGGGAATCATGCTATTGAAATCCTAAGAGCATCATGTATGTATTATGATGGCTGAGTCAGACACGTGTAAAATGTAGTCAAGCGACTTGGGATGTCGATACACCAGTGAAGTTGACATTTTAATTGACCAATCCTGACCCATCCTGTAGTGGGGTGCAGTGCCAGTATTAAAGAAATGGAGCTCACACAATGATAAGCTCAACCACGTACCTTCATTCACAAACATACCTTGACGTTGGAACTGATGAGTGTACGGCTCTATTTCTTTTATACATGTCAAAAGTAACCACATATCCTCACTTGTTCAGTCATGTCCATGTGTTACTATAACACTTCATGCACTTCATGCTCAGAGTGGGGAGACAAGATGAGTGGGTTGAAGTTGCTTCTAAACACTGATATAGGGTCAGATCTTTTTTAATCCCAACATGGTCTATGTTATGATGAAGAGATTCGTAATCTGATCCTAGATCTGTTGTTAGAGCAAGTTCTACCTTAAGTGGAGACAAATGAGAGGCGTGAATTGTGTGACGTTTTGCAGTAGCACCAGTATTATTTGTGTCCTATATGAACTCCTTAATGGTGTTCAGCAATAATCGACCACATTAAATATTGATTTATGATAATGCGTTAAAAAGCCATCCGTAAAAGGGACTCAATAGGTCCATTTCATTCAACTTCTCACCCAATCCCTTTTGATCCAAACCCGGGCTCTTTATTTAGTTTCCATGGCAACATTTTCCAAGTACCTTGCATTTGAGTTACAGACACATAACAAAGCCAGGAAACAGAAAAAAAGACACTTAGGAGCCTATAAACTACATCCTACACATTCACCTTCGCAAACGCTAAGCAACAGAGGGAGGAAACACGCTCCAAATGTGGGGGGGAAATGAAAATCTATAGTCATGCTGATATAATTCGGTTAATGTTCATGATATCTGGGGTACACCATGTCTAGTACTACCATACCTGAAATGACAGACAAATGCAAAGCAGTAAAAAACATATAGCCTTAGACTGACTTAAATAGTATAGTAGTATATTAAATAGTACTAGGCGTTACATAACGAAGGGAGGGTTAGAGGAATGTAGAGATGGTTTGAATGAGCCTTCTAAAAATAGAGGAGAAAGCAATAGGGTTCTCATTCTTCTGTTACTGCATCTGACTTTAACCCATAGAACCTTTTATACTGAGAGCGTGTTCACAGATCCAACAGGATGCACATGACGTGTGTGTTCGTCTGCAATTGTGCATGCGTTTGTATACGCCGCCTACAGCCTACATGATGCCAATGATGCACGTGTGCATGTGCCTGTGTGCATACAGCACAGTTTGCACTGGCATGCACATGGATGTGTGAACATGTCAGTTTGCATTGGCATGTGTTTGTGCATGTGAAATGGTGCACTCTTTTTCCTTCTGAATGTAAATCTGATGTCAAGCCGAAAGCTGAAGATGAAACGTGTGGGTGGCAACAGCTTCGAGCTTAGTCCCTCAGAGAGACAGGATGGGGAGGGAGGGAAAGTGAGGGAGTAAAAGAGCGAGAGAGAGCAGAGAGCGAGAGGAAAGAGAGAGAGGGAGAGAGATGGATATATAGAGTGAGAATGAGTGGGAGGGACAGAGCAAGACAGGAGAGTAAACGCAAGAAAGCAAGAGGTAGAAAGGTAGAAGGAAAAAAGCGAAGGAGAGAGAGTGACAGAGCGAGAGAGAGAGAGTACAATAGCCAGAGTGATGGAGGCTGGGGAGGGAGTGGGTGTCTGAAATGCTGTGAGCCTTTTTGTATGTTTTCCATTGTTTTTCATAGAATGCTGGTCTGCAGACCTGTTAGCTTTTGATCCAAGATCTGTAAATCCAAACGTAGGATCGTCTCTCCTGTGTGCAACATACACTATACTCCATTGTAGTTCTATGTTGATCTTTCTTGACGTATTTCAACACACGTAGTTCATGTCTCTACATGTATGACCACGCCTTAGAGGATATCTGAGCCATAGACATAGAATCTATAGAACTGATATCCTCATTCAAGTCAATGTTCCGTGATGGGTAATACCGGTGACCATATTGAGTGTACTGTCAAACTGACTTGGCCTTACCCGTTCTAATTCATTATTTCTATGGTATGCGCACTTAGGAGTAATTTCTGAGTTTTAATTGATGAATGATTTAACAGATAAACAATGTCGAGCTTTTAGGCTTGCCACTTAGCAGGCAGCGGCAGCTTACTTAGTGTAATTTGATGCATGTCAGAAAGGATACGTTGTCATGACAATACAATATTCCTATTTTTCAACTAGATATCCAGAATGAGCATGTTCTACTCTTGGTCTAGCTCTAGCCAATCAGGGCCAATAATGAAGAGGGACGTAGCCTTGTAAGATTTAAAGTTATAGTTCATCCTAAAATCAAAGTTTACTAGATGTTTTCAGACCTCAAAGTGGTTTGGTTTGAGTTTAGGGTGAACTATCACCTTAAACTTGCCCAACTCAAATGTTTCATCTTATATTGGTGCAATATGTTACAATCTTCTTACTATTTGGGAAAGTATAAAAGCGGACCGTAACACATGAACAGTGGACCATGACAACATGCTTTCATGTTTGCACAACAAAACGAGATGCCTGTTTAATCCAAAAGCCTGTTCCTACTGTATAGAACCTGAATAGAATCTGGTGAATGCAACATACTTGGTCATGACCAAGATGAGACATGAAACATCAGATGACAACTTTGGTTCCTACCTAATAAAGAAGACGGTGTTGATTCCTACCTAAGTTAGATGAGAGGTGTTGTGCTTCGATCCCAGACCTCTAAAGTATCTTCAGATGTCCATCGTCTATTCAGCCCACGATAAGAAAGTGGAGGCAATTCGAAGCAAACAACTTTAGATATCCAACTTTGTCTTGAGTTACCATAGTTTTCCACGGTCTGTGTCTGTTTGATATTGTTGTCGTTGTCACATTCCTTTGGGCCCAAACTTGCTGTAAATCAATGCTCCTCCACTATGCCTTGACATTAGTGTCTATAAATAATGAAATACATTGGTCTCAGTGAGTATCTGCTGACACTGGACGTGATTGTGAATGTGTGTCATGGCATTTGTCTGATAGCCTAAGTGCATTTGTCTGGGTTGCTGTCAAGCAGGTAAGTGCCTCACCTATTGAGTTCAGCATCTGCAGGTCTGAGACTATGAGTTGGCCATACAGATATATTGCTCAGGCAGTGCTTGAGGTCAATTCTCAAGCAAAGAATCCAATTTAAATAACACCAGCAAGCAAAGACGGTAGAATATATTCTAACCAAAAATGAATATACAGCCAAATAACTATCAACAACTTTGTCCACACTTTAAATATTCAACACATAAATACACATATAAATGAACTTGATTACCAGACTTTACTATCCAGGCATCTTGAAATAGGAATCTCTAGATCAACTTAACGTTTCACTCATGAAAAAAATCTATTCTAACTCAGTGAAATAAATATGAGAGGTTTTTATAAGTACAATTTAGGAGAGGGAAAATGAATAGCCTTACTCATGGCATGTGTGTATAGGTCAATGAAGGGAGGCAGTAGTTTTCTCATAAGGTGCAGTGTCTAAACTTCAAGCTGTATACTTTTGAAAAGTGCTCATAAATATATTTATCATGACCTTAAAGTGCCACATGTAAGCTTACAGAGAATAAGGATGATTTTGTAGGCTACTATTTCCCCACACATAAATAACACCAAAATATTAGCTATCCTAGGCTATACTTGATTGAATTTGTAGACGTCTCTTACAGTAGTATATCCATATGGAAAAATATGAAGAATTAGAAATAGGCTATGTCTCCAAAGTCAGCGACTGTTATAATTCCTCACGGATGTATGGTTCATTCTTCCACCACCTCCCCCCAGCCAAGCTCTCCAGCACCGGCAGCGGCTGTTCCGCGGCGGGCAGTCGCGCTGAGAGCTCCTCTTCCCCGGCCTCTCCCTGTCCCCTCGCCCCCAATCCCGCGGCCGTTTCCTCGGTAACCTACAGAAGATCTACAGAGGCGAATTTCTCTCATGTTTTGGTTGTAATTGAGCAATGGTTTTTAAGGGTTTTATGCCTTCTATCCACAAAATGATGTTGTCCAGGTGTGTAGGATAGATTTTCTACAAGACCTCAATTTCGATTTCGGAAAAATAAAATAATGATTAAAATAAATAATACTAACACTTTTTGGTTAATTTAATGTTTTGTAGTTTCAGTTTTTTACAATAAGCAGATCAACCCATGACATCTGCAGCTGTGTATGTGTGTGAGTGGGGGGGGGGTTCGTGAGGTCCGCCTGTCCTGTGTGCCAATTATTGGAAATAGGCTAGTGCGCGTTCGGATGCGCTCCGTCAAGTCCTACTCTTATACAAGGGGAAAGATATTCGAAGTCCTCTTTCCGTTGATAGACCGATGCTTTCTTAATTCCCAAATCGGCAGAGAATATTGAACTAGCAGCAGTTTAGCAGATGCTGTGCCAGCGCCTGGACAGGCTACTCTTGCAAGTACAGGAAGCGCGAATCATTGGTGACCATCAAAACGCAAACGTCATACAAAAATAACGGCGAAACAGCAACACGAAAGTGAACAGTGTCCTACAGCATGGAATAACCGGGTGAATATTTCCAAATTAGCATCCCTTATCCAGTTGCTAGAAATTATAGTCCATCCTCAAGTAATCCGCCTCTCCTTCGATGGAGGTCTTATCCAACCTATGTCGAACGAGACTGTGTCACACAGGTGTATATGGTTGGAGCAGCACTTATGCCTTGCCTTGCTTTGCCTTCACATCTCCCTCTCTCTCGCTCTATCTCAGTTTTGTTAAAGGGATAGGACAGCGATGTTTTTGAAAGGGTGTGGGAGTCGAGTAATGGAGTGATTGTAAGTACAGTACTAGTATGAGGTGCCCAGAATGCGCTCTCTCTATTCCTCTCTCCACCCCCTTCATCATTCTCTTCCTGCCCCCTCTCACTCACACACACACATCTGGGAGAATGAGAGGTTCAGAGCTAGGGGCAAGTGTGTGGGAGGCATGAGCGTAACAATATGACTATGACACTGAAAGTTGCAACCCGCTCATGCATACAGAAACACACACAGAGACACAAGACAAATCTGGGGTAGGTGTAATGGTTTCAATGCAAATAACATGATCTATCATGGAAAGAAAGGCAATGATAACTGAGTACATCAAAAGTACCCAAACACACCTGAAATGGTGACAAAACGCTATGCCTATCTTCACATAGACCTACATCAAAGCACAATTTGCGGTACTCTTTTATCACCAACAGCTAAAAAGCCAGACATTTTTAATTTCAGTCACTTAAGACATCGCCGGTGAAGGCACTTTATAGTATATTTAAAGCCATCAGTATTTCCAAATGGGTAAAGGGTGACTTGGATCTGTTTCCATGACAACTGTAAGCTTGGACCAACTTTTTAACCCATCGCATTACAGATAGTAAGACACTGAGCAATAAGAATTACAGGGATTGGTTAATTTAAGTATTGCAGAAAACAATTTACTACACCCCCTCCCACACACACATTTTCTCTCGTTCACCCCCCCCCCTCGCTCCCTCTCTCTCACTCTCTCTCTCTTGCATTCTCTCTAACGTCTGTGCGTCTGCTCTATAATTATTTCCATGGTTACCATTAGTGATGTGAACCTAAGGCGGATGTACTATTGTAGTAATCTTTCCGTCTCTCTCACCACTGTCATTTACTCTTCCTTTTCACATCCCTTGCTTACTCCATCCATTACAAATGTCCAACCTGTTCACATAGTTCTCTCCCTGTCTCTCTCCATCAGATAGGATAGAGGGATGGTATGAAACGAGGACACACTTGAAGCGTGCACATTGCCAGCTGGCTAGGTGGAGTGCCAAGGCTGAAGAGTAAACTGGGATGTTGGCAGTGGTGGGCACAGGCACAGGCACGTGGGAAACTAGGAACACATTGGAGGCACAGACACCGTTTACAGTACAGACACATGCGCGCGCACACACACACACACACACACACACACACACACACAAGCAGGCATAGAAACACACACACAATTAGTGCAGTATTCACAACACAAGCCCACGCATTCTCTTGCATGTGAAGATATTTGCATGGATGTTCGCACACCTTCTGTAGATACCCTACGGCCTCACACCCATAACACATACATCGCCTTCCCATTTACAACATCCCATTCACCCACCATATGGTGTGAATAATGTATCTCCCCATCTCCCATCCATTCTTACTCTATAACTTACTGATAGACCAAGTAAATGAGCTCCTTTCTAGCTTCACAGAGCGTGGTGGAGCCTTTAGTTGACAGTCAGTCAGAGTGGGAGTGTTGGCCTGACAACACCGGTATTCTGTCTCTGGAAAACCACGTGCCTCCGGAGCTGCAGCACACGGCTGTGTGCAAATATTCAATTAAGAGCCTGACTAGTGCAGCTGGAGAGCCTGGTAAGACACTCTACGTGTGAAAACAGAGCCAGAGAGCCGAGTTAGAAATAATAGATATACAATACATACCTATAGGGGCATTGAGATAAAGGTGTTAGAGACAGACACAAGAAAAGGTTAACCAGTGAAGAACAAACACTATTGTAAATACAACCCATATTTATGCTTATTTATTTTCCCTTTTGTACTTTTACAACACTGTATATATACATAATATGACATTTGTAATGTCTTAATTGTTTTGAAACTTCTGTATGTGTAATGTCTACTGTTGATTTCTATGGTTTATTTTACATTTGTATATTATCTATCTCACTTGCTTTGGCAATGTTAACACGTTTCCCATGCCAATAAAGCCCCTTGAATTGAATTGAATTGAGAGAGGGGCGGAGAGATAGAGATATAGACATAGGGAGAGAGGGGGGAGAGAGAGAGATGGAGAGATAGAGAGAGAGATAAACAGACATAGAGAGACAGAGAGAGAGGGGGGCGAGAGAGATAAACAGAGAGATACAATATGTACTACATGAAGGAAAGTTGGCCATCATATCGACATGTAATATCCGTTATGACTTCAAGAAGACCACACCGCACTGTCCTTATATTTCTCAGCAATACTCTCCAGTCAATAGCTATTTTTGCCTCTTTTGTGTAAACGGATGTACTGGCATAAATGCTCTTGTATATGACGTGAGGACCAAGGTTGTTTTTATCTTTGCTTGGTCACTTTCTTCAACACCCAACTCCCTCCATTTCAACTCCCTCCATTTCAACTGTATGGCAGTAACAACTACTGATTCTTGGCTAACCCATTTGTAGCAACTGGCATTCACCTATTTGAGATGCACAAAGAGGAAATATAGCAAAAGCATACATTTGTATGCAAAAGGAGAGAGTCAGGGTCTATGAAAGCCATAAAGGAGAGAAATGATTGACATCTTGCGTTAGAGATATGGTCCTCTGGATTAGTATAGCATAAACTGTTGGGGTTGTCAGTACATACAGTACTAGTCTGAGTCACGCAGGGGGAGGGGGGGGGGGGGGGGGGGGTGTCGGAACATACTAGTCTGATTTGTGGGGGGTTGCTGTGTAGTAGCAAAATAAAAAAAATAACAGTAGCGAGGCTACATACAGTAGCGAGGCTATAAAAGTAGCGAGGCTATAAAAGTAGCGAGGCTATATACAGTAGCGAGGCTATAAACAGTAGCGATGCTATAAAAGTAGCGAGGCTACATACAGTAGCGAGGCTATAAAAGTAGCGAGGCTATAAAAGTAGCGAGGCTATATACAGTAGCGAGGCTATAAACAGTAGCGATGCTATAAAAGTAGTGAGGCTATAAAAGTAGCGAGGCTATATACAGTAGCGAGGCTATAAAAGTAGCAAGGCTATAAAAGTAGCGAGGCTATAAAAGTAGCGAGGCTATATACAGTAGCGAGGCTATAAACAGTAGCGATGCTATAAAAGTAGCGAGGCTATAAAAGTAGCGAGGCTATATACAGTAGCGAGGCTATATACAGTAGCGAGGCTATATACAGTAGCGAGGCTATAAACAGTAGCGAGGCTATAAAAGTAGCGAGGCTATATACAGTAGCGAGGCTATATACAGTAGCGAGGCTATATACAGTAACGAGGCTATAAACAGTAGCGAGGCTATAAAAGTAGCGAGGCTATAAAAGTAGCGAGGCTATATACAGTAGCGAGGCTATAAAAGTAGCGAGATTACATACAGTAGCGAGGCTATATACAGTAGCGAGGCTATATACAGTAACGAGGCTATAAACAGTAGCGAGGCTATAAAAGTAGCGAGGCTATAAAAGTAGCGAGGCTATATACAGTAGCGAGGCTATATACAGTAGCAAGGCTATAAACAGTAGCGATGCTATAAAAGTAGCGAGGCTATATACAGTAGCGAGGCTATAAAAGTAGCGAGGCTATATACAGTAGCGAGGCTATAAAAGTAGCGAGATTACATACAGTAAGTAGCGAGGCTATATACAGTAGCGAGGCTATATACAGTAGCGAGGCTATATACAGTAGCGATGCTATAAAAGTAGCGAGGCTATATACAGTAGCGAGGCTATAAAAGTAGCGAGGCTATATACAGTAGCGAGACTACATACAGTAGCGAGGCTATATACAGTAGCGAGGCTATATACAGTAGCGAGGCTACATACAGTAGCGAGGCTATAAAAGTAGCGAGGCTATATACAGTAGCGAGGCTATATACAGTAGCGAGGCTATAAAAGTAGCGAGGCTACATACAGACACTGGTTAATCGGGCTGATTGAGGTAGTATGTACATATAGATATGGTTAAAGTGACTATGCATATATGATGAACAGAGAGTAGCAGTAGTGTAAAAGAGGGGTTGGCAGGTGGCGGGTGGCGGGACACAATGCAGATAGCCTGGTTAGCCAATATGCAGGAGCACTCGTTGGTCGGCCCAATTGAGGTAGTATGTACATGAATGTATAGTTAAAGTGACTATGCATATACTGTATGATAAACAGAGAGTAGCAGCAGCGTAAAAGAGGGGTTGGGGGGGCACACAATGCAAATAGTCCAGGTAGCCATTTGATTACCTATTCAGGAGTCTTATGGCTTGGGGGTAAAAACTGTTGAGAAGCCTTTTTGTCCTAGACTTGGCACTCCGGTACCGCTTGCCATGCGGTAGTAGAGAGAACAGTCTATGACTGGGGTGGCTAGGGTCTTTGACACATTTCTAGGGCCTTCCTCTGATACCGCCTGGTGTAGAGGTCCTGGATGGCAGGCACCTTAGCCCCAGTGATGTACTGGGCCGTACGCACTACCCTCTGTAGTGCCTTACAGTTGGAGGCCGAGCAATTGCCGTACCAGGCAGTGATGCAACCAGTCAGGATGCTCGTTGTTGCAGCTGTAGAACCTTTTGAGGATCTCAGGACCCATGCAGTGGGGAATGCAGCCCTCGTTAGGAGCAACTTGGATTTACAGGCATAATGGAATGAGATATTGGACAGACAACTTATGGAACTCAACAGTCGTTTTTAGAACGATTCATGTGGGATAATGAAGAAGGCCGCAACTGCCTGCCTGCCCCGATTGATCTCATTTGGTCAAATGACAGTGATACAGCCTCCCAGTACCCATTATGACATTTATGTGGAGGATGCAGCAATAACTACTATTTTGGTACAGCAGCTTAAACGAAAGGTACAATCATGCTGGTAATTTAAAAAATATATATTTTTGTAGTAGCCTTTTTGCCAATAATGCGATAGGTGCACTTGATTCATCTGCCCTGCATGCCGGGTAGGCGAAGTGTTCCCATTTTTAACCATTTTATTTGTCTGAAGATACAAACTCGGCGGGCCAAGAGAGCTAAATCAGGTGCACCTGTAGGCATTCCGTTGGCCAATTGGATAGCTTAGATCAGGGGTTTTCAAACTTTTGGGGGCCGGGGACACCTTTTGTGATAGCAAATTCATCAGGGAACCCTTAATTATTATTATACCTTTATTTCAACAAGGAACACAGACTGAGACCAAGGTCTCTTTTACAGCTGGGCCCGGCATATACATGTTTACACATACAGTTTAGGCACAATGATTAAGAAACGAGACAAACAAAACAATCACAGATAACACAAAACAATACAGCAACAGATTACATTTACACATAGGTTATTCTACTAACAGCACAATAACTTGCATTACCCGAAATAGTTACAAGCAACACAAAAATACAAATCCTCCAATAAATATTTAAAATGGGCAACAGGGAGACAAGAGTCTCAAGTTTAAGTTTAGTCTGCAGGCTATTCCATAGTCAGAACACAACTCCAGTGAGATAAGAATAGCATACAATAAGCTTTACTATGACTTCGGCAGTGCATGGCTGGACGAACCAATTCTCGAGCCCTGGGAAGGAATGTTTTAAAGGCTTGCATCGGAGAGAACACCTTGCAGCTTTAAAGCTCCTTTCCTGCAATTCTACACATTTTTTAATGAGGCAGAGAGAAAATGGTGCAGTTGTAAAGCTTAAATTACAGTGCATTTATGTTGTTGTTTTTTTATTTATTGTGGGGGAGAATACAATTAGTGGAGAATAGGCTTATTGTGGATACCAATATTCCTGTAAACCTACCAGGCCTATGTTGCCCAGGGTTAAGAACATACATTGTAGATTCATAATATTACATTGTATAATATTTTTGAGAACCCCTGGCTTAGGTCACCATGTGTACAGCAGCTTCGACGAGCATACAGCGAAAAACAATTTATTCAACCTCATTTACTGCCTTTTAAAAAAACATAGCTGGGATATGGCTGACTTGCTTAAAGAAATGTGGTTTCTACTGACAATTTAGATGTACAAGCCATAGCATAAGGGAACGATGAGCGAAAAGAGGCAATCCGTAATTTTGATTAAGACATGATTAAGCCATCTAAGATGGACGTTGTCAATATAACTTTTGAAATGTACAGCGACAGAATTCAGAACATGGTCCATTCTTACAGTATTCTCCCTCTACACCAAGTCAGAACCAAATGATAAATAAAGGGGGCATATTGTATAAGCAGACAATGAAAGCTCTTACAATATTTGATGATGAAATGTCATCATATAGGCTACATGTGCACCACCAAGTCAGAACAGTAGGCTAAGTTATGAGGGGGAAAGGGACCAAATTAATAAGGTGATGCACATGGGTTTCTAACAGTTTACTACACAACATACACTTACTATTACTTTCTTAGCTGCAGTATACATACAGTGGGGCAAAAAATTATTTAGTCAGCCACCAATTGTGCAAGTTCTCCCACTTAAAAAGATGAGAGAGGCCTGTAATCTTCATCATAGGTACACTTCAACTATGACAGACAAAATGAGAAAAAAAATCCAGAAAATCACATTGTAGGATTTTTAATGAATTTATTTGCAAATTATGGTGGGAAATAAGTATTTGGTCACCTACAAACAAGCAAGATATCTGGCTCTCACAGACCTGTAACTTCTTATTTAAGAGGCTCCTCTGTCCTCCACTCGTTACCTGTATTAATGGCACCTGTTTGAACTTGTTATCAGTATAAAAGACACCTGTCCACAACCTCAAACAGTCACACTCCAAACTCCACTATGGCCAAGGACAAAGAGCTGTCAAAGGACACCAGAAACAAAATTGCAGACCTGCACCAGGCTGGGAAGACTGAATCTGCAATAGATAAGCAGCTTGGAAATGGAAGACATACAAGACCACTGATAATCTCCCTCAATCTGTGGCTCCACGCAAGATCTCACCCCGTGGGGTCTAAATGATCACAAGAACGGTGAGCAAAAATCCCAGAACCACACGGGGGGACCTAGTGAATACCTGCAGAGAGCTGGGACCAAAGTAACAAAGTCTACCATCAGTAACACACTACGCTGCCAGGGACTCAAATCCTGCAGTGCCAGACGTGTCCCCCTGCTTAAGCCAGTACATGTCCAGGCCCGTCTGAAGTCTGCTAGAGAGCATTTGGATGATCCAGAAGATTGGGAGAATGTCATATGGTCAGATGAAACCAAAATATAACTTTTTGGTAAAAACTAAACTCGCCGTGTTTGGAGGACAAAGAATGCTGAGTTGCATCCAAAGAACACCATACCTACTGTGAAGCATGGGGGTGGAAACATCATGCTTTGGGGCTGTTTTTCTGCAAAGGGACCAGGACTGATCCGTGTAAAGGAAAGAATGAATGGGGCCATGTATCGTGAGATTTTGAGTGAAAACCTCCTTGTCACAGGTGTGCTCCTTTTCATCTGAAGAGGAGAGGCGAGAAGGATCGGAGGACCAAAATGCGGCATGGTATGTGTTCATGTTGAAATTTAATAAAGAAAACACTGAACACTGAAACACACTATACAAAAACAATAAACGAAATCACGACCGTGAAGCTAATGAGAACTGTGCTGACACAAGCAATCAACATAGACAATCACCCACAAAACCCAACACAAAACAGGCTACCTAAATATGGTTCCCAATCAGAGACAATGACTAACACCTGCCTCTGATTGAGAACCATATCAGGCCCAAACACAGAAACAGACAAACTAGACATCCAACATAGAATGCCCACTCAGATCACACCCTGACCAACAAAACATAGTTTGCTTTGTATGTTTCTATGGTCAGGGTGTGACACTCCTTCCATCAGCAAGGGCATTGAAGATGAAACGTGGCTGGGTCTTTCAGCATGACAATGATCCCAAACACACCACCCGGGAAACGAAGGAGTGGCTTCGTAAGAAGCATTTCAAGGTCCTGGAGTGGCCTAGCCAGTCTCCAGATCTCAACTCCATAGAAAATCTTTGGAGGGAGTTGAAAGTCCGTATTGCCCAGCAACAGCCCCAAAACATCACTGCTCTAGAGGAGATCTGCATGGAGGAATGGGTCAAAATACCAGCAACAGTGTGTGAAAACCTTGTGAAAACTTACAGAAAACGTTTGACCTCTGTCATTGCCAACAAAGGGTATTTAACAAAGTATTGAGATAAACTTTTGTTATTGACCAAATACTTATTTTCCACCATAATTTGCAAATAAATTCATTAAAAATCCTACAATGTGATTTTCGGGATTTTTTTTTCTCATTTTGTCTGTCATAGTTGAAGTGTACCTATGATGAAAATGACAGGCCTATCTCATCTTTTTAAGTGGGAGAACTTGAACAATTGGTGGCTGACTAAATACTTTTTTGCCCCACTGTATCTCCCTTGCATATTCCATAATTTATGCAGCAGCATACAAGACATTCTAGGACTCACCATTGTGTTGTGCTCACTTGAACTGGAAGGCTGCGCAGCGGTCCTTATTGTGGGCAAATTTTGTCATGAAACTTTGTCATCAAAGTCTTTCATTCTCTAGATTTATGGTGTTTTCAGGACAACTGGGAACTCGGGAAAAAAAACTGATCAAATCTTCAGGTCGGAGCTCTAGAAAGAGGCCTGAGTTCCCGACTTGGAATTTCGTATTGGATGACCGTTCAAAACATATTTTCCCAGTCGGAGCTCGTTTTCTCAGAGTTCCCAGTTGTCAAGAACACACTGAAGTCTGAGATTTCCCAGTTCTGCTTTTCAAGTTGTTTTGAACGCGGTAGAAGTCATGCTGGATTGACAGCATGGCTAATGTATTCAACCTTTTCTGGCCCATGGTGTTGCGTGTGAATGTTTATCCTTTTAAGCTTTGAAAAGATACCCTTAAACCCAGACTTGGACCACACACCCTCTCCACTGAATAGCAGGCAGGGGAAGCAAAATAGTGATTACTTTGCAATGCTTGCAGTTAGCCACTGATTCCATCCAAACCACTCATTGTTGTTGTGTAATGTTTATGTCCAATGGCCGATGAGCACCAATACATTTTATCTATCATTTCTCTTCAGATGACAAGGATTGAAAAGGATTTGCCAGTAGATTGTTGATGTGATTCATGATAATGACTGTTTTCTCTAACTTGCTAGTTAAGATTTTGAAAGTATGATGTTGACATCATCAGTCCAATCAAAGCTACGGTAGATATAACGTGATTTGATGTCATTTTATCTGTGGCCAACGACCTTGAGCCTTCTTGGATGGGCACTTCTAATGTAAATCTATAGCAGCACCCAAGGGGGTTTGAACTTTCTAGCTCTCCCTGTAGATTTTGAGATGACGTAGTGTCCCCATGAGTGACAGAACACTGAGCCAATCACGGAGCAACATAAGAAGATTAACAAACCCTATGCTCTGTATTTTCTGCTGGCTGCCCCTCCACAGAAAGCACTGAGCTAGGCTGAAACACTTGCATTTTGGAGCTGCCTTACTCAAGAAAGCAAAAGAGAGACCATGTCTGCATGCAGCCTTATCAACTCAATACATTTTTGTTTTACATTGTTTGCAAACTGATATGTGACACATTAATGCCAGAATAACAAGCAAAACAGGCAAAAATATATATTTTTCTTTTTAACTAAACAGGTGGGTCTCAAAACAGGCTCTGCCCCACCTGCCCTGAATGACGGGTCGCCACTGACCTAGCTTGAGACTCGAGTTCTGAAATATAAGGGCCTACAGTACATGGAAAAAATCTGACCTCTATTACTATATATGAAAATAGCCACATTTTTCCCCAGTCAATGTAAATAGCCTATCATTTTTAGGAAGTTAATTTAATTGAAAATATAACTTTGCCCTGTACTTACTTTCCCATTCACTGGCCCTATAGGCTACAGATAATTTAATTGACGTCACAAAAAAGGCTGTCTCCTGTGCCCAGCAGACAATTGCGCTCAGCTTGCATTTTGACTCAAAATGTGATCTCAATAAAGAAAAGGTCGGTGACCACTGTTCTAGTCTATAACCCAGTAAACAGGAGATGATGACCTGAGGACATTTGGCGGCCTTCCCATTAGGTCCCTAAATGGTCTCAGTGTGATGTTATCCCATTGACTTTCTTAGAACGTTGCGTAATGGTCCCAAAGGAAAATTCTTTGGGTTACTTCCGTCTAGTTCCTTGTACGTTCCCAGGACGTAACTGAAGACCATGTCAGGACCTTTCTCGGACGTTCGCATGACTTTCATTAGGACGTTGTGCAATGGTCCCAATGGAACGTTCTCTGGGTTTCCTTTTTATAGTACCAGGTTTGACCCCTGAAGGTTCCACTGAACGTTCTTAGTACGTTGTGTCATGGAGGATTTGTGTAGTTCCTGGTTGGACCCGGGGACATCCCCAAAGACATTTTTTAAATGTTCTTGGGATGTTGTGTCATGGTCCCTGGAGGTCTTAAGGAACATTATGAATTTAAGAAAATGCATAAAAAAAACAGAGTGGCATATTTTGAGCTAAAATATAAGTGCTTTGAGTGTTGACAGTAATCACAGTAATTCTGCCAAAAAGTTGTATTTTGAAAAACAGCTCAACGGGTCATTTTTAAGAGTAATTTGGAAACTGCTGAATCAACACGTCTTACCTGCTTGTGACTCTGTAGGATCATTTTAAAAAGTCACAAGGAGTCGCTAGAGAACTATGAGCCAAGTAAAACCCAACCCTAACCCGGGCGACGCTGGGCCAATTGTGCGCCGTCCTATGGGACTCCCGGCCAGTTGTGGCACAGCCCGGAAATGAACCCGGGTATGTAGTAACGCTTCTAGCACTGCAATACAGTGCCTTAGAATTCTGTGCCACTCGGTAGACCCCATAATTACATGTTTTACAATTAAATTAGACCCGCTACCGGAATAGTGATATCCATGATGTTCTGGGTCAATTTGACCCGCAATTTGACCCACGCAATTTGACCTTGACCTTGGTCTATACAGTGCCTTTGGAAAGTATTCAGACCCCTTGACTTTTTCCAAATGTTGTTAGGTTACAGCCTTATTCTAAAATTCTAAAATGTATTAAATTGTTTTTTTTCCCCCTCATCAATCTAAACACAATACGTCATATTGACAAAGTGAAAACTGATTTTTTTTAAACATTTTAGCAAATGTCTTTAAAATAAAAAACATATCACATTCACATTATTCAGACCCTTTACTCAGTACTTTGTTTAAGCACCTTTGGCAGTGATTACAACCTCAAGTCTTGTTGGGTATGACGCTACAAGCTTGGCACACCTGTATTTGGGGAGTTTCTCCCATTCTTCTCTGCAGATCATCTAAAGCTCTGTCAGCAAATTTCAGGTCTCTCCAATGATATTTGATCAGGTTCAAGTCCAGGTTCTGGCTGGGCCACTCAAGGACATTCAAAGACTTGTGGGGAAGTCACTCCTGCATTGTCTTGAGGTCCTGAGCACCCTGTAGCAGGTTTTCATCAAGGATCTCTCTGTACTTTGTCTCGATCCTGACTAGTCTCCCAATCCCTGCCACTGAAAAACATCCCCACAGCATAATGCTGCCACCACCATGCTTCACCATAGGGATGGTGCCAGGTTTCCTCCAAATGTGACGCTTGGCATTCAGGCCAAAGAGTTTAATCTTGGTTTCATCAGAACAGAGAATTTTGTTTCTCATGGTCTGAGAGTCTTTACACGGAACCCAAACCAGCTGCGCGCGTGCACCTTCGTGCGCCATCGTGCGCTATCGTGCATAAATGTATTTTGTCCCCCTACACCAAACGCGATCACGACACGCAGGTTGAAATATCAAAACAAACTCTGAACAAATTAGCTAAATTTGGGGACAGGTCGAAAACCATTAAACATGCATGGCAATTTAGCTAGTTAGCTTGCACTTGCTATCTAATTTGTCCTATTTAGCTAGCTTGCTGTTGCTAGCTAATTTGTCCTGGGATATAAACATTGAGTTGTTATTTTACATGAAATGCACATGCTCCTCTACTCTGCCAATTAATCCACACATAAAATGGCCAACCAAATAGTTTGTAGTCATCTCTCCTCCTTCCAGGCTTTTTCATCTTTGAACTTATATGGTGATTGGCATCTAAACTTTCATAGTATTACCACGACTACTGGCAAAACAGTTTGTCTTTCAATCACCCACGTGGGTATAACCAATGAGGAGATGGCACATGGGAACCTGTTTCTATAAACCAATGAGGAGATGGGAGAGGCAGGACTTTCAGCGCGATCTGCATCAGAAATAGAAAGGAGTTCCATTTTAGCCCTTGGCATCGCAGACGCTCATTGGCACGTGCGAGCAGTGTGGGTGCAATAAATGAATGACATGGATTTCTACATTTATTTTGTGACGCTCGTGCACGGGATGTGACCGGTCTGGTCAGCATGTTAGGTGCCTTTTGGCAAACTCCAAGCAGGCTGTCATGTGCCTTTTACTGAGGAGGGGCTTCTGTCTTGCCACTCTACCATAAAAGCCTGATTTGTGGAGTGCTGCAGAGATGGTTGTCCTTCTGGAAGGTTCTCCCATCTCCACAGAGGAACTTCAGAGCTCTGTCAGATTGACAATCGGGTTCTTGGTCACCTCCCTGACCAAGGCACTTCTCCCCCGATTGATCAGTTTGGCCGGGCGGCCAGCTCTAGGAAGAGTCTTGGTAGTTGCAAACTTTTAAGAATGATGGAGGTCACTGTGTTCTTGAGACCTTCAATGCTGCAGAAATGTTTTGGTACCCTTCCCCAGATCTGTGCATCGACTCAATTCTGTCTCGGAGGTCTACGGACAATTCCATTCGACCTCAATGGTTTGATTTTTGCTCTGACATGCACTGTCAACTGTGGGACCTTATATAGACGGGTGTGTGCCTTTCCAAATCATGTCCAATCAATTGAATTTACCACAGGTGGTCTCCAATCAAGTTGTAGAAACATCTCAAGGATGATCAATGGAAACAGGATGCACCTGAGCTCAATTTTGAGTCTCATAGCAAAGGGTCTGAATACTTGTGTATTTGCTGCAATGTGTGCCGATGCCCAGCTATTTAAAGGGACAGGTGGCTATTTGAGATTAATTGAAGTTGAAGAAAGTTGCAGTAAATCCCTGACCCTAGTCTCAGTGCAGAGAGATATTTTGCAGAGGGAAGTATTTTAAGACTACAGCCAACCAATGTATGAAAGCTGACTTACACACTCAGGGCTGAGGAAGGGAAACCAGCCTACACAAGAGATCCATGGACAACTGCCAGTCAAACCAGGAGCTGTGCTGCTACTGCTGTTATTATTGTTGTTGCTCTATTTCATCCTCAGGATATATCACAGGATATGTGAGCACTTACATAATGTCGACATTTACACAGCTGCTCTGCATAAAAAGCTATTTTCCAGTTGATGCATGGTATTTACAATGGTGCTTCACTCCATTTCTTAACATGTCATTTCTGGTACCTCGTAATTGATCAATTGATCAGTAATCATTTATTAAAGGGTGATTCTTTTGGTCAAAATTTCATTTACAAAGAGGATTCTAAAAGACCCGTCTTGAAAAATGTATTGTAGCTAAGATGTTGATTATAAAAACGTTATCTTTAAATCACATTTTGCCTAATTTTTCAATAATATACAGCCCCAAGGAATACATATTTACTGTGTAGTAGCACTCTCTTCTCTGCTGGTTGTTACGCTTATTGAAGAGAAGGTTGCACAATATATTTCCACAAATCTAACAATGTAGATTGATATTCCATCTTATACAAAAGTTTATTAAAAAAAATGTATACACTTATACACATATTTTCGCAATTTGAATTACATTTATCAGAAACTCCTATACCAACCAAACATTACGGTGGTGGCGGCAGTTCACACTGAACTGCCTGATCTTTTTTGCAGGATATCATGGTAGTCAATGTTTGTTTTAGCCATTATACCTGGGTTTACTGCTGCTAGTAGTAGCACTCAGGTTAGCATGTCATTAGCTATAGCTACAATCGGTCAACGACAGTCTTTGTCAGTTCGGGTATAGTTCAATGTCTATTATGATGGTTAAGGTTTATCTTGATTTTGTGTTGCAGATTTTGTGTATCAGCGAGAAATGCTGATGTGCTGAACTGCTAATAAGTGATGTGTTTCAAGACTGCTAGTGGTTAGCTAGTAGGGGTAAGCCAGGGGTGGAAAAGGGGCTATGCAAAAGGCCAGCGAGCTGTATTAGTGTTTATTTATTTAATGAGCTGAATAAGAGTAAAAAAAATCACAGGATATGGTCAGATGATAAATTGACTTTATTCAGACTGCCAAAATATATATTTTTAACAAAAGTAGGCCTGATGTGGGTATTCACTGTCTTATGTGGGCAGTGGTTTCACTCCTACTCCTGTAGTGCTCCTCTTCATGTCACATTTCCGAATGCTTTTCCGACCTGACTTCGGTCAAATTCGGTTAAAATATACATTTCTCCAAAAATACAAATGCAAAGTGATAGGGTATAAAACAAATCAGAATGTTTTAAAAGAAACTTAATTCTACAATCTTCCCTTTAAGTGAAATATAATTTGACTACTTGTTCCACATGAAGTAGCTTTACATCATTTCAAAAGAATTGTGGGAACAGTGATGTAAAATGTTGCCAGAAAACAGTATTGATTCTAGCTTAGTGGGCATACAATTCCATGAAGCATCTCTCTCTCTCTCTCTCTCTCTCTCTCTCTCTCTCTCTCTCTCTCTCTCTCTCTCTCTCTCTCCCCCTTTCCCCAGTGAATGTTCCCCTGCTCATGTCCACGAACCGTTAAACAAAGCTACAGTAGCGCTCCATTTGTATTCATTCGGAGTTCCAACAGTAAGACAGCAAGATGACTCAGCAAATCTCTCCAAAGACAAGCGGCAGCTTTGGGGGTGGATTTGCAGTTCCCTCAGTGACAGACTCACAGGCTACCTGTCATCCTGCACTGTTAACTTTATATAGTACTAATAGTCTCACTAAAACAAACAATACTGTTGTTGATACTGCTACAGTACTATGTATGCTTCCTGCTGCAATTAAAACATATTGAAGTGTCCTTTGGTATTCCCATGTGGTAGCAAACAGAGAATAGCATAATTGGGGTTGGCTAATGGGATCATATTGCGTAATGTTGCAGTAGATTTTTGGTGTCAACGGAGGCTGAATTGCTCAAAACAAAGATATATCTGAGTAACAGACTCACTAGTCTAATATATACAAACTACGGACATGCATGGTAACTGTACTGAGGTTGTTGATGGGTTGGCAGGTTAGCGGTGGCTGCTGGAGTATGCTGCAAACACGAATCACTTCTGAGTTCCACTCTTAACCTGACAGTTGTTTTGTCCCTGGTGGAACCTCATAGACATTGCATGTTGTTTTAATGAGTTAAAAGTCTGGGGGAAATCCATAATTTATACTGTTTATTATTATTCATTTCCTTAAAGTTATTGGAGGAGAAATTAGTTCAGTTATACACGCTAGTGTTGTACCTTTAAGATGGGATGTGGAACAACTCCTATAAATAAAATAGCAATATGCCAATGTTGTTCCAGTAGACAGAAAACACAAGTTTATAATGGAGGAAAATACGAACAACACGTTGTGTTTTTACATTGAATTTCCATTCAGCCAAAGGCTATCAATCAGATAAGCAGTTAGCTAGCTACATTATGTTTGTGATTTAGCCTGAGGTTAATTCATTCACATAACATGGATTCCTCTCAATGACTGAGCAGCCGTGGTGAAAGTCAATTTCAAAATGTAACACATAACATCGAAGGCCAACTTCATTAATGCAGATAATCACATCCAATTTTGAGGAGGTTAATAAGAGAGAGAGGAAACAATATATTTTCCTTCTATTAGCACAGAATGTACTCTTTGAATCAACGTTATTGCAAGAGACCCAATAGGATCAGGAGCATGCACTTCAATACCAATAAAGATTTTAAATGATTATTTCTCTCATTATTTTACATAATCAAGTCCCTTTGCTGACCTTGCTCTACCAAATCAAATCAAACTTTATTTGTCACAAGAGCCGAATACAACAAGTGTAGACCTTACAATGAAATGCTTACTTACAAGCCCTTAACCAACACTGCAGTTCAAGAAAGAGTTAAGAAAATATTTACCAAACAAACTAAAGTAAAAAATAATAAGTAACACAATAAAATAACAATAACGAGGCTATATACAGGGGGTACCGGTACCGAGTCAGTGTGCGGGGAGAGGTTAGTTGAGGTAATTTGTACATGTAGGTAGGGATGAAGTGACTATGCATAGATAATAAACATCGAGTAGCAGCAGTGTACAAAACAAATGGAGGGGGGGTCAATGTAAATTGTCCGGCGGCCATTTGATTAATTGTTCAGCAGTCTTATGGCTTGGGGTAGAAGCTGTTAAGGAGCATTTTGGCCCTAGACTTGGTGGCTCGGTACCACTTGCCGTGCGGTAGCAGAGAAAACAATCTATGTCTTGGGTGACTGGAGTCTGACAATTTTATGGGCCTTCCTCTGACACCGCCTATGACAGTATATGGGTTCTGGATGGCAGGAAGCTTGGCCCGAGTGATGTACTGGGCTGTACGTACTACCCTCTGTAGAGCTTACGGTCAACCGGTCAGGATGCTCTCGATGGTGCAGCTGTATACATTTTTGAGGATCTGAGGACCCATGCCAAATATTTTCAGTCTCCTGAGGGGGAAAAAGTGTTGTCGTGCCCTCTTCACGACTGTCTTGGTGTGTTTGGAACAAGATAGTTCGTTGGTGATGTGGACACCAAGGAACTTGAAACTCTCGACCCGCTCCACTACAGCCCCGTTGATGTTAATGGGGGCCTGTTCAGCCTGCCTTTTGCTGTAGTCCACGATCAGCTCCTTTGTCTTGCTCACATTAAGGGAGAGGTTATTGTCCTGGCACCACACTGTCAGTTCTCTGACCTGGTCCGTCATTGTCATGATCATGCCTACCATTGTTGTTTCATCAGCAAACTTAATGATGGTGTTGGAGTTGTGTTTGGCCACGCAGTCGTGGGTGAACAGGGAGTACAGGAGGGGACTAAGTACACACCCCTAAGGGGCCCAGGTGTTGAGGACCAGCATGGCAGACGTGTTGTTGCCTACCCTAACCACCTGGGGGCGGCTCATCAGGAAGTCCAGGATTTAGTTGCAGTGGGAGGTATTTAGGGTCCTTAGTTTAGTGATGAGCTTTGTGGGCACTATGGTGTTGAATGCTGAGCTGTAGTCAATGAACAGTATTCTCACATAGGTGTTCCTTTTGTCCAGGTGGGAAAGGGCAGTGTGGAGTGCAATTGAGATTGCGTCATCTGTGGATCTGTTGGGGCGGTATGCGAATTGGAGTGGGTCTAGGGCTTCCGGGAGGATGCTGTTGATGTGAGCCATGACCAGCCTTTCAAAGCACTTCATGGCTAGTTTCACTTGGTTAACATCTGATATGGTAAACAGGGGTTTTGTGGTAGGTCAGACCTGCTCTTTGAGCTGTTTGAAATGACAAGTTAACACAAATGTAACATACTCTGGCAGTAAATACAGAAACATGCTACAGTACAGAGACAACCCCAGCTAGTTTCAATAACTTCCCTTTATGGCTGAATGGCTCAGAAACGTGGCATTTTGCAGCTTAAAACCACTTTTTACTCTATAGTGCTTATAGTTTCCATTATGCATGCTACTGCAATTGCAACCATTTAACATTGTACAAATAGAGTACCTCCACCATAATGCAGCAACTGCTATTCAAGCCAGATTCCTTATACTCCACTATTGGCACTACCGCCCCACACAGTCTGTCTCCCTATTCATTTTTTTTTCTTCCTTTAAACATTTTTTTACCCACTTTTTCTCCCCAATTGGTAGTTACGATCTTGTCTCATCACTGCAACTCCCCAACGGGTTCGGGACAGGCGAAGGTCAAGACATGCATCCTTTGAAACATGACCCGCCAAGCCGCACTTCTTGAACCCCAGGCTGCAGTGGCGCCTAAGCGCTGCAATACAGTGCCTTAGATTGCTGCGCCACTCGGGATGCCTTTGTCTCCCTATTGTAACTACCGTACCTTATATGTACCTTATATATGTCCACGGTACATAGGGTGTTTCAACATCATGGACAGAGGGCCCAACATGGGCTAGAATCCACCAAAGATTAGAGCTGTTTCAGTACCTTGGACCGCTCCGCACAGAGCAAAGATTTTGGGTTGGTCTGTGTGGCTGCATGCAGAACTTCTGTGGATAGGGTTTAGGTTGAAGTTCTAATTACAATAGATATTTGCATAAAACATTTACAGCACACTGCAATTATCTACCAAGATGAATGCCTTAATTGCATGTTGATTGCTCCAACTTTAACTGTTTCCGTGCTTTCAAGGTGCAGTACAAGGAAGTGGATGGGGAAGTAGACTAATTGCGTCTGAGTAACTTTCCGTATCCAATCCAAAGAGCATACTGAAGTATCGTATGTGTCCCTAATCATAGATGCAGAGCCAAATGTCTTCATCAGAGATGGTCATTACATCAGGACCCAGCTGGGATAGTTGTCAAGTGTCTTCATTTATCAAAACGATGATAAATTAAAATTCACGTTTCAAGGATAGATACAGTACATAAACACATTGGAAGCATACCAAGATGGATACAAATTCAAGCTTGTTTTTTTGTTATGACACAAGAGTAATCTATTACTTTTACTGTATGTGTCCCTGGAATGAAGCACTTAAGTGAGTAGAGGACAACATCGGAAGGTCTATTTGACCTCAACCCCCATAGAGCATTGTTTGCTATCTCGATATTGTGTATAATTGGACAGTTTAGCCTGTCATTTTGATTCCATGCCTTTGTGTCCTATTTTTCTTTTTTGAAGTCTTGTCAAAATTGGATTTTCAAAGATTTTTTTTATACCGGTCAAATGTTTTAGAACACCTACTCATTCAAGGGTTTTTCTTTTCTACATTGTAGAATAATAGTGAAGACATCAAAACTATGAAATAACACATATGGAATCATGTAGTAACCAAAAACATGTTCAACAAATCTAAATATATTTTATATTTGAGATTCTTCAAATAGCCACCCTTTGCCTTGATGACAGCTTTGCACACTCTTGGCATTCTCTCAACCAGTTTCATGAGTTAGTCACCTGGAATGCATTTCAATTAACAGGTGTGCCTTCTTAAAAGTACATTTGTGGAATTGATTTCCTTCCTAATGTGTTTGGCCAATCAGTCATGTTGTGACAAGGTGGGTGGGGGGGGGGGGGGGGGTGGCAAGTCCCTATTATGGGAAGAGCAGCTCAAATAAGGAAAGAGAAATTAGAGTTCATCATTACTTTCAGTCAATGCTGAAAATTTCAAGAACATCTTCATGTGAAGTCGCAAAAACCATCAAAAACTATGATGAAACTGGCTCTTACGAGCCTCAGAAATTGCAGCCCAAATAAATGCTTCACAGAGTTCAAGTAACAGACACATCTCAACATCAACTGTTCAGAGGAGACTGTGTGAATCAGGCCTTCATAGTCGAATTGCTGCAAAGAAACCACTACTAAAGGACACCAATAAGAAGAAGAGACTTGCTTGGGCCAAGAAACACATTAGACCGGTGGAAATGTGCCCTTTGGTCTGGAGTCCAAATTTTAGATTTTTGGTTCCAACCGCTGTGTCTTTGTGAGACGCGGTGTGGGTGAACGGATGATCTCTGCATGTGTATTTCCCACCGTAAAGCATGGAGGAGGAGGTATTATGGTGTGGGGGTGCTTTGCTGGGTTCACAGTCTGGGATTTATTTAGAATTCACTTAACCAGCATGGCTATCACAGCATTCTGCAGCGATACGCCATCCCATCTGGTTTGGGCTTAGTGGGACTATCATCTGTTTTTCAACAGGACTATGACCCAACACACCTCCTAAAGGCTATTTGACCAAGAAGGAGCGTGATGGAGTGCTGCATCAGATGATCAGGTCTCCACAATCTCCCAACCTCAACCCAATTGATATGGTTTGGGACGAGTCGGACCGCAGTGTGAAGGAAAAGCAGCCAACAAGTGCTCAGCATATGGGGGAACTCCAAGTGAAGCTGGTTGAGAGAATGCCAAGAGTGTGTTAAGCTGTCATCAAGACAAAGGGTGGCTATTTGAAGAATCTCAAATATAAAATAGATTTTATACTTTTTATATTTTACACTTTTTTGGTTACTATATGATTCCAGATGTGTTATTTCATAGCTTTGATGTCTTCACTATTATTCTACAATGTAGAAAATAGTAAAAATAAAGAAAAAGTAGGTGTTCTAAAATTTTTGACCGGCAGTTTAGATTATCCTTATCCCATCCAATCCACGTGTATGCAATTTACTCACTTGCTTGCATCCAATCTACTCTAACTTTAGGATTATCCCAATGATGATCTCACATTATCTCAGTTCCAAGTTATGCAGTAGGTCACAGTCTTTCTGAAATGGGTCACTGTGTCACAAGCATTTCCCTTGACACTGACTCCGTAAATGTGGAATTCTGATGACAGCATGGCAGGTTTCTGTTAATCAGTTCATTAATGGGATGCCTGTGGGGCCTTGGGGGGCATCGATCCCATTCAGTATGGGCATCTCCTCAGGCTGGATGGGCTCTCACTGCATATGGTTCTCAATGGAAGGCTATTTGATAACATGCTATATCATAGAGATGCTTAGAGTGGGATGCACATCACTCTTCTGGAGTCCGTAGGCCTGTGTAGCCTATGCCATTATAGGAAGGAGAGTATTGCTGTGTCAGACCGGAACAGGTTCATGTCAAATATGGAGTGAGTGGCCTATTGCAGTATCCCCACAAGACTGTTGTGGGGAGAGTCGCCCTATGTGGACGTTGGGAGTGTATCAATGCTGAAACAAACATGAGGCAGAGTGAGAGAGATTGAGTAAGGCAAAGAGGCAGGCAGAGACAACGAGTCAGAGAGGCAGTAAGAAAGATATAATCACAAAATATCAGAAGTAGAAAGGCAGAGAAAGGTGAGAGCAGCCCATGACAGGTAGAGTCAGAAACACAGAACTAGAGTGAGTAGAACGGGCCTCCCATTCAAGTCAATGACGCCATAATCAGTGGACTGGCAGCCATTGTGAGGGTCCCCATAAGAGTAAAGCAGGAAGTAAAAGCAGGAAGTACAACATCACATTTGTGCTTTATGGTCAGAGGTTCCAAGCTATTGACTGTATTTCTATGGTCAAAAATAATTCAGGGAGATAGAAGGGCCCATGGCCAACTTACCCATCTCTGGATGGTGCCTCCCCTCAACAGGAACGCTGACTGTCCTCCGCAGCAGCTTGTTCCTGTGCAACTCGGAGCGCCGCTCGCGCATCAACAAAGGGTGTACCTGCATATGCACAGAGAGACAAGGTCAGGTCAACACACACGCATAATGCATTAAGCTATATTTTCAGAAGACCATAATGGATAGTATCTTGAAATGTCTATCACTGAGCAGTAGCGGTGCGTGGGTAACATTTCTGGAGAAGCCAAACCAGATAAAAAATCCTTATTACCTAGGTGTTGTGATAATTACATTGCTTGCTCTATAACCTGTTAGTTCCTATGCCTTGACACTGATTTATTGGCCTAAGGCTGAAACAATAAGAAGACACAGTGGCAGAATAAATTCAACCACATCTTTGTTTCATCAAAACAAACGGAGAGCAACATCTGTCCGGTGAAGTCCACAAAGCATATTGCATATGACAAACAGTTACATGACCTACAGCATGGTCAAGCAAGTTAATGTTACTGACATTTTTGGACTACTAAACAACCATTGATTTAGAACCACGGTGAGTTACCGCAAGTCGTGTAGTAGTGGCTGCCTCCACTATTCCAGCACCATTTTAACTTATACATTTCAACAGAATCAAATCACCTATGCTAATGTTTAGTTTAATACAGTGACAACTAAAAGATACCAAAAACAATTGAGTCCAGTCAACGTAAGTTAAATGTGATGTGGCTATCCATGGTACTGATTTGTGTGTGTGTGCGTACAACTAAAGTCATTTTTGGGGTATCCTTACTTACTTTACTATTTATATTTTGGACTACTTTTACTTCACTACATTCCTAAAGATAATGATGTACTTTTTACTCCATAAATTTTCCCTGACACCCAAAAGTACTCGTTACATTTTCAATGCTTAGCAGAACAGGAAAAGGGTCAATTCACACACTTATCAAGAGAATATCCCTGGTCATCCCTACTGCATCTTATCTGACAGACTCACTAAACACACATGCTTCATTTGTAAATTATGTCTGAGTGTTGGAGTGTGCCCCTGGCTATCTGTAAATGTAAAAAACAAGAAAATCGTGCTGTCTGGTTTGCTTAATATAAGGAATTTGTAATTATGTATACTTTTACTTTGGATTCTTAAGTATATTTTTGCAATTACATTTACTTTTGATACTTAAGTATATTTTTGCAATTACATTTAATTTTGATAATTAAGTATGTTTAAAACCAAATACTTTTAGACTTTGACTCAAGTAGTATTTTACTGGGGGACTTTTTGTTTTACTTCAGTCATTTTCTATTAAGGTATCTTTACTTTTACTCAAGTATGACAATTGGAGACTTTTTGCACCACTGTGTGTGTGTGTGTGTGTGTGTGTGTGTGTGTGTGTGTGTGTGTGTGTGTGTGTGTGTGCATTTCATCCCATGAAAGCCTGATTCACGCAGTCTCCTCTGAACAGTTGATGTTGAGATGTGTCTTTTACTTGAACTCTGTGAACCATTTATTTGGACTGCAATCTGAGGTGAAGTTTACTCTAATGAACTCATCCTCTGGAGCAGAGGTAACTCTGGGTCTTCCTTTCCTGTGGCGGTCCTCATGAGAGCCAGTTTCATCATAGCGCTTGATGGTTTATGCGACTGCACTTTAAGAAACTTTCTTCTTGAAATTCTTGAAATTTTCAGCATTGACTGACCTTTATGTCTTAAATTAATGATGGACTGTCATTTCTCTTTGCTTATTTGAGCTGTTCTTGCCATAATATGGACCCAAATAGGGTTATCTTCTGTATACCAACCCTACCTTGTCACAGCACAACTAATTGGCTCAAATGCATTAAAAAGGAAAAGAATTCCACAAATTAACTTTTAACAAGGCCCACCTGTTAATAGAAATGCATTCCAGGTGACTACATCATGAAGCTGGTTGAGAGAATGCCAAGAGAGTGCAACGCTCTCATCAAGGCAAAGGGTGGCTACTTTGAAGAATTTCAAATATAAAATATATTTAGATTTGTTTAACACTTTTTTGGTTACTACATGATTCCATATGTGTTATTTCATAGTTTTAATGTCTTCACTATTAATCTACAATGTAGAAAATAATAAAAATAAAGAAAAACCCTGGAATGAGTGTGTGTGTCCAAACTTTTGACTGGTACTGTATGTGTGTGAGGTTCGCCAGCTGGTCATATAACCACGTTTTAACCATATGACCATGTCAGCTGTAATGTAATGGACATGTAGCAGGGCTTCCAGCAAAATATGGATGACATAAAAGTTTAATACATACAGTTGAAGTCGGTAGTTTATATACACTTAGGTTGGAGTCATTAAAACTCGTTTTTCAACCACTCCACAAATTTCTTGTTAACAAACTATAGTTTTGGCAAGTCGGTTAGGACATCTACGTTGTGCATGACACAGGTCATTTTTCCAACACTTGTTTACAGACAAATTATTTCACTTATAATTCACTGAATCACAACTCCAGTGGGTCAGAAGTTTTCATACACAAAGTTGACTGTGCCTTTAAACAGCTTGGAAAATTCCAGAAAATGATGTCATGGCTTTAGAAGCTTCTGATAGGCTAATTGACATCATGTGAGTCAATTGGAGGTGTACCTGTGGATGTATTCCCAGGCCTACCTTCAAACTCAGTGCCTCTTTACTTGATATCATGGGAAAATCAAACTAAATCAGCCAAGAAAAAATAAAAATTGTAGACCTTCACAAGTCTGGTTCATCCTTGGGAGCAATTTCCAAATGCCTGAAGGTACCACGTTCATCTGTACAAACAATAGTATGCAAGTATAAACACCATGGGACCACGCAGTCGTCATACCGCTCAGGAAGGACACACGTTCTGTCTCCTAGAGATGAACGTACTTTGGTGAGAAATGTGCAAATCAATCCCAGAACAACAGCAAAGGACCTTGTGAAGATGCTGGAGGAAACATGTACAAAAGTATCTATATCCACAGTAAAACGAGTCCTATATCGACATAACCTGAAAGGCCGCTCAGCAAGGAAGAAGCCACTGCTCCAAAACCGCCATAAAAAAGCCAGACTACGGTTTGCAACTGCATATGGGGACAAAGATCATACTTTTTGGAGAAAACAAAAATAGAACTGTTTGGCCATAATGATCATCATTATATTTGGAGGAAAGGGGGGAGGCGTGCAAGCCGAAGAACACCATCCCAACCGTGAAGCAAGGGGGTGGCAGCATCATGTTGTGGAGGTGCTTTGCTGCAGTAGGGACTGGTGCACTTCACAAAATAGATGGCTTCATGAGGGAGGAAAATGATGTGGATATATTGAAGCAACATCTCAAGACATCAGTCAGGAAGTTAAAGCTTGGTCCCAAATGAGTCAAAATGACCCCAAGCATACTTCCAAAGTTGTGGCAAAATGGTTTAAGGACAACAAAGTCAAGGTATTGGAGTGGCCATAACAAAGCCTTGACCTCAATCCTAATAGGAAATTTGTGGGCAGAACTTAAAAAGCATGTGCGAGCAAGGAGGTCTACAAACCTGACTCAGTTACACCAGCTCTGTCAGGAGGAATGGGCCAAAATTTCCCCAACTTATTGTGGGAAGCTTGTGGAAGGCTACCAGAAACATTTAACCCAAGTTAAACTATTTAAAGGCTATGCTACCGAATACTAATTGAGTGTATGTAAACTTCTGACCCACTGGGAATGTGATGAAAGAAATGCAAGCTGAAATAAATAATATTTTTTTATTCTGACATTTCACATTCTTAAAATAAAGTGTGATCCTAACTGACCTAAAACAGGGAATTTTTACTAGGATTAAATGTCAGGAATTGTGAAAAACTGAGTTTAAATGTATTTGACTAAGGTGTACGTAAACTTCCGACTTTAACTGTACATACACCCACTGCAGGCGACAGGACCCACCCCCCAACATACATAGCAAGCAGTCTGCTGCGCTAGACATATCTAGTGGATGCACAGCACAGAGCACAGCACTCCATAGAGTCCTTTACCACGGTATACAATCCCCCATAGCCCAGTGAGCCAGAAGACATCTCCCGTCGCTGTCATTGGCAGGATTCATTTAGTTGACGTTTACCTCTTTAAAAAAAATGTAATCAGGGATACACACACCATAAATCAAGTGTGTATATGATTATGCTTGTATTATCCACTTAGTGCACACTAATGAGTATGCTGTGAGATACATCGCACGCTGAGGACAGCTATATTGCAAGTTACGGAATGAGTTCCTCTATGAAAAATGTATTATAAGACACCCAATCTTTATGAGTCCAGCACGTGCATGCATAAAAGCTTGTGCACTGAAAGACTTGGCTTTGCTGTTTATATATTTTTTATGATACACTGCGAGCACACTGTTTTAAATGCATCAGACCTCATTTTAACATCTGTTTATAACGTTCACATTATTTCTGGTTATTTCTCAATGTAATCGAATTTACCTCAATATTGGACCATAAACACTCTAAGAATATCCTTCTAACACAGATATACTCTCTAACATGTTCATAATATGAGCCATCTGTCTCCAAGCCTTTTTATAAGGCCATGAGCGTAATAGTTGCTATATTGTTGGATAATTAACGGATATATTCATTCACAAGACTTCAGAGACGCCCCTAAATGTTTGTATCCACTCTTCTCTACTTCTGTTTCCTTGAGCCTGTGCTGCACCAGAACTCCTTTCTGCATTCTACGAGCACTTTGCTAATTAAATGTATCGATACACATAAAATAGTAATATAAAGAAATGTGATCAATGTACAGCATACGGTAAGTGCAAAATGCTTGATAATCTAAGTGCATTATTACTTAATCAATCATTTCTATTCAGAAAGTTTTGCCCCGGACTACAGTTGAGTCTAAGGCATGGAGTTGCCTCAATGAGAGTAGTGACTTTGACTAGGAATAAGAACTGAAAATGTTCACAGAGCAGCCGAGAGGCCGTTTAGATCACATTAAACTCTGACTCAAAACTGATCTTAAACACCCTACATAAATACTAGTCTATCATGGCATGCTAAACACGGTAATTTCCACAATGATGTCCACTTGAACGCAGTTAGCCCACTCCCCCCTCATCTCCACTGTGTCCCCATTCAGACACAGTTCATCACAACAAGTGTATGGAAAATACCCCACCCCCCCCCCCCCTTCCACACACACACACACACACACATAAACACACACACACGTACACACCCACTCTGACACACAGCACTTTCTGGTTGCGAGGGGGAACACCTCAGCGCTATTTATAGCTTGTGTGGCAGTGTTTGATTGGCAGAGGGGTGGGGGGGCTGGTTAGGACAGTGGCGCTGCAGCTGGGGACTTGACACGGCCTTGGCACCGTCCCTGGTAGCCATGCTCATGAGTGGGCACACAAGGCAGGTTGGCACACAACACTGGCAGACTAGACAGAGGGCACATGGGGCCCGCACTGACAATCACACAGGGGCAGTGGTCTAGCATTGAAACCTGCAGGGAGCAAGAAAGCATGCTAATGGGGATTGCGTTGCTAATATGTAAACGACTATAATTGGAATGGGAATCTAATGCAGTATAGCAGTGTTTCCTAATTTCTGTCCTTGAGTTTCTGTCTCTGGGTATTCCGGTGTTTGTTGGGCGAGTCAACAATCCATTTCATTCAATTGAAAAGTAGATTGAAAACTGGCATGCAGACCTAGGCTCCCTTGAGTGTTGTCAGAGATAAGCTCATTCATACGTGAGGTAATTCTAATAGCTATCAAGAAGGTCAATTGTACTAGGTTTCGGCATCAGGCAAGCTGTAGTCAGAGGCAAGAGTAGGAGCAGAAGTGGCTAAGACTGAAATAGACAGATGACTGTGCTCAGGCACTGCAAGGAGGGGTAGATGGTGGGTGGTGAGTAGAGGGAGAATGAAAGCCATAGATCTGAGTGAGAGGGAGAGAAGAGGGGGCCTGGCATGGAGAGTTGAGCAATGCTGCAGGCTGCCTGGACCATATGTCACTACTGGCCCAGCTGTGATGGGTAGGCTGGGTGGGGGATATGGGTGGTGTGTGTGTTGATGTGTGAGCTGTGTGTCTGTGGGGGTGGGGGGGGGTAATGGAGCGGCGGGTGTGTAATCCATTACTTTGTAACGGAGTTGTGATCAAACAGCGGCTGAGTCCACTACACGCGCACACACAATCACACACCCAGACGCATTCACGCACGCACACACAGACTCACGCACGCACACACACAAACACACATCAGCCTCTGTGTCCCTGGAAGTATGACAAACAGTTAGGCTGGCCAACACCACTGTCTGTCCTCAAGTCTCTCAATAACGTCCTATCACTGACAGATGTTCCCTCCCCTCGCCTCAGGCATTGGACACAGCAACTGGTATGTGATAAAATCAAAGAGCGTCTTGGAAAGAGAAAAGAGGGCATTTAGAGAGCATCCCTAAGTACTAAATCGGATCAAATTCCAATCCAAAGTTGATCTTCATTGTTTGTATGTAAAATTTGAGCATGCTGCAGAACACTGGTGGAAGAGCTGTCCCACTACTCCCCTATGTGGACATTTCCCACAATACCTGCATTCAGTTGGAATGTTAGATAAAAGGGGGTGCTCCTAATGTTTTGTACACTTAGTGTATAACCCCTAATTATGTAATAAGTGGTGACCTTTTGAAAATGGCTTATTTCAGTTGCGCGTAATAGTTATTCAGATGCCAAAAGGCAGTAAAGCTCTTGTTAAATAACGTTAGGATTTGCCAATGTACAGTGCATTGAGCCTTCTTATTGGTCAAATGAAGGAGCTTCTTTCTTATGACTCCTTCCATCCATGTGTGCCTTATTATTACATCATTGTCACATCCCCCCTGTTTCCAAATGGGTTCCCAAGGGTCATGCATGTGTAAAAATGCTAACTACTCCCGAGTCATGCTTTATGCAATGTGACAACAGTAGCTACAGGAAAAGCCACCATGGCGCTGCATTGTTGGCTCAGGCGCTAATGAATTTAATTTACAGTATCAACACTGCCAAAGCCATTGCAAACATATGGGCAGGGAATGCAACACAATGGCCATGCATGGATACTGAGACAAATCCTGTTCTAATTCCCTTTATTTTGAATTAGCCTAGCAGGCTAATGTGATTCAGTAGTAGTGAGAGAGGATACTAACATGCTAGTGCTGGCGCTGTGCTAGCAGGAAATAGTGCCCTCTGATTGCTTGCATAACACTGGGGCACAGTGGGAGGGAGAGCGATGCCTGGGCACATGACTGGAGGACAGGGCACTGGTGTGTGGCGTCTGGTGCACACAATGCGGGGCTCTGTCACTTCACATCAGTGGCAGCCATCACTGTCGATCCTCTCGCTCCCACCACGGGCACAGAGGGCTAACAGCAGCCCCCTGGGAAGTGGTCAGTGCTCTTCTACTGTCAATGGCAGTGCAGCATAGAGTTTTTTTGTTAGGGAGTGAAGTTCAGTTGGATTGTCTAGTGTTCACTTTTTTCGATTGACTTCTGAGGTGGAAAGTATGCAAGTAGGGGAAGCTACACAAACAATAAAGTGTTGAACAGAAGGTATAGTGACTTCTGTACTTGGACGAAAGGGTACACTCTTAATCTATTAGGTTCATTCGGACTATGCATAAGTCAAGCTTTCAACATCACCCGTTTCAGCACTTGTAGTGTTTACTGAGGTGAATAAAGCATATTTGAAATAGGGGAGCACAGAATAGCACAATAGTGACGTGACAGATATCACATGTTCTTCCAGAGCACTGTTATTTCCTCAAGCAGACCCTTGGTTGAGACTGAAGAGGCCACAATGAAGAGAGAATGGTCTTTGATGGATGTCATTCACAAAACAAAACAGAGTGGCATCTCAATGGAGCTGCTTGGGGAAGAAAGGAGAGAGCAGGTCTGTGGGATAGCCAAACACTACTGTCAGTCACACCAGGGAGAGAGGGAGGGAGGGAGCAGGGGGAGGAGAGGTAGCCTGAGAAATAGAATGTGTGAGAGAGAGAGAGAGAGAGAGAGAGAGAGAGAGAGAGAGAGAGAGAGAGAGGTACCCCTCTGTTCCACCTTCTCTCCTCTTTGGCAACATATGATTGCTTTTTGTCATGCCACTAAAAGCATTTGAATCGAACAGAAATTAATCAAGAGGGGTGTGTGTGTATGACAGAGAGAGAGAGAGAGGTTGAGCGAGAATTATAGACAGAGAGAGACAGAGAGAAAGAGAGAACGAGAGAGAGAGATGGAGAGGCCCACTCGCGCCGCATGAGGTGAGTGACAGGCATGAATATTTAATCGCCTCTCATCCTCTCTCCAAGGTGGTGGCTATTGGCCCGTTAGGTCTGCCTCAAATCCATTCATAGCTTCTGCCTCATTGGCACAATTAGACAGGGATAAGCCTTTGATTAATTGACTTGGGCCTTCTTCGCATCGCTCCATAGCTGAAAAGGCCCTTATCTGGATCATAAGGTTCTTTATACTCCTTGTGAGTGACGAGAATGAAAGATATTGGCAGCTAGCCACCCTGCAAGTACCGCTACAGTACTCCATTACATCATCACATAGTCGTTAATAGACTCATACTCTCAATCAAATGTACTATGAACACTGTTATTGTAGTGTAGTATACGTTAAGTGTGTAAGCAAAACCTCTGTGTTTTAATTGTGTTTTCGGATTCATTTATTGGATATCAATCTGTAAATCTGTCTACAAGGTCTATTTTAAAGAGAATCCTTTCCCAAGGCGATACAGGTACAAAAGTGAAGGAATAGTACCCCCTTCTGGTCTTAGCTAGCAGGCTAAAATTCTACTTAGTATGATATAGCAAGTAATCTAAGGCATGTTATCTAAGGGCAAGTAATCTAATGGGGGGGAATTAGTAATAAACAGTCAGATTGAAAGAGTCCCGTATTCCTAAAGTGTCTCAGAGTAGGAGTGCTGATCTAGAATCAGGTCCCACCTGGTCATGTAATCGTGTCATGTCTGTTATGATCTGAAAGGTATATTGATCCTAGATTATCACTCAGGGGATACCAAGTCAGTGGCACAACTGAATGCATTCAACCAAAATGTGTCTACCGCAATTAACCCAACCCCTCTGAATCAGAAAGGTGCAGAGGGCTGCCTTAATCAACGTCATCAGCACCCAGGGAGCAGTTGTGGTTGGGGGTTAACTGCCTTGCTCAAAGACAGAGCAGATTATTTTTTCCACTTTGTTGGCTCGGGGATTCAAACCAGCAACCTTTCGGTTCCTGGCCCCAACGCTCTTAACTGCTAGGCTATGGGCACTGGTCTAACAGGCCCATCTTAGCCAGACGTGACCTACTTGTATAGAGGCGTACTGGTGTGAAAGTTGTTTGCCACAAAATTTTAAGCTAACAATAGGTGCAGGACTGAAACTCCCATAAGCAAGCCTTAGGCGACAGTGTCCCAGGACACCTGCCTTGAGTGTTTAATAGGAACACTGGCCTCCTTCAGGTCCAACATGTACATGAGATACTGTGTTATAACTAGGACCCCGGTCCAGAGCTTTTCCTAGTCATGTCATGTGGTCAGGAAAACATCCAGGAATTAAATCAGTGACAATGTTTATTGGCAATGTAATGTACTCAGAATACCATGTATGTCACGCCCTGACCTTAAAAAAGCCTTTTTATGTCTCTATTTGGTTTGGTCAGGGTGTGATTTGGGTGGGCATTCTATGTTCTGTTTTCTATGGTTTTGTATTTCTATGTTTAGGCCGGGTATGGTTCTCAATCAGGGACAGCTGTCTATCGTTGTCTCTGATTGGGAATCATACTTACACAGCCTTTTTTCCTTTTGTCATTGTGGGAAGTTGTCTATGTTAGGGGCACTATAGCCCTTGTAAGCTTTCTTGTTTTGTTGGCAACATTTTACTAAATAAAAGAAAATGTACGCTCACAACGCTGCACCTTGGTCTTTCTTGAACGACGGCCGTGTGACAATGTAATGTCAGGTCATTTCAAATGCAGTTAGTTACATGCCTAAAGGGTCAATTGTGGTGATATCCTTTTTTAGATATGTAATGTTTTATTAAACCTTGTGGCTTTAGAAAATGTCATGACAGTGTTGTAGACACTCATGTCAGTTCAAACAAACCAGTCTAATACAGCAAAGTGAGCGATGGAATAGATAGAAATATAATTCCTAGAACAGCAATCCCCTTTCAAGTCAATGGGTGGGTGATGGGTGGGATTGTATTTCTATAGTGTGTGCAGCAGTAGGTAAGTACCTCCTCCTGGTCCAACATGTAGAGCTGATTTCCGGAGATCACACAGAGACGGGGATTCCAGTCGGGGTGGTCGTAGGAGGGAGTGGCAAAGGAAGGGGCATGGGGGCGATAGGAGGGGGGGACGGCACACCTCGCATCTGGGGAGGAGAGAGAACAAGGGGAGAGGGAAGGAGAGAGGGGAGATGTGTCAGTTAGGGTGACTGGATGGTGGAGGACATGCCAGAACATGCCCGTCGACAGATGGTTGTTTATGTTTGCAAGCTGGTACATCTGCATCAGTTGAATCCAAAACACTGAAAATGCAATGTGACTTCTTCCCATTTGTCCACATTTCACACATAACAACAATGCTCAATGAAAGAAGTGGACAGATTAATCTAGGACTGGTCCATTATGCAGTAAATAACTCACAAATCAATGCACTGATTCAGAGAAAATAAAACACACTTTCTACGGAGTTTATTTATTATGATTTGTAGCCATAGCCCAAAATATGGATAAAAGGGTCTGCAAAATCAGGGGTTCCCAAAATGGCGTCCGCAGGAGAGGTACTGCAGAGGGTCCGTGGCCAGATCTCTAAATATGTATCAAATAAATAATTTAAAAAATACAGGGTACACGCAATGCCGTCGGGGGTATGGCAAATAAAAATGTGATTCACATAAAAAATATATATATTTATATATTTTATTTTATTTTTTCTTCACATTTTCAAGCAGTCCATTTGTATTTTGTAATGGGGCTATACTTTTAGGTGAGGTTTTATTCTAGCCTGCGTAACCTTGTTTCACTGCCAAAAATTAAATTAAACCATCTAGTGTTAAGCGAAATAACAACACAATGTCAAATACAGCTAGCCTAGTCAAATAATTAACATCCAATCACATTAACCGTTACTCTCTCGCTGAAACTCCACTAACTGTCCGTATGTAGCCAACGTAGCTGCTGCTCATTCCGTTTGCTCCAAAATGTATAAATGGTTAAAAAAAAGTAAGGCCCGCATCCATAGAGACACATACCAGCTCTACTGGTAGTACTGCTACTGCTATCAGTACTCCACCTGCACCTGTCGACAACACAAGTTGTTCTGCATCCATAGAGACACATACCAGCTCTACTGGTAGTACTGCTACTACCAGCAGTACTACACCTGCACCTGTCGACAACACAAGTTGTTCTGCATCCATAGAGACACATACCAGCTCTACTGGTAGTACTGCTACTACCAGCAGTACTACACCTGCACCTGTCAACAACACAAGTTGTTCTGCATCCATAGAGACACATACCAGCTCTACTGGTACTACTGCTACTACCAGCAGTACTACACCTGCACCTGTCAACAACACAAGTTGTTCTGCATCCATAGAGACACATACCAGCTCTACTGGTAGTACTGCTACTACCAGCAGTACTACACCTGCACCTGTCAACAACACAAGTTGTTCTGCATCCATAGAGACACATACCAGCTCTACTGGTACTACTGCTACTACCAGCAGTACTACACCTGCACCTGTCAACAACACAAGTTGTTCTGCATCCATAGAGACACATACCAGCTCTACTGGTAGTACTGCTACTACCAGCAGTACTACACCTGCACCTGTCAACAACACAAGTTGTTCTGCATCCATAGAGACACATACCAGCTCTACTGGTAGTACTGCTACTACCAGCAGTACTACACCTGCACCTGTCAACAACACAAGTTGTTCTGCATCCATAGAGACACATACCAGCTCTACTGGTAGTACTGCTACTACCAGCAGTACTACACCTGCACCTGTCCACGACACAAGTTGTTCTGCTTCCATAGAGACACATACCAGCTCTACTGGTAGTACTGCTACTACCAGCAGTACTACACCTGCACCTGTCAACAACACAAGTTGTTCTGCATCCATAGAGACACATACCAGCTCTACTGGTAGTACTGCTACTACCAGCAGTACTACACCTGCACCTGTCAACAACACAAGTTGTTCTGCATCCATAGAGACACATACCAGCTCTACTGGTAGTACTGCTACTACCAGCAGTACTACACCTGCACCTGTCAACAACACAAGTTGTTCTGCATCCATAGAGACACATACCAGCTCTACTGGTAGTACTGCTACTACCAGCAGTACTACACCTGCACCTGTCAACAACACAAGTTGTTCTGCATCCATAGAGACACATACCAGCTCTACTGGTAGTACTGCTACTACCAGCAGTACTACACCTGCACCTGTCGACAACACAAGTTGTTCTGCTTCCACGAGCACATCCAATGCTAGCATCAGTAATTCTACATTTGTTATTAGCCCAGCTAGCATGGACACTGACAGTTGTGAATCTGATGCGGTCAAAGAGCTACTGCCCCCTTACCCGGGAAAGCACCGAACAACAGACAGGGACGTTGGACCATCGAAGTGGCGCAAATATGATGAGAACTCCATTGATTTTGGGTTCACTGATATTGGGAATAGGTCCTTTCCTAAGCTACAGTGTGTTATATGTGCAAAAGTACTATCTCACAACTCGATGACTCCTTCACTCTGGCGCAGACATTTAGAAACAAAACATGCCAATTTGAAAAATAAGCCAAAGCAGTTTTTTGAGCGAGAATTAAGACGACTTTCGAGTTGTAATACATGTACAGTATAAAAGCAACAGATACCATTAATAAGAAGGGGCTAGAAGCGTCTTATATGGTGCGCTACAGAGTGGCTAGGACAGGCAAGCCCCATACTATTATGGAGGACTTTAATTCTTCCTGCTGCAATGGATATAGCTTGGACAATGCTGAGGGAAAAGGCCAAAAAAACTATACAGACAATGTCTCCATCAAACAACACTGTTTCACGACGCATCAGTGACCTGGCAGGAGATGTTTTGAAACAATTACTGCTTCGCATACAACCAGTGAATTCAGCTCCTGGTATATGTCCGTTACGTTTAGGTGGGGTCCACTGGAAACCAGGACAACAGGAGAGGATTTTTTTTAAAGTACTGGACAGCTTTGTGACATCAAATGGACTTTGGTGGTCAAGATGTGTTGGTATCTGTACTGATGGCGCAAAAGCCATGACAGGGAGACATAGTAGAGTGGTAACGCGCGTGCAAGCAGTTGCTCCCAACGCCACTTGGGTACACTGCAGCATCCACTGAGAGGCTCTTGCTGCCAAGGGAATGCCTGGCAGCTTGAAAGACGTTTTGGACACTACAGTGAAAATGGTTAACTTTGTTACTTTGTTAAAGTAAGGCCCCTGAACTCTCATGTATTTTCTGCACTATACAATGATATGGGCAGTGACCATGTAACGCTTTTACAACACACAGAAGTGTGCTGGTTATCAATGGGCAAAGTATTGACACTTTTTTTTAAAATTGAGAGACAAGCTTAAAGTTTTCTTTACTGACCATAATTTTCACTTGTCTGACCGCTTGCATGATGACGAGTTTCTCACACGACTGGCTTATCTGGGTGATGTTTTTTCTCGCCTGAATGATCTGAATCTAGGATTACAGGAACTCTTCGCAACTATGTTCAGTGTGCGAGACAAAATTGAGGCTAGCATTAAGAAGTTGGAGCTCTTCACTGTATGCATTAACAAGGACAACAAATAGGTATTTTCATCATTGTATGATTTTGTGTGTGCAAATTAACTCAAGCTTACGGACAATGTCAAATGTGATATAGCGAAGCACCTGAGTGAGTTGGGTGCGCAATTACACAGGTACTTTCCCGAAAAACGGATGACACAAACAACTGGATTCGTTATCCCTTTCATGCCCTGCCTCCAGTCCACTTACCGATATCTGAACAAGAGAGCCTCATCGAAATTGCAACAAGCGATTCTGTGAAAATGTCATTTAAATCAGAAGCCACTGCCAGATTTCTGGATTGGGCTAAACTCAGAGTATCCTGTTTTGGCAAATCGCACTGTTAAGACACTGATGCCCTTTGCAACCATGTACCTATGTGAGAGTGGATTCTCTGCCCTCACTAGCAAGAAAACTAAATACAAGCACAGACTGTGTGTGGAAAATTATTTAAGACTGAGATGCTCTCCAATACAACCCAACATTGCAGAGTTATGTGCATCCTTTCAAGCACACTCTTCTCATTAACCTGTGGTGAGTTATTCATAATTTTTGTTGAACAAATAAAGAGCAAAATTATTGATTATTATAATATTATTATTTGTGCCCTGGCTCTTTGTCACTTCTCACAAGCCAGATTGTGACAAAAACTCACACTTATTTGTATGTTTAAAAAATGTATAGTGCGTGTGTGGCAGGCTTACAATGATGGCAGAGAGTGTGAGTGTGTTGATCCTGGTGCTAGAGGGGGTACGCAGCTGGAGGTTGAATGTTTGAAGGGGTACGGGACCATAAAAAGTTTGGGAACCACTGGTTTAGAGGATCTAACACAAAGCAATGTCATTATTATTCACCTACAATGTATGTTCTTATTAACCATGGGCAGCAAGGCCTGGGTAGCTCACAGGGATATCTACAAATTATTAATTTTTCAGCTCAATGTTTCTTTGTTTTGAACATAAATGCACTTTAATTTCATCTTTAAAACTGCAAAGTTTTCTTTCTGCCTGTCACGCCCTGACCATAGTAAGCTGTTTATTCTCTGTGTTGGTTGGGGCGTGATAGTGACTTGGGTGGGTCATCTAGGTGATATTGTATTTCTATGGTGGCCTGATATGGTTCCCAATCAGAGGCAGCTGTTTATCGTTGTCTCTGATTGGGGGTCATATTTAGGTAGCCATTTCCTCAGTTGTGTTTGTGGGATCTTATCTACATTTAGTTGCCTGAGTGCACACCAGTAGCTTCACGTTTTGTTTATGCTTTATTGTTTTTGTTTGAGTTTCGGTTTATTAAAAATATGTGGAACTCTACACACAATAATTCTGCGCCTTGGTCTACTCATTACGACGAACGTGACATTGCCTATGTTTTCTTATTTTTATTGCATGAAATTAGCTTGAAAATGAAAAAAAAATATCTCCGATGCCAATAGGCAGGCTTTTTAAATGTTCCTTCCCTGGGACTGAGACTTGGTTCGCCCAGCAATGCACTGCAGATGTCACAGTAAAACCTCTCCTTGTATGACATTTTCATTGCACTGCGAGTTGGGTTATGGTTGTGAGGGGGTCCTTGATGAAGTTGCTCTCACAAAAGGGGTCCCCGGACCCAGAAAGTTCTGTGTGTTAAATACTATATCTTCATACTACATCGCTAATGCATCGACATGCCTTTGTTCATCCCCAGGTTCCCCCTCTGACCAGACGGCCGTAACAGACAGGCAGCTCTTCAGACAGACCCGGGGTCCTGAAGCAAAAGGGCCGTGGCATGAAACAGAGCAAAATAAGCTTGGTGATCCACTACAACTGCTGGAGTCAATTAGCCAAGCTCTGGCTTCAGTCAGCATGATGCTCGGTCACTGAGAAATAACCAGGGCACGATTCTTAGTGAAAAAGACAATCTTTCATAGTCTCCACTTCCTAGTGTGTCTCTCTATCACTTGTACTCACTCTGACCATCCCTCTGGTTCTCCCTCTCTCTACTGTCTTTCACGTATTGACCTTCCTATTCATCTTTCCTCCAGTCTCTTTCTATATTCCCCTCTTTCATATTTCTTTCTCTTTTCCCTCTAAGTTATGTCAGGGGCTATGTTAATGTTTTCATCAAAACACTTTTGCTATCCTTTCCATTCGCCTCATTTTTACATTTCAAGCAGAATGTGAAGCAAACATCTCAACACTATTCTCACTCAAGACAGCCTTGTGTAGTGAATCCACAGACACCTCCCAACAAGGCCGGAAACAAGCCCTCAACGAGAGGTTAGCCAAAGTGACATTCCCCACTCTTCACACCAAGACTGTTTTTACAATTCACACACTACATATCTGCAGATTGTACAAGTCCCAGAGTCAACCCTCTATTACACTTTATTTAACCCTTGCCCATACATCTTGTAAAAACAACAGCTGTCTAGTGTCTACGTACACCTTTTCACTTTACAGACAGCACACTTTAACCCTTGCGCATTTCCCCATGTTTGAGAAAGGAAAGGCCCCTGCAGGTTGAATGATGTAAACAGGCTCTGACTCGGGCTGACACACAGCACCATGGGCACACTCACAGCAGCGGGCCATGCTGTCCATTTGACACTATGCCAAAAAGAGAGCCACTCCGACCCTGAAAATAGGCCTACTTCAACCAAACAACCTTGTCAGAACCTTTATTTTAAATTAAAAGCTTTCTAAAATATTCACTGTATTCACAATGCTTGTATCCCCACCAAGTAGGAAGCCAAGCACAAAAGGCAATCTGTCTAATTGTAGCGAATACAGCTGAGTTTGTTTTATATTCAAGTTTAATTATGAATAAAGCTGCTCTTGAATTATAAATGAGTTGCTAAATAAGCAAAGCTTATTAAGGGGATCACAGTGGTAGAATCCAAGGTATGATTCACCGTATGATATGAAGAGAGATTACATGACCCTGATTTCAACCTCTAAGTCACCTTTCACTCATGGATTCACAGTCACTGTGGTTATTGTGACTGAGCCCCCTAGGGGTTTTCATATACACTCAAATATCATTCAAAATTGGACCAAATCACAAAATCTAGGCCGTGAACATAGGCCAGGGCATGGAGGGATCTTTATATACAGTACCAGTCAAAGGTTTGGACACACCTACTCATTCCATGGTTTTCTTTATTTTGACTATTTTCTACATTGTAGAATAATAGTGAAGACATCAAAACTATGAAATTCACATATGGAATCATGTAGTAAGCAAAAAATATATTTTATATTTGAGATTTGAGAAAATGTCAAGAACTTCAAAAAGTTACTTCAAGTGCAGTTGTAAAAACCATTAAGCGCTATGATGAAACTGGCTCTCATGAGGAAAGAAAGACCCAGAGTTACCTCTGCTGCAGAGCATAAATTCATGAGAGTTACCAGCCTCAGATTGCAGCCCAATAAATGCTTCACAGAGTTCAAGTAACAGACACATCTCAACATCAACTGTTCAGAGGAGACTGTGTGAATCAGGCCTTCATGGTCGATATTGCTGCAAAGAAACCACTACTAAAGGACACCAATAAGAAGAAGAGACTTGCTTGGGCCAAGAAACACGAGCAATGGACATTAGACTGGTGGAAATCTGTCCCTTCGTCTGATGAGTCTAAATTTGAGATTTTTGGTTCCAATCACCATGTCTTTGTGAGAGGCAGAGTAGGTGAACAGATGATCTCCACATGTGTGATTCCCACCGTGAAGCATGGAGGAGAAGGTGTGATGGTGTGGGGTCCTTTGCTGGTGGCTTAACCTTCATGGCTACCACTGCATTCTGCAGTGATACGCCATCCCATCTGGTTTGCGCTTAGTGGGACATTCATTTGTTTTTCAACAGGACTATGACCCAGCACACCTCCAGGCGATGACCTGGTCTCCACAATCACCCGACCTCACCCGACCTCAATCCAATTGAGATTGTTTGGGATGAGTTGGACCTCCGCAGTGAAGGAAAAGCAGCCAACAAGTGCTCAGCATATGTGGGAAGACTGTTGGAAAAGCATTCCTCATGCTGGTTGAGAGAATGCCAAGAGAAGAGTGTGCAAAGCATCATCAAGGCAAAGGGTGGCTACTTTTGAATTGTTTAACACCTTTTTGGTTACTACATGATTCCATATGTGTTATTTCATAGTTCATATTATTCTACAATGTAGAAAATAGTAAAAATAAAGAAAAACCCTTGAATGAGTAGGTGTGTCCAAACTTTTGACTGGTACTGTATATATACAGTATATATTTAAAAAAAAAACTTTATCATCTCTGAGAATGGCATGGAGAAAAATGTACAGACCATATAATATTGTCCTGCAGCTAGAATTATGTACCTCCTTGTACATGGATGTTTACTTGTTTCACCGTTGAAGTGTTACTTTTTACATTCACAATCTCAATGTTTGAATGTGGAAAGAAAAGGTTAGAGTATTGAGACTACTACAGTATATCAATTCAATCATCATCATTTTATTGAACCTTTGTTTAACTAGGCAAGTCGGTTAAGAACAAATTCTTATTTACAATGATGGCCTACCCCGACCAAACCGGGGCCTATGGGACTCCCAATCACGGCCGGATGTGATGCAGCCTGGATTCGAACCAGGTGACGCCTCTTGCACTGAGATGCAGTGTCTTAGACCACTGCGCCACTCAGGAGCCCCCCAATCACCATCATCATTACCGCAGACAAAATATAGCCTAAATTCCAAGGCCCAGGAATCCCAAAATATGAGTGTGACACTAGTTCCCTTCTTTCAGAGACACATTGGACAAGGAGAGAGAAAGCCTTTGACACTAAACGTTATAGACCTACAGCAGCATACCTAATGAAAGTCACAATGTTGTGGATCCACTGGGGATATCAGTGACTCATACCCACAATATGTGCTCCAGCTACAATCTGTACCTCCACCTTCATGCCTCATCATCTGAAAAACCTTGGGGGGAATTTCAATGAGTAGAAGCTAAAATGCACGTAGGGTATGGTGCATGCGGTTGGTGCGGTCCTATCTAAGTGGGCTTGTTCTGTGTTATAAATATAAAAAACACTGTTTTCGCGTTCTCTTATTAAAGCTCTCAGAATGTGCTGAGGTCTCTCTCTGTGGGCACGTAATGCCATTCTTTCCTGCCTACCTTTGCAGTTTGCCAAGGAGCAGAGCAGCCATCAGATGACTGGACAGCTTTATTCAACATTGTCATTACTGAGCCCAACAGGGGTAATGTTCATTTATACACATCACTAAGCTCTAAAACAGCGCTAAAAATAAACATGCAATATCCTCAGGCCGCCCGGGTCGGGCAACGTGCCGACGCCAGCATGGCCTTGTTGGCTACTTTCAAGGCAAAGAAGCACAATGTACTGTACAGTATGTACACATTTTATACGTTACATGGTGCCCATGTAGCTTCTATATCACATCATTCGGAATCAACAGGGGTATCCTACCATTCCATACTCTATGAATGCTTTTGAATTTATTGCCCAGATTTTATGTATTCATGAAAATATACACGGGTCTGCAATTGGTGTTTTTTAATACGCTGATTCGGGACATTTAGTACATGGCCATCATGTGTGACGTCAAATGTCAGGGATGTGTCACAATGGGCCTCAAGGAATAGGTGAACACAGAGGTCCGCACTACACTGACACCGCACAGGAGTGTGTGTGTGTGTGTGTGTGTGTGTGTGTGTGTGTGTGTGTGTGTGTGTGTGTGTGTGTGTGTGTGTGTGTGTGTGTGTGTGTGTGTGTGTGTGTGTGTGTGTGTGTGTGTATTCTCACCTATCAGATCATTCAGTCAGCCTTTGTCTGGCACCGCAGGGCTCTCCACTACCACGTATTTGTCCACACGGCGTCACTGTTGCTGCACTTTACGTGTGAATCCGCCCCCAACTCCACACACAGGAAACAAGGTTACTGCCCAAGAGATGTCACTTCCGAAACACCCACTCTTGCTCGCTCGCGCTCTCTCCCTCACGCCCCCAGCCTATTGCCATGACAACCGAGAAAAGAATAGAATATAAGTGAGTGTTAAAGAGACAGATGATCAGAGACAAGGAGAAAGTGAGGAAGAGATGGAGGGAAAGATTGAGAGGGAGAATAGCAGAAGAGGGGAGACAGCAGGGAACGAAATGGACAGGGGGAGAGAGGAGTAGACAGGGAGAAAATGAGTGGGAGGAGGGAAGGATGGACGATAGGAGAGATAGAAAGAAGTGGGAGAGGAGGTAAGTGATGGGATGAGCTGGGGATAGGAAGAGAGGAGAGGTGAAGAACTGGAGATGCTGAGAAGAAGGAGAGAGATAAATGAAGTGACGAGAGAGGGAAAAAGGGAAGGAGGAGACTTTTTTGGGGGAAAAGGGAGCCCACATCTTGTTCCCATAGCAACCCAGCCATCCATGAAGAACGGACTTGTTCCTCCCTCCCTCCCTCTCGCTCTCTCTCTGATGCGCACGCGCACATCTTTTCTGTCCATCTATCTATCTACACACTATAGACATATGTTGGTGGTGAACAATACTAAATTATTCCTTACACGGCTGTGTAAAATACATCAACAGATACCACAGTCCAAAACGTTCACTACTGTTACTGTAAGACAGCATAAGATGAGGAAACAAGATCTATATATTTATAAGCAAGCCGTCTGCTTGAATATATGGCGATAATAAAATCAAATGATAATATTTAAAGGTGAAATCAATGTTCCGATCATCCTACTATGAATCAAAATTAAATTAAACTTTCCCACAAACTCCCTGGCAGCCTCCCTCCATCTCCCCACAATCTATCGCTCCTCTCTCCCTTCCACATATCAGTCTCTCAGTCCCCCACTCCCACAGCCCATTTCTCTCTCGCTTCCTCACTCTCTCTCACACATGTATCTCCTACTGTCCCCCTTCTCTCACTCTACCCGTCTCCATTTCACTTCTCTCACGCTCTTCTCCCTCCCTCTCGTTACCATCGTCTCTCTCACTATCTGCCACACAACTCTCTCTCTTGCCCTCTCTCTCTCTCCATTCCCATCCCTCTTCCAAGATGCTAGAGCAGTAGGGTGGAATGACTGCACTGCCAGTAGCAGAGTTGGGTTGGCTTATTAGAGTGTACAGTATCACTCTCTCTCTCTCTATTCCCTTCACTTGACTATTCCACGGGGCTACACAGCAATCCCCCAAGTTGTGCTGCAAAACTCTCTTTACTTAGGCTTGAACAACATCTATAGGAAATGAGATGCAGGATTGCTTTGTCTGCTAACCCTTCATGGTGATGTGCTGTTCTGCCCTGTCAACCTGTGTGAAGGTGATATTCAATGTGCTGAGTATAGAGAAAATATACATGAATGGGACTCGTCTGTGTGTGTGTGTGTGTGTGTGTGAGTGTGTGTGTGTGTGTGTGTGTGTGAAACCACGGTGATCCACATTCACAGGTAACTGTATTTATTTGCACACGTCTATCATCTATCATGGTGTGTTGTCCCATCTCTCTCTCTCTCTCTGTTTGCATATCCTGTCTCATGTCACCATGTGAGGGGTGCTCCACTGAGAGAAAGCAGGTCAAGCCTTTGGTCCTCAGAGATAAATAATAATTATAGTGATCTGTCCTCAATCCAGAGATAGACTAAGAACTGTGTCATTGTTATATTACCCAAAATGGCAATCTCTCAAACTCCTACACAGCTTAACTCATCTCGTCTGACAGACAGACAGAGGAGTGGCGGGGAGTCTGACTGGGAGGCCCTGTGTTGCCCTGGGTGAAATTATGAAAGAACCTTCTGATTGAGAAAAAGCCAGAGGTGTCTTGGATCAGAGGTATCTGGGGTATTTCATGGCACCGTTTTGCCTCCTTGATTTTGACAGATTAACGCAATGATGTCTGAGTAGGAATCAACAGAGACCATCTAAATGGAATTCAGTTATGGGTTTTCTGCTTTCACTTCATCACCAAGATGTCTGTCATGTTCAGTGGGGTCTGAAATGATTGACATCCTTGATAACGATGAACAAAAATGACTGTATAAAATAAATAACTCAAATACTGAAAAGGGAAATTATATTGCTTTATACTAATAAAGTTGTTCTGAAAAATATATTTTGTTTAACAAGTAATAAAAAACAATCTCAAACAGGTATGTTTACTATACCGTTCAATACCTCACCTGGCAAGGACAATGCAATGCCTTTTCCAAAAATGATTTATGAGATTGGCGAACACATTGGGAGGGATTTTAGACCATTCCTCCATACAGAATCTTTCCAGATCGTTGATATCCTTCGTCTGCGCCTATGGACTGCCCTCTTCAATTCAAACCACAGGTTTTCAATGGGAGTCATGTCCGGAGACTGAGATGGCCATTGCAAAATGTTGATTTTGTGGTCAATTAACAATTTCTTTGTTGATTTTGTGGTGTGCTTGGGGTTATTGTCTTGCTGTAAGATCCACTTGCTGGAAAATCCAATTGCGGCCAAGTTTCAGCCTCCTGGCAGAGGCAATCAGGTTTTTGGCTGAAATGTTCTGGTAGTGATTGAAGTTCATGATTTTTGAGAAAGATTTTTAAGCCTTGAGACAATTAAGAAATGGATTGTGTAAGTGTGCCGTTCAGAGGTTGAATGGGCAAGACAAAAGATTTAAGTTCCTTTGAACGGGGTATGGTAGGAGGTGCCAGGTGCACCGGTTTTCCCGTGTGTTTTCCCGTGTGTTTTCCCGTGTGTTTTCCCGTGTGTTTTCCCGTGTGTTTTCCCATGTGTTTTCCCGTGTGTTTTCCCGTGTGTTTTCCCGTGTGTATCAAGAACGGCCCACCACCACTTAGACGGACCACCTAAGAATTTTCTATACATAAAAACTCCTGTAATTAGCTTCAATGACTGTAATTTCCTCCATGTTAAAGGGATAGTTTGAGATTTTGGCAATGAAGCCTTTTATATTCATAGTCGGATGAACAGGAACAGCTAGCATGCTAACTGTTCCTGTAGACTTCCAGTCATTTAACTTTTTCAGACTGGACACAGAAACATAAAATTGGTATACACAGTGGTATTCTGTTTTCAGCTAGAAAAAATTCACAAAATTATTATTTTTCACATAATGAAATCCCCCAAAGTATTTTCCCCATTATATATTAACAAATATTGCGGACCCCTTGCAGCACCTCTGCGGACCCTAGTTTGAACCCCCCTGAATTAAGCAACTGCACAGAGCTCACCTCAGGGTTTTCTACAGTGCACACGCTAACACATTAACATGAATGGACATATGCCTCCCATGGCAAAAAAACGTCCTAATCTCAACAGGATCTACCAGCAGCAGGCTACCAGAACAGAGCAGCCCCTACTGCCAGATTCTATTTATTAAAATCATTACTTTGAATGAGGTTTTAAATGAGAAGTGTAAGGGATGAGATAGTAAGGTTAACCCTAACTGAGTCTAAGACCCTCTTAAACGTGTCTGTGCATGTTACCGCATGTTATCTCATCCCTTGTTGCACTAAAACAAATACAGTAAAATTGTACTTGGGCATCCAAGACCACTATGTGTGTGAACTGTCTGTTTCAGTTATAAAATACTGCATTACCTTCATCCATTATGTAAGTCAGATTTTTGTGTATTCTCCTCATCTTTCTCTGCATGTTCAAATGTTCTGACATTCAGACGGAGCAATGACATCATCATCACCCCAATTACCTTACACAACCCCTTCCCCTGACTGAATCAATCAGATCACTCAATCAACACAAACAGTTATACAGCTTCCTGTGTCATCGTGGTATCGGTGGTCATGTGGTGACACATTTGCTGTCTGGTTGACAGTAGCCGTACAGAAGCCACTGAGCTGAAAGGACAAGAAAGGGGACTTGAGCAGACAAGATTAACTTGTGTATCTGTAGCGATCAAATGCATGCCAAATAAATAACTTTTTGCTCAGTAAAGTAGTCCCCCTCTGTCTCATTCCACAACTAACATTATTTTCCATTCAAAAAACTTTAGTGACTTGGATAACTGATTCCCCCAAAAACATCATTTAGATATGTATCTGGTCACCATGACTGCAACTTCAATTAGGTAAATAAGATATTGTTTTATTGTTGTTCAAGTCCCTTGTTCCACATGTATGCCCGAGGTCTACAAAATAAGTGTCATTTAACTATCTCCCCTCTGATCAAGTTGCACAAATATATAGTTGTGTGTGCTTTCTCTCTTTTTTACTCTCTCATATGAAAAAGGTCAACTGTAAAACCAAATAAACAAAACTTGTTTTGGACAGCAAAGCTGTTGTTGAGCACTGATACTCTACCTCTGCATTCAGCACCACTGAAGTGGACAGCGACTGAATCGGTTTTCTGAAGTTCAGCCCCACATGTCAGTGGAAAGCGACTGTGTATAGTCAATGGCAGTGTGGAATGATGGTAAGGCCATTATACTTTAACCTAGAAAGGAACCTGTACTGAACAAAAATATAAATGCAACATGCAACAATCAATTTAAAAAAATGTATTGGTCCCTAATCTACGGAATTCACATAACTGGGAATACAGATATGCATCTCGTGTCACAGATACCTTAGGGGCATGGATAAGAAAACCAGTACCATCATTTGCCTCACGCAGCCGTTTGCCTCATGCAAACGTACTGCCAAATTCTCTAAAATGACGTTGGAGTCGGCTTATGGTAGAGAAATTAACATTAAATTCTCTAGTAACAGCTCTAGTGGACATTCCTGCAGTCAGCATGCCAATTGCACGCTCTCTCAAAACTTGAGATAGCTGTGGCATTGTGTTGTGTGGCAAAACTGCACATCTTAGAGTGCCATTTTATTGTCCCCAGTACAAGGTGCACCTGTGTAATGATCATGCTGTTTAATCAGCTTCTTGATATACCACACCTGTCAGGTGGATGGATTATCTTGGCTAAAGAGAAATGCTCACTAACATGGATGTAAACAAATTTGTGCACAAAATTATAGAGAAATTCCATACGCTCTTGTGCGTATGAAAATTTATATTTCAGCTCATGAAACATAGAACCAACACTTTACATATTGCGTTTATATTTTTGTTCAGTCCATATAACCCTGTGTGTCATGTTCTTCAACTCAAACCAGGGGTTATCCAGCTCTGACATCCCGCTTGCTTGGTCAACACAATCTCAGTCAACTTTTCACCCCTAGCTAATATGAACACTCACCACTCGCTAGGTCAAACAAACTGAGACACTTTGAAGCCAGTTCTGTGGTTAAAGTGAGTGTGAAATCCAATGTAGTATCTTCATGCAGGAAATGAGTCTTCAAACATGGCATTGAAGCGAGAAGCTACAATTAAAAGTGTTTCATAGGTGTCTCACACCTTCCTCTTCCAGCAGTCCATTTCTACCAGTTAGACTCTGCCTCTGATCAAAGAGATCAGGATGTTCTGCCATTATCTCCACTCTCATACAACTCAACTCCACATTGATGTGCCAAACAGAGCAACAACTGCAAGATAGGCTCTCTGAAAACCACTAGGACAGGAGCTTTCCTCCTGAAAAGAAAACTTACATAAAAAACACTAGAAATTGGATTGCATTTCCAGTCTCTCTCAACAATCCACTCCAATTTAGATGATTCATTATTTGAAATAACAAAAGGGCATATCACTTAAACATTGCATGAATGCCTTCAAATACAGTCGAAATGCACTTATATTTTGTGTGGTGAAGATTCAAATGTGGTGGAGATGAGGTGCTAAATATAGCGCCAGGCATGCAGAGTGAGCCTGCTAACCTTTATGAGATCTTCAGAGTAGAAGTTAATCACTAAAATAAAAACACACAGACTCTCTCTCTCTCACACACACACACACGCACAAACACACAAATGTGTAGGATCTTAATTTGAGCCAGTTTGCTACAGCAGGAAAATAATCCTGCAGCGACATAATGTGGATTATAATCAATGGACAATATTGAATGGGTTGATACATTTTCCGTACGGGAAAATCAAGTTTGAAATTTCAAAGTGGAAATTACAAACTTCAGAAGCCTTTTTACCTCAAATACACTACAAGTGCTCCTGCAACAGGGTGATCAAATTAATATCCTACATCTGTACACAAGCACACTCACACACACACACACACACACACACACACACACACACACACACACACACACACACACACACACACACACATACACACACACACACACAAAAACATGCACGGCACATGCACGGCACACACACACACACATTCTTGTGAGCCTTGTAAAATGACAAATATTTTTCTGAAGTAGACACTACCCTAAATGTGTAATAGTGAAACACTTTAAAATGGTAATAGACTACTCTGAAATGTCAGGGTCCAATGGCCTTGTTGTTGAGTATCAGCATATCAGTGTATTTGATTACAGCTAATTAAAATGCACCATTCTTCTTTGCAGTATCTGTGCATCTGAAGTGAATGAGAGGTACATCCCGTGAAAATTCGGACCTCCTTTCTCACCACCTTCAGTAAATATATCATATATCAGCCACCTATTAGCATCACAAGAGAGGAGGGACGAATTAGCCCATCGCTAGCATGGTATTGACGGTTTGAGAGCACATTTGAATTAGCCGTCTGCCTTTATAACACTGTAATAAGATGGCTGTGAAGTTCTGTCAGCACATTATGGCGTCATGACTGGCTACTGTAACTCTCCTAAAACTTACGCCATATCAGAAAACAAACTAACGTTCAAATGTCAGGTTCTATAGTATAATAATGAGTAATGTGAGGTGATATGCTACTGTCATGTCCTGATTTGACCACCACGTCATTCTTACAACTGCGTATAATATGTATGCAATATATACATTATGACATCCTACATCAAGTGTAACCCCCCAAAAAGTGTGAAATGTACACATAACACTGAAAATAGACTTAAAATGTCTGGGACTGAACATCTCAACAGATGACTGATTATCTACCCTACAGTGCAATATCTCTTGGTTCTCATTGTAACTCTGGGTCCCAGGTACGTACAAGGCTTCAGTGAACATTATCTTTGTGAGCCCAACTCTCCAATTTGTAATCCTGCTTGAGGCACCACAGTAGTGTTTTAATAATCTATTATTTTAGGGGGCACTTATCACAGGCTGGACTATCAGCATCGCAAATGACACGGTGTGGAATTCAGACTCGCCCGAAAGCTATGTCAGGACATTTATTTTAGATATTTTGACGGAAAAGGGTCAGAAAGGGTTGTTTGAAAAAGCCCTATACTGTGAAAATAATTGAATTGCATTTAAATAATATTAATGTAGAGTATGTGTATAAACCAAAAACACAAAAGTAATGTTTAATTTTACAGATGTAGGATCTTAATTTGAGCCAGTTTGCTACAGCAGGAAAATAATCTTGCAGCAGCTGGAAATTTGAATTGTTATGTGGATTATAATTAATGGACATTTTTGTAGGGGTTGATGCATTTTTCGTAAGGGAAAATCAAGTCTGAGATTTCTAAGTGGAAATTACAAATGTCTTTTTAAACCTCAAATACACTCCTGCAACAGGCTGATCAAATTAAGATCCTACCTGTACATTACAAACTAACATCACATCTTTACTAAATGTTATATTTTAATGATACATAAGCAAGTGAAACCTAGTGTGTTTAGGTATCAGCTTTTTATTCCATTCAATCATCCCTACAAACTAGAGGTCGACCGATTAATCGGAATGGCCGATTAATTAGGGCCGATTTCAAGTTTTCATGAGAATCGGAAATCGGTATTTTTGGGCGCCGATTTTGCCAATTAAAATTATTTTTTTTATACCTTTATTTAACTAGGCAAGTCAGTTAAGAACACATTCTTATTTTCAATGACGGCCTAGGAACGGTGGGTTAACTGCCTTGTTCAGGGGCAGAACAATGGATTTTCACCTTGTTAACTCGGGGGATTCAATCTTGCAACCTTACAGTTAACTAGTCCAACGATCTAGTCCAACGCTCTAACCACCTGCCTCTCATTGCACTCCACGAGGAGCCTGCCTGTTACGCGAATGCAGTAGAAGCCAAGGTAAGTTGCTAGCTTGCATTAAACTTATCTTATAAAAAACAATCAATCATAATCACTAGTTATAACTACACATGGTTGATATTACTCGTTTATCTAGCGTGTCTTGCGTTGCATATAATCGATGCAGCGCTGGGGAATGATTTAACCAAAAGCACATTTGCGAAAAAAAACACAATCGTTGGACGACTGTACCTAACCATAAACACCAATGCCTTTCTTTAAAAAAATACACAGAAGTATATATTTTTAAACCTGCATATTAAGCTAAAAGAAATCCAGGTTAGCAGGCAATATTGACCAGGTGAAATTGTGTCATTTCTCTTGCGTTCATTGCACGCAGTCAGGGTATATGCAACAGTTTGGGCTGCCTGGCTCATTGCGAACTAATTTGCCGGAATTGTACGTAATTATGACATAGATTGAAGGTTGTGCAATGTAACAAGAATATTTAGACTTAGGGATGCCACCTGTTAGATAAAATACCAAACGGTTCCATATTTCACTGAAATAATAAACGTTTTGTTTTCGAAATGATAGTTTCCGGATTTGATCATAGTAATGATCAAAGGCTCGTATTTCTGTGTGTTATTATGTTATAATTAAGTCTGATTTGATAGAGCAGTCTGACTGAGCGATGGTAGGCAGCAGCAGGCTCGTAATCATTCATTTAAACAGCACTTTCGTGCGTTTTGCCAGCAGCTCTTCGCAAGCACAGCGCTGTTTATGACTTCAAGCCTATCAGCCTAATGGCTGGTGTAACCAATGTGAAATGGCTAGCTAGTTAGCTGGGTGTGCGCTAATACTGTTTCAAACGAGTAGTTATGAGTAGTTATTTGGAGTAGTTATTCCCCTTGCTCTGCAAGGGCCGCGGCTTTTGTTGAGCGATGGGTAATGCTGCTTCGAGTGTGGCTGTTGTTGATGTGTTCCTGGTTCAAGCCCAGGTAGGGGCGAGGAGGGGGACGGAAGCTATACTGATGCACATAGTGCCTGTAAGAACATCCAAGGTATATGAAATACAAATGGTATAGAGAGAAATAGTCCTATAAATACTATAGTAACTACAACCTAAAACCTCTTACCTTGGAATATTGAAGTCTCATGTTAAAAGGAACCACCAACTTTCATATAATCTCATGTTCTGAGCAAGGAACTCAAACGTTAGCTTTTTTACATGGCACATATTGCACTTTTACTTCTCCAACACTTTGTTTTGGCATTATTTAAACCAAATTGAACATGTTTCATTATTTATTTGAAGTTAAATGGATTTTTATTTATGTATTATATTAAGTTAAAATAAGTGTTCATTCAGTAGTGTTGTAATTGTCATTATTATAAATAAATAAATACAAATCGGCCGATTAATCTGTATCGGCTTTTTTGGTCCTCCAATAATCGGTATCGGTATCAGTATCGGCGTTGAAAAATCATAATCGGTGGACCTCTGCTACAAACATCCAATAACTGCTCCATTTTGACTCCATGACTAATATCATTTTTTCTATTACTAATATAGTGACATATGTACAGTAAGTTGTTGAATATCTCCAGGTCTGAAGGCATATATTAGGTACTAATATAGTGACATATGTACAGTAAGTTGTTGAATATCTCCAGGTCTGAAGGCACAACCTGTCTGTGCATCATGAGAATCTGTGGGATCCAATGACATAATGTCTGGAAGGCCTGTGAGCCAACCATTATCCCGGATTGGCAGCCCTCTGATTGGCATAGGAGAGGAGATAGCTCATCCTGACCTTTTGCCATGAGTGAATCCTGACAGGATCAATCAAAAGACGAGCATCCTTTAAACACAAACTCATCGAGTCATTGGGCTCCAGGCTTTGCGGTGGAATTGAATAAGTGGGCCCCCCTCCCATAGTGTAGTCTGCACTAAGCAACCATTTCTCCTAGCTACTCATTTCTGATGGGATCCTTATGTAGATTTCCTCAGAATCAGCAGTAAGGCTCTTAGCGGATGGGGTATGTCTGGGCCTTTTCACCACCAGCACCACCAGGTTCAATCTGTACTGCTGGGGAACAGAGAGATAGTGAGGGAGTGGAGCCGTGGACTGAGGCTTAGCGGCATGCCTGAACTCACTGTACTATAACTGTTCACGGGGGAGAGAGCTCCCTGACATGGCCCTAAATCCATAGACCACAGATGTAGGATCTTAATTTGTGCCAGGAAATGTGAATTATTATAATTAATGAGCTCGCCCAGTACTCAAGCAAACTACAGTAGCAAAAAACATTCAGTTTGTCTGATTTCATTTTTGGACTTCTGCTATTAGCATTATTACAATATCATTGTAAGGTCTTTCAACCACAACAAACATGTCCTTCCCCCCAGACAACATGGCTTATGGGGGGCAGCCCTCAAAATAACATTTTTGCTGACACTACCCAGAGGACACTTGATCATGTCACACTCAGAAACCATCAAGGACATTGGAGCACTGTGATACCCTGTAATAAACCGTGTATATTTTATACTGTGCTTTGGTAGAATGACACATGCTGCAGTGGACACGTTCACTTAAGCATGGCTATGTAACACAAGGCACAATACTTTATATACTTTTTTGGCCTGGAACATGTTTCAATCTGGGCCCGATCTCGCTGTGCCGTATAGCATCATGGTCCTTGGTGTATTATGAACACTTTTTATGATAAAGGCAAGTCGTTGGTTGACCTAGTACAAAACCAAAGACCTTTAAACATCTGCCAGTAAATGTTAATATGTGTAAACAATCTTGCCATCAAACTGCTCTACACCACCTCCTGTGCTTATTCATACGTTCGCTGCACTGTGCCATGAATATGCTAAACAGTATGCAGATACAAGCAAATGAGGGGCAGTTGAACTTTGACTTTACGTCTGTGGGCCAAAATTAGGAATACGATATAATATTTCCTTGAGGATACCGAACAACACTGTCTTTGCTTGCATGTATACGCTAGCTGTTAGCATCTCTGGAAAAGGCTGAGGCGTAGTCACGCTTGACGCTCTTGAATGTTGACTTTTCACGTCTCGAGGGAAGTTGGCGTTTGAATTCCCAACTTCACGAAACTTGGACAGCGGGCACTTTAACTCACAAAATGCCAGAATCACTAGAATGAATTGACATCAGACGAGACGGTATCTGGTGAGTGGCATCATTTACTCATTTTAGAATGGATTCTATATAACACTTCAATTCGCTGCAAACAGAACTCCAATGTACTCAACACCCATTGGAAAATGAATGAGCTTTTCCCCTGACAGATCATTGAACACGGTAGATCTCGAGCATACAGTACAGTAATAGCCTAACAGATGATGGTTCCTGGCACAGCTCGATTGGCGGAGGGTGTAAGACAGCCCCTTATGTCACACGAGAGGAGTGCTGCAGTCAGCGCATTGGTGGTGCACTGTCTCTTTAAAATAAATGCCCATGCTTGACAGGAGCTGCTGTATCAAACTACTGTAAAATCGACATGACTATGGTTGGCTCACAAAATACTATATGATTTCTATGGCATTTTCAGTCTAACAACTTTATAACTGATGCATTTCGGCATGGTGTTCGTCAAGGAGAGATAAAACAAGTGTTCTTATAGGGAACGACTGTTCAGTCAGCCATAAGTTTAAAAAAAGATGTGACTGATCACCTGATTTCATTTTGATAACATTACCTTGAGATTCAAACACAGACTCCTCTACCCAGAAAACCTGTTACATGTAAAAGGTTCATGGTGCCATCTATTGTAGTGGAAAGAGTATAGCCTGTACATTCCTATTGACACGGGTTTTGAAGGTATAATACTACTGTGCACACATTTTTCTGGCAGTGATCTCTCAAGAGTGGGCTCGCGTACAGTAGCGTAACATCTCACCAATATTATGCAACCAACTTCTATTGCTGTGCTCACACAAGAGGCTGTTGGGCTATTTCCGCTTGTGATGTGTTAGATGATGACCAAATGCATCATTCTACAGAGTTTGAACTGGCCATTCTCTTTGAATGACTGATAACTTTAAGACATTCATGTATAGGCTGCTGAACATGAGTTGGGTTTGAACTTTGTCAATGCACCACCAGCACAGCAGTACAGCAGTGTGCTTACTGTACCCGGTGTTACAAGACATCACACCTCAGCAGCCTCAAGTCTCTCTCTCTCCTTCACCCCCCCCCCTCTCTCCCTTTACCTCTTTCTCTCACTCTCTCTCCTTCCCCTCTCTCGCTCTCTGTCACACACACATACATTCTCCTCACACAAGATGTTCAGTTGCTGTACAGAGCTACTTTGGTAAAATGGACTGGACTCAGTGTACCATACAACCCTTGGATCTCTCAAAGTCCCACCCAACTTTCAAGTAACCATAACATTTTACACATAAGGTCAATCGCTCAATCAACAAGATATATTACCCCAAACAAAGTGTTTGAAAGCTCACGTTCACACAGCATTAGTCATGGTTGCGGTGTCACAATTCCAAGGGAACTGACTTGAACATACACTTTCATGGACCATATTCCTCCACTACAAACTCATTAAATATTGAGTCTCCAAAACAAGCAAATAAGTACCCCTTCAGGCTCCTTACTGCACACATTGAATATATATGACTCAATACTAGAGGGGCAAAGTTACAGTGTCATGGAGATACATGACCATGATCTAAGGACACAGGGAAATGGACTTGCAAGAATGTGATACCAGCAGGCATGCACACCTCAGCACATTGCAACACGATGGACTATCCTACTCAGCGTGCACAGGCAAAGTGACATATTGACTGGCACACAGTGATAAAACCAGGTAGGTAGCTACCTCGAAGACACTACCTCTTGCTGTACCTGCCTGTGTTTCCACTACGCCGCGTTAACGCACCCCTTTGCTAAATTCTGTATTGCATGATGGAGAGAGAGAGAGAGAGAGAGAGAGAGAGAGAGAGAGAGAGATGAGAGGGAGGGAGGGAGATGCAATAGTGGAATATTGTTATTTTACCTTGAAAGGGGACATAGGACATGTTCCAACGGCATTGAACGTGGTCTTCGAGTCTTGACAGTCTCTCGGCATGCAACAAAAATACCACACACCAGTCAGAAAATAAGGAATACGCTATTCACAATTGGAGTCGATGTTAGCCAATATTCCACTGCTGTTCAGAAATATAAATGATAATCCACGACCGCCAAAAGCCATTGAAAATGTATCCCCGTGAATAAAAAATATATGCACAAATATATCGCACGCACCGTTATTGAGGTGTGGGGGGAAAACACGAGAGAGAGAGAGAGAGAGAGAGAGAGAGAGAGAGAGAGAGAGAGAGAGAAAGGGGGCGGATGAGTGAGTGCGCGCGTGTGTGCGCTTTCCATTATATCTATAGCCTATCTAAGCATTGTATGTTCCATGTTTGCTCCTTGAAGTTCAAGAAGCAATGATGGCTAAAATCGCCTTATTGACTACGGCCCCTTCTACCGCTATCAAACGCGCACGCCACCGCACGCGCAGCCACACACACAAACACACTACACCGATTGGTGCTGCTGCCAATAACGCGGTATCCTACAATACAGTTCGCTATAATTCTCTCGTTTTGGTGGTAGGCTATAAACTAGACTATTGGGAAGTCTGAAACTTATTTTAGGCTGTAGGCCTACGTCTGGTGACATGGTCAATGGAAATATTTTCAAGGGGTAGGCTAATTGAATGGTTTTCGAGAATGACTTCCACCAACTCATCTCAAATGTCAAAACGAACCACACATTTGGCCGTAGGCACTAAATTCAGAGCAAAATGGTTTCATCTTTATTCCTGAACTTTTTTGTTCCAATACAAAGATTATGGGCAAAATTATTGATAAAGCTATTGATCATTTTTAGCGCCACATTTTAAGTTGCTGGTGTCCTAAAAGGAACAAAGCTAAAATTAGCTATACATGTGCATTGTATTCGTCTAATGTACACATGCACAAATTGATTTGGAGTCTACCTACACATTATCAGGCTCAAGAATGGCATCACGTGTGCAGTTGGAAGCTGATGATTTCCTCTTGGATCCAATCGTGGTCCATAGAGCCAACATGGCGTCCTGATCGGCTCAGTTGCTTCACCTGCCTGCACAGTACGGTGTCAAACTTGGATTATGGCTACCACCTGGCGGTAGACTCTTGCAGCTGCAGTTGGAGACCGAACGGTAATGCCCTTTAATCTTTCCTTTACACCTCCTCCTAGTGGGACATGTAAGTAAGTACATGCATTATACATAATTACATCCAAAGCTTTCATGCTGAATATACATTTCAGCCTAACGACCTATGTAAAGGCCAATAGTGATCTGCTAATTAGAATGACACCATCTATACAGTATAACATACAGTTACTGCAGTAGGCATCATCATAGCCCTCTAAGATTCAGTAGGCTATCTGAAATGTCACTGCAATGAATCAACTGCTCTTGACATGCCATGGCAAAGAGATTCTTGGCAACAGAGCCATAAGGACTAGCCAGTTGGTTTTCCTGGCAGAAGGGCTATTGATTCATCACAAAATACCTACATGTGAATGGGGTGTGAAATCTATTGCTATACCAATAGAATAAAATGGAATAGAATAGAAAATAACTCTCTGAAGTGCAATTCAACATATATTATTATTGGCTAGCCTACTGTAAATACAATGGGGCCTATACATATTGTAAGTTAAACAAGAAATGGACTGAAAACACTCAAAGCACATTGGTAAGATGTGAAGGGCAACTTTTAATGTTTTTAATTTTACATGGGCTGTGTCAGCCTAGGTTATACATGTATAAACGTAATTTGACCAAAAGTCCAAAAATACATCAAACCAAACTTGGACTTGACTACAAATAAAAAAGAGAAGACTATAGAGACTCTCTTAGCTTCTTATTCCTCAACTCAAAATCAGATTTACCCCAGTCCTTTGAAGTAATTTTGTATAGTTCCATCTATAACCTACAGTAACGAACACTTGACGGGTCTATAGACATACTTTACCATAAAAAACATACAGATACATTCATTACCATCGAACTGATGGTTCCACAGACCTCTTCCTATTCAACTACAGCCAAATTCACTGAGAATGATCTAAATCCTAAACTGGGATGGGAAGGACTGAGTTGGGAGGTTCATTTGACCTGCACTGCCATTTAGAAACGTGCCACACACTTAGCAATCCAACCTGGACTCAGGGGTAGACGTAACATAGTAAATGTAAATCTGTGACACTCCAATTAGATATGTATTAATTTGTGGATGTCCATTATCCATTTCGAATTAGATGTTAGGAATTGTAATTTGTACATGTTACGAATTTGCAAAACGTATGATATGTTACGAATTCCAACTTGTGGCTAATGTTATCTAGGTGACTAACGCTAAAGTTAGCTAGGTTGCTAACGTTAACTACACTAGGGGTTAAGGTGAGGAGTTAAGTTAAAGGGTTATGGTTAGGGCTAGGGGATGGGTTAGCTAACATGCTAAGTAGGTGCAAAGTAGCTAAAAAGTAGTAAGTAGTTGCAAAGTTGCTAATAAACTAAAATGCTAAAGTCCGTGATGAGATTCGAACACGCAACCTTTGGGTTGCTAGTCATCTGCGTTATATACCCATCCACTCTGACCAATCACATTACTTTCCTTTTTGCCTTAAGTAACCTTCTGTCTTATCTAACCATACCAAATGTAACATATCATACTAATTTGAGTGTTCTGGATTTACATTTACTATGTTACGTCTAGTCTATGAGACCAGGCTGAGCAATCATCTATTCACTATTAGAAACCGGGTCATTCGAGCACTGAATGCTGATTGGCTGAAAGATGTGGTATATCAGACTGTATACCACAGGTATGACACAAAATTACTAGGTTTTCTGTTCTAATTACGTTGTTAACCAATAGCAATAAGGCACCTCTGGGGTTTGTGGTATATGGCCAATATACAATGGCTATGGGCTGTATCCAGGCACTCCGCGTTTGGTTGTGCTTAAGAACAGCCCTTAGCCGTGGTATATTTGCCATATACCACACCCGCTCAGGCCTTATTGCTTAAGTAAGAGATGGCATATTTCACATCATTCAATCTGGGGAATGGGCGACATCTTGTTGTGGTTTTAAAAAAAATGACTGAACATGGTTTCTGTTGACATGATTATAACAGTATAACTGCCTATTGTGTTATTTACTGTAACTACACCTGTAACACAATCTGTCTTCTGGGGGATACAACACACACATTTACTCTTATCTGTATTTTATCCCACAAAAGGCAGAAATAAAGGATCTGTATAAATATAAACTCTGAACCTTGCACTATGATATTCTAGAGTTCTATACACAACCTCCTGTTCCACTATGATCTCCGGGGCCCAGTTCCAAATCAAACACAAACCCATAGCCCTTACCCCTTAGACACTTGGGTACATCTGAAAGGATCAGATATATGAGAAATATGATGAAAGCTGCACCTTTCCCTCTGATAGGTCGGATGAAACATAAGCCATATTGCTCATATCTATCCAATCTTGTCAGATCTACAGTGTCCAGACTAGGGCTTTAGGTATCAGCATTGAAGTGGGCCAGAGTTAACGCTATCTCTCATCCTCAGTGTAAACCTGGAAGATAGGAGCTGACTCCTCTGTCTATGACCTGAAAATGGAAAACAGTACAAATAGTTTCACCTGCACATAATACCATAATTTGTTGACTTCTCTTCCCTAAAAGAATGTAAAGCACCGCTCAACAAATTGACAGTGAAATCTGGCTCAACGAGCGGCCATTTTCCATGACTATCTGATCAAAGATTTTGATCAGTAATCTTGAGGTGTTTTGATATTTGTTTGGAATGTATTTTACACTAATTCTGTGTGTGAAAGCCTACACAACATTGTCGTGACTCTTCAATTGCAATTGGTGGATGAGGAAGAAAACCTTATAGAATAGTTATCATACATTTCAATCACCTGATCCCTGGATTCAGGTCAACTTCTCAATCTGCAGATGCACAATCCAGATAGGCACTATGCAACCACATCATCAAATCATTCTATAATAATATATTGTGAATATATAAATCTAACTATAAAACAAAAGCCCTGTTGCGGCTCCTAATATATTTCTATTACATAATATCATGTAAATCAAGTATGACAATAGGTAACATAACAAATTGCCTATAATCAAATACTGTATATACAATCTTCAAACGTAAACATGATAAATGCAAAGGCATATTCCAAAGGTATACAGTACAAATATAGGGGAAACACTAGCAAAGAGGGAGATATAGTAACACGTAGTGTGATGATATAGAATGGAGGCGATATTGTTTGAGCAACCTTGATTTGCCTTGTGTGGGGTTTTTGTTTTGCTTGTACTTGAAGTTGCCACACATTTCTGATGTGGCGCCTGCACGACAGTCTTTCTTTCTCTCTCTCTCCCCAATATCCCCTCTTTGCTGCCAAGCACTCTGGTGTGTTGATCCTCCCTCCACCCCCCCCCCCCCCCCATCTCTCTCATTTTCTCTCAGTACACACTCACGTTCCCCCACTCCACGAGGTACTGGACCTTGCCGTCTGGCGTTACTCGCCTCGCCAAAATCCTCACCCCGTCCCCGCCCCCCCAGCCCCTGGCAGCTGACCCATCCCCCCCGACCCCCACGCCGCCCGGATAGGAAGGGACGTCACGCAGCATGAGGGAGGGGCAGGGATCCAACTTCTGGCCAGGCTGGTGCTGGTGGTGCTGCTGGTTGTTGTGATGGTGATGGTGGGAGGATGACAGGGAGAAGGGGAGGCAGGGGGGCGGCACTCGACAAGGGTCTTCCGCACTGAAGAAAGAGAGAGATGAATATTTCACATCATACTTTTTGTCATTGTCATCCAGGCACAGCTCTGGTTTCCTCTCTGTATGTCTAGATTGAGGGTAGTCCCCGGAGAGCAGGAGGAGCTGTGGTTAATACTGACCTATAGTGATGCAGGGTTCTAGAGATGGCTGGGGCTCCGTTATAGGTGGGGTGATACAGGGCAAACATCCTCTTAGGTGGAGAGCTGTGGAAAGAGCAGGGATATAAACATACTTTTTTTTAAACGGACAAAGAGCAACAATGCATGGATTTCCACTGACACACTGCCTAATACAAGCATTTCGCTATGCCCGCAATAACATCTGCTAAACATGTGTATGTGACCAATAATTTGATTTGATTTGATAAGGGTATCAGTGAGGATGTAATGTAAAAAAAAAACGGTAACACTCTGTAAATATAGTACAATGCATTATTACTTGTTATACAGTATGTAAAGTGTAAAGTGTTACCAATACAATAACAGTACGAACCCCAAATTCAGCTCCTCCTCCTTCCTGGAGTTGTAGAGGTTAGTTCCACCTACGTAGCCATGGCAACATGGCACCAGATCTATTGGGGTGGCTGGGACCGGGGGCGGACAAGGCTGGACACAGGAGAAACACTGATTAGCTAGTGTTCTGACGCCAAATCAGTGGATCCAAACACACATTAGACATGATACTCCAGTTCATGCCCTTTCATGTTATCTTTACAGAAGAATCCATACTGCTTGTGAATACATCTAAATAAAAACCAAAGGTCTGTTAACATACTGTATGTTTTGATACATTGCATTTCACTTTTAAAAAGGCCGGACGCTGGAACTTTGTTAGTACAAAGGGCTAGTCTTTCCAAAAGGAAATATATATTTTCACGTGACAGCTTTAAACCTGCATTACAATTCCACATCCCACACTTGTATTGTATGCCGCGAACACACTGCTGCAGCAACTTTTACATTATTTACAGTGTGATATTGCTATCGTATCACGATTCACTTAATTATCATCACTTACTAGGTGTCATCAAGGCATAGCATGATCCATGTCCTACACGACCAAAAGTTTGTGGACACCTGCTCGTCGAACATCTCAGTCCAAAATCATGGGCATTAATATGGAGTTGGTCCTCCCTTTGCTGCTATAACAGCCTCCACTCTTCTGGGAAGGCTTTCCACTAGATGTAGGAACATTGCTACGGGGACTTGCATTAGTGAGGTCGGGCAATGATGTTGGGCGATTAGGCCTGGCTCTGAGCAGGCCAGTCAAGTTCTTCCACACCGATCTCGACAAACCATTTCTGTATGGACCTTGCTTTGTGCATGGGGGCATAGCCCATACTGAAACAGGAAAGGGCCTTGCCCAATCTGTTGCCACAAAGTTGGAAGCACAGAATAGTTGAGAATGTAATCGTATGCGCGTTAAGATTTCTCTTCACTGGATAAAAAGTGGCTTGAACCATGAAAACAGTCCCAGTTCATTATTCCTCCTCCACCAAACTTTACAGTTGTCATTATGCATTTTGGCAGGTAGCGTTCTCCTGGCATCTGCCAAACCCAGATTCATCCATCAGACAGCCAGATGGTGAAGCGCGATTCATCACGCCAGAGAACGCGTTTCCACTGCTCCAGAGTCAAATGGCGGTAAGCTTAGTAACACTCCATCGGACGCTTGGCATTGCGAATGGTGATCTGCTCGGCCATGGAAACCCATTTCATGAAGCTCCTGACGAACAGTTATTGTGCCAACGCTGCTTCCAGAGGCAGTTTGGAACTCGGTAGTGAGTGTTACAACCGAGGACAGACAATTTTTAGTGCTACAAGCTTCAGCACTCGGAGGTCCCATTCTGTGAGCTTGTGTGGCCTACCACTTTGTGGCTGAGCCGTTGTTGCCCCTAGATGTTTCCACTTCACAGTAACAGCACTTACAGTTGACCAGGGCTGCTTTAGTAGGGCAGAAATCTGACAAACTGACTTGTTGGAAAGGTGGCATCCTGTGACGGTGCCACGTTGAAAGTCATTGAGCTCTTATCCACGGTCAATGTTTGTCTATAGAGATTTCATGGCTGTGTGATGTTCAGCAACAGGTGTGGCTGAAATAGCCGTGTCCACATACTTTTGTATATATATAGTGTATATCTGTCACCTCCATTGCCTATGATAAGTAGATTCATATTGTGGAGACTGACACGGAACCAAAACCGGCTACGCACGTGCGCCATCGTGCATAAATCTATTTTGCCCCCCCCCCACCCACACCAAACGCGATCACGACACGCAGGTTAAAATATCAAAACAAACTCTGAACCAATGACATTAATTTGGGGACAGGTCGAAAATCACATGTATGGCAATTTAGCTAGTTAGCTTGCTTTTGCTAGCTAACGTTAATTTGTCCGGTTTAGCTAGCTTGCTGTTGCTAGCTAATTTGTCCTGGGATATAAACATTGAGTTGTTATTTTACCTGAAATGCACAAGGACCTCTACTCCGACAATTAATCCACACATAAAACGGCCAACCGAATCGTTTCTAGTCATCTCTCCTCCTTCCAGGCTTTTTCATCGTTTAACTTATATGGCGTCGCAGATGCTCGTTGGCGCGCGAGAGCAGTGTGGGTGCAATAATTGAATAACAAGGATTTCTAAATTTATTTTGCGACGCTCGCGCACGCGACGTGTCCGGTCTGGTCAGCATGTCAGGTACCATTTCTTACAGTGTGAGCTTGCTACCATAACAACAAAAGCATCAGTACTCTATCACATCTATCCTTTGCTTCCTCAGTTCTTAGCACACCCTCAGCTCTGTCAACCTCCAATGCTGGACTGTGACCCACAACATATACAGTAAATACAGCAGTGGTATACTAGCATTATCCCCTCCCCTTACTAGCGCGCTGTCCCTTTAAATCGAGGTGCTCTGTCAATGCTGCACTGTCAAAGCGCCAGCGCCACCTGGCCAAACTGTAATCGACTGCAAAGTGCACTTGGAAGTGCTCCCAGATGCCGCATATCAGCGTACCTTCCCCTCTCACTTTCCCTGGGATAACCAACCTGCCCCAAGATGGCAGATGATTCATGTCCGCTCAGGATACAACAGTCTGCTGGAAGTGCTGCCTGCTGAAATACGACCAGTCTATAACATTTATTGTCTCAGGATAAGGGAGGAAGCCTGAGCAGTAGTATAAAAGGATGTGTATTTTCTATTAATATTAAAATATATATTTCTAAACCCGTGACCATAACATGTTGTCATATTCGATCGAGTCATAAACGATAAACCAGCTTCAATTCAATAGTGTATGAGGGGTAGGCTGGGCTTTGAAGAACATGTAAACAGACAACACTGGCTATAAGGAGAACCTTTTCTCCACCCACTGACTGACTGTGACTGACAAGTCATTCCAGTGTCAGGCAGCTCTTTGCTATGCAGTGAGGAGGCGGCTGATGGCTGATCTCTCCCTTGATGCCTGGTTCGAGGCAGAAGCACTGACCTGTGTCTCCATGATGCGCCGCTTTGATTTGCGTGACTCTGGCCCCATCGCTCTCCTCTGGCAGGGCAGTGACAATGGGCTGCTCCACACAACAACACAGAGACACAGTCAATAACTTGAGGAGTGGTGCAATGTTTTTACTTAGAAAACTACAGTACGAGTCAAAAGTTTGGACACACCTACTCATTCCAGGGTTTCTCTTTATTTTGACTATTTTCTACATTGTAGAATAATAGTGAAGACATCAAAACTATTAAATAACAGATATGAAATCATGTAGTAACCAAAAAAGTGTTAAACAAATCCAAATATATTTTACATTTGAGATTCTTCAAATAGCCACCCTTTACATACTCTTGGCATTCTCTCAACCAGCTTCATGAGGTAGTCGCCTGGAATGTATTTCAATTAACAGGTGTGCCTTGCTAAAAGTACATTTTTGGAATTCCTTTCCTTCTTAATGCGTTTGAGCCAATCAGTTGTGTTGTGACAAGGTAGAGTTGGTAAACAGAAGATAGCCCTATCTGGTAAAAGACCAAGTACATATTATGGGAAGAACAGCTCAATTAAGCAAAGAAAAACGACATGAAGGTCAGTCAATACGGAAACATTTCAAAAACTTTTAACGTTTCTTCAAGTGCAGTCGCAAAAACCATCAAGCGCTATGATGAAACTGGCTCTCATGAGGACCGCCACAGGAAAGGAAGACTCAGAGTTAACTCTGCTGCAGAGGATAAGTTCATGAGAGTTAACTGCACCTCAGATTGCAGCCCAAATAAATGCTTCAGAGTTCAAGTAAGAGACATCTCAACATCAAATGTTCAGAGGAGACTGTGTGAACCTGGCCTTCATGGTCGATTGGTGCAAAGAAATCACTACTAAAGGACACCAATAAGAAGATGAGAATTGCTTGGGCCAAAAAACACAAGCAATGGACATTAGACCGGTAGAAATCTGTCCTTTCGTCTGATGAGTCCAAATTTGAGATTTTTGGTTCCAACCGCCATGTCTTGTCTTTGAGACGCAGAGTAGGTGAATGGATGATCCTTGCATGTGCGGTTCCCACCGTGAAGCATGGAGGAGGTGTGATGGTGTGAAGGTGCTTTTCTGGTGACACTGTCAGTGATTTATTTAGAATTCAAGGCACACTTAACCAGCATGGCCACCACAGCATTCTGCAGCGATATGCCATCCCATCTGGTTTGCGCTTTGTGGGACTATCATTTGTTTTTCAACAGAACTATGACCCAACACACCTCCAGGCTGTGTAAAGGCTATTTGACCAAGAAGGAGAGTGATGGAGCACTGCATCAAATGACCTGGCCTCCACAATCACCCGACCTCAACCCAATTGAGATTATTTTGGATGAGTTGGACCGCAGAGTGAAGGAAAAGCAGCCAACAAGTGCTCAGCATATGTGGGAACACCTTCAAGGCTGTTGGAAAAGCATTTCAGGTGAAGCTGGTTGAGAGAATGCCAAGAGTGTGCAACGCTGTCATCAAGGCAAAGGATGGCTACTTTGAAGAATCTCAAATATAAAATATATTTTGATTTGTTTAACACTTTTTTGGTTACTACGCGATTCCATATGTGTTATTTCATAGTTTGATGTCTTCCATATTATTTCACAATGTAGAAAATAGTAAAAAATAAAGAAAAACACTGGAATGAGTAAGTGTGTCCGAACTTTTGACTGGTACTATATGTCAGGGTATAAATGTGGTGTTTTTTATTTTAAGCCCATAGAGAATAAAAGAGAAGATGGTGTTGAGAATGTTTAGCAAGAGAATCAATGTCCACATGCGAATGCGCACACGCACATATGCACACACACTATAGATGATGTATTTATTGATGAAAATATTAGTTATAAACATATTCACCAGTGTGAAATAAGTGAGTCCTTCCCTTAAATGACTTAATGAGGCACACAGGTGCCTGTTTAGTTAGGAACAGTTGTTCCTATCCAGCTAGAAGGACCACTGTCTACAAGGTGCCGCTCTTTTTCACTATTGTAAATGTGTAATTCATTACTAGAATGAATGTATCCATATAAAGAGTTGGGTCCTGAGGCTTGTGTTTGTGATGATGAGAGAATAATAATCACAGAAGTTGTCCTTACTCTGACCTTCTCCTTTGGGTGATGTTGATGGGCGGGTCAGTGATGAGGGGGGACGAATCAGAGGTCAGGGGAGGCGGAGCTCGGACCTGGAGCCCAAAAAGACACTTCTTCTTCTTGATCTCTTTACCAGAGACAAACCTGGATGACATCACAGAGAAAAAGACAACTTTCAAAAGACAACAACTTTGTAAAGTCAGGTCATCGTTCTTTTTAAAACAAGTTATCATTATTGTCCATGTTTTCTTATTGTTCTATTGACAATATCAAAGAGTTAAGAAACAATTAACTAACTGTATTTTCTTTACCCTTATGTACAATTCCAGAAGCAACGCTATCATAAATCTGGTCAAGCATAGCTGTGGCTTCTGTTTATTCTTCGCATCATATGCAGACTCTCACCTGTCTTTGTTGGAGTTCAAAGCGTTGAGCAGATTGTGACAGCGATCTTGCCTTGGTGTGTCAGAGAGCTGGAGGACAGGGAGGAATGAAAATCAAGAGCTTGATTAACACTGTGGATGGTAGCCTGAAACAAATGCTAATACATTTAGAGACACATTGACATTCATTGGTGAAAGGTAAACATTTCCATGGATAACGTAGTTAGTTATTCATGTGATTTGTGAACAGTTCATTAAAAAAAGTGTATAACAGATTTAAATGCAACTGTAGTACCTGAGAGCCACATAAAATACAAGTGATATTTACCATTTAAAATGTGCTAAATAACAATGACAAGTAGCTAATGAACTCAAAGCACATAATTACCACATGACCGCTAAAAATTACGCTAGCTAACACTTTCACATCGTTTCATCATAGCACATAAGTGAGGAAATGTTTATACCGAGCCTAGAAGCAAAGAGTCCCAATTCTCATTGGCAAACGACATGATTTCATGGTCGAAATCAAAGTATTTTCTCTTGCAGCACAAGGAGAGGTGGTAGAGCACCAAATGGGCCAAATCTACCCTGTATTTACAATAAACACACCAGGAAAAGACACAGTTAGTTCATCATTTTTCACACCACAAAGCTTTTCATTACATCATTGAGTAAGAGGAATTAACATATTGTAACCCACATGACTCAATAAACCTGTCACAAGAAAATGGTTTTCAAGAGTGCTTCAGTGTGATAATCCCTGCAGTTTAAATTATGTAATCGTCTCTTAGCAGATACTGTATAGCTTTACCAGCTCATGGGTAGCCGTTGAATTGTCTCTGGTCCGTTTGCACAGACTGAGCACTGGAACTCATAAAACCTTTCAGAAAAAAAAGGAAACACAGATGATTCTATTTTTGTCTGTGATTGACCAGATATAAAAGTCAATGGAAACATAACAAGGCACGTGGTTGCTGCTGTCAGCAAATTCTTCCCAGTTTCCATCACTTGTTTAGCAGATATAACAACCCCACCACATTCTACCTCACCATCAATCTCAAAAATGATTTTTCTATGCAGAAACAAAGAGTCATATAATATATCATGGACATTAAACCAGTAGGATAATACAGATGGTTAATGTGACAATAATGGTGTAGCGGACTGGACTAATTTGAATTCATTTTTACATCTACCACATTACATTGGACACCAGAGAGGCAGAATAACAACTGCACTGCTATTAGCAATGAACACTAACAGCATTAGCCCTACCACTGCCAGTTTTATAACCTCTCTGTTATGGTTTGACAATGGTAATGCAAAGGAGCAGTACAAGGTTATAGATAACAATACTCTGACTCACCTGTCTCCATATAACAACGGCTTGGTCAGACACTGTGTGCAAGCTTCATGAAACCACTGACCACAACTTCCACACTGCAACATTTTCAGGTTCCACCTGCAGTTGATAAATATAAACATTAACCACACTCCCCAATGGCCAAAACATAGCTAACATCTGGTGGCCACCTGACAAGAGTACAGTATATTATGTATTTTTCAAAGAGGCTGCAATACTCAACTGAAAAACACATTATGTCTTGACAGGAGAGCTGTATAATGTTGAAAAGGACATACAGGGTTCCGACATTAATATTCTATGTGTTTTTGTCGGTAAGGAAAATGAATAGTAAATCTTATTGACCAATACATGTGGTAAACACTAGTTATATAATGTTATTATTAAGTGATAATGCCCGAGGAACAGTGTTTGGAGGATATATTAGTATGGGTATTGTTAAAACTGAGACGAAGTCGAAGGCCGGGCAAATCATGCCAATATATCCTCCAAACACAGGCTTTGAGGGCATTATCACTTTTATACAACGGGTTAACAACATGTTCAAATAATGATTGACATATTTTCCTTATAAACGTTATTTTGATTAATTTATTCATACTATTTCATCCTTCCACAAGATATAGTCCCGACACAAATCTAGGGTTGATACCCAAGCAAGCTGGTCGTTCGTTCTATCGGTTCGGTTGCCAGAGAAGCGACCCAGTCGTTCAGTCTTTTTGTTCTGTATCTATGGATGCAACCCAGTCGTTTGTTCTGAATGTTCCATTGAAATACTGACTTGCAACATTGTTATTCTTGCTTGCTAGCTAGCCAACTACGGCTAACTTACAGTCATGTCAAACAGTGCAGCCAGAATAAGAGCAAAGTCGCTGCATTTGCGTTTGTTTAAGCTGTTTTCTAGTGTCATTTATTTGGATACATCCATAACATTGAGCTAATGATGCACGATTTCGCCTGGCATAGAAAATGTGCTCTCTCGTTAGGACACTGCTGTTCAGAGGAGCTGGCCAACGCCACAGCTAACACAATCACTTCAAACTGAAGATGGAAAAGCAGCAAACTAGCTGCACTTTGTTTCGTTTTACCTGTTTTCTATTGATATATATATATATAAATGATGCTGATTCATAATTTCAACTGGCTGAGAAAAGCTGCCTGCATGTCTGTCTCATCCCGACTCCAAACACGTTTGTTACTATGGGACAGCTGGAGATAGAATTTGAATGTTGAAACAATGTTGCAAATGTTGGAGAGACAGACACCAAGGTTCATACAAATCTCTGATGTTAAAAACTAAATGTTGGTCTCAAAGAAATGTGAGATAATGTCTAGATGCTTTTTATAGCGGAGATCAGTGGATTGCGCAGTCAGATGGAACAGAGTAAATAGGCATTTTAACATCATAGACGTAGCCAGTGGTAACTTGTAGAATAGACACCATCTGGAATGCGGTTTTAACCAATCAGCATTCATGATTAGACCCACCCCTTGTATAACATAATTTATCTATTGAGGGCATCTGTTAGAAGCTATAAATTGTCACTCACTCTCCAGGTCCGGCACAGTAGCAGTAACACTGCTGCTGGTTGGTCAGATGCTGTGGGTCCCAGTCTAAAGATGACAGCTGATAGGGCAGCCGAAGTTTCATGATTTGCATGAGCCGGGCAAACCGTCCTCGTTTGATGGCTCCCCCTCTCTGAAAGACAATTTTGACAAATCGATTCACTACAGCGACCTCTCCACTCACGGTCATGTCAGTACATTCAAGATAGATGACATTGGATGGGAACTATCCAGGAAAAGCAATTCATCTCTTTTTATTGTAGGTCAGCTGAGTGAGATAATATTTTAAGAAAAGTCAGGTCAATGAGATTGACATTGACCGATGAGCAATTAGCCCTTAACCACAGTGCTCCCTCATCTAACACCTACAGTACAGAATTGGAGCATACATGAATTACTGACCATAATGACTATAATACAGTATAATCTTGAAACAATCTGCATTGACGAACTGGTCAGATGTCCAGGCACAACGTAGAGGAGTATCTAATCCCTATGGTGAATAATACAGAGTTGTAACATTTCTGTGGTTTCCTTCAGATATATCCATTGACAACAATGTTTAACACAACACTGGTATTGAAATCCTCTGGATAGATTAAAAAAATTTTTTTACAAGTCTGAATTGGATATTTTCCCTGAGCCAAGAGGCAGAGTGCGAAACAAAGATTAGCAGTCTAACCTTGGTTGCCACTGCAAAGACACATTGCCGACATATCCAAGAATTGCTGTCAGCTTCCGGCTCAATGGACGGAGTGTGGCACTCCGGATGATAACCTTTTATGGAATGGAGAGAGTGTTTACTGTAATTCACATACTGAGGATATGTTACTGATGGAGGCCTTTTCCTTGTCTCTTTTCATGAGATATTATACACTGAGTGTACAAAACATTAGAAACGGCAACGCTGCTGGGTTTTTCACGCTCAACAGTTTCCTGTGTGTATCAAGAATGGTCCACCACCCAAAGGACATCCAGCCAACTTGACACAACTCTGGGAAGTATTGGAGTCAACATAGGCCAGCATCTATGTGGGATGCTTTCAACACCTTGTAGAGTCCATTTCCCCCGACAACTGAGGCTATTGTGAGGGCAAAAGGGTTGCAACTCAATATTAGGAAGGTGTTCCTAATGTTTTGTACACTCAGTGTATATTATCTGGTAGAAAACCTGAAGACAAAAAATAGATGCCATTGTTTTTTTTAAACTTGATTTAAAATAGTTGTGCCTATCCGTCATAAGTTATTCTTTGAAAATACCTCTATGAAGAGTATGCTGTGTTTTCTTACCGTGACGACATTTAAGACAATTGATGAGAGGTTCTTTAAGAGGTGGGGCATCACAGATACAGCAAACTTCTTCCACTCCAACTGAGACTTAAGCAAGAGAGAAAATGAGTGAGTAACAGAGAGAGGGGGAGAAAGAGAGAGAGATCACTCAACAGTGTTAATTTATGTATATTGATTCATTTCCTTGCCACTTCATTGATTTCAATGTCTCCTGCACCCTTTCAGATTTCACTCCTTTTGACATGTGGATATTTGGCTGTGCTTCCCTTCACTTTACACTACCTACGTGGGGGTGCCATTTCCCTATGGAGTCATTACACTAATAAATTCATAAATACACCAATTACACCTAAAAGTACCCCATCAGAATTGCCAACATTTCCAGGGAATGTTGTATTTCAACCTTGACTAGAGAAATTAATTGCGCAACATTCTGTTGAACTACAATGGATCGGAATGGAGAGAGAGCATCAAATTAAGAACAAACTTTTCAAAGCGGAGAGAAAAATCTAAAAACATTTTATGAATTTCTTTAAACCTCTCTGAAGTGAATCAAGGTAGGGTAAAAGTAAAGATGATTCAAATATGATAATAGTTGGAGCATCCTCAATTAGCCCCCTATCTATAGAAAGGCTAGATATGTATGAAATATTTGTATCAGCATTTTAGGGGATATTTCTTTGATTCAAAGTAATTCCACAGTGCCCAAAAACCCTCTGTTAAATGTTTTGTGTTAACTGAGGAAAACAAGAGTAAGTTGTAAGTCTTACAAGAGTGGATGTCTTTTCTTAGGACCCAGAATTCAGAGTTGTCCTCAAATCTCACCAGACAACATTGCTTGACTCCATCTACCTGAGGAGAGGGATGGAAACAGTGGAATTGTTCACTCAAACCTAAATGTAATACTTTCCAAATGCGCACATGCATGCATGTACGCACACACACACACACTTACTCTTTTCACATTGCCGAGGTACAGTAGTCCATCACTCCATCGAGCTAACACATCATCCCCTTCACTTACTCCCCCCATCCTGAAGAGAAGTGAGAGAGATAGAGAGAGAAGGGGTGAGGAAGAGGAGGGGGCTCATGTGAAATGGAAATCCAATTTATTTACTGGATACTTTGCTGCCATTGCCGACAGAGGTTTATGGCCTTATCGTTCCATGGGCACTGGGCTGGAGTGGATAAGGGGTTACATTCTCACAAACCCAGCATAGCCACAGTCAGAATCCAGCAGGTTCAATGATGAGTGTAAATGCCCATGCATGGAGCAGGACAAACCATTATGACACAACACATGTGAGAAAATGCATTCACCACTGCATGATGACTGCACTGTAGTTTGATTGTAACACCACTGTACGCCTCTATACTTTGCTTTCTCATGCACTTCTGTGTTGTATCCTCTTTGAAAATCGAAAACGACAAACTTGAATAGAAAGGAATCGCTGTAGCCTATGGACATAATCTCTGCACATCCAGCGGTTGTTCCAGTGCAGGCACTCAAGTCAAAGAGACACATGATACATAATAGCGTTTTCAGATCAATAAAAATTAACATAGACAGTGTTGCTGGATGAACAGAGAGCCATTGCTACCTGTCAAGTCGAACTCCTCTCCGTTGGGGTCACAGCGATTCCTGTGCCGGCTTGACATTAAATATTTTCTCCCTTCTGTTTTCCTCTCGTCTCAATTACTGCCCGGTTGGATGTGAAGCCTACGTGTGTGCCAAAGTGGATGTGCATGTATGTGTCTGTGCCAAGCGCGTATGTCTGTCAAGTCGTCAGTGAGACACCGTCGGTACGTCCGTCTTTCTCTCGGTCTGTATGGTCTGTCTGTCCTCCGCGACGTAGTTTCGTCATGTTCCGGTGCATTTGCTCTCTTTTCTCCACCTATTGATGCTATTAAGCGTGTTTGTCAGAGCAGCACGCGAATCAACCCGCGAGAGACGCCATCATCCCTGCCTCTTTCTCGACCGACTTGTTGTGACGCAGACATAAAACACCGAGAGATAGAGTGGGAGGGAGATAGTGGGGACCGGGTCAACAGCGGCGGGAACACCTTAACATCCGAAGAAATTACCTCTAAACCGTTATGACAAGGCAAGCTGTGTTTTCTGAAGAATTAACCAAATTGTGATAAAAGCCAGTTAAAAATCAGCCGACGACGATAGTCACTGGAGTTTAAGTGGGAAATTAGTGGAAGTTTACATACCTCATTAATTGGTACCTCCCAAAGAAGGGTGCTGCAAGTTTGGAGTCCTGGAGAAAGTTTTAGAAGGGCAAGTGGAAGCTGCGCTCACACGTGTTTTTCACTTTTTTTCCCTTTTTTTTTTACCATTCAGTAAATTGCACAATAAATAGTTTTCTTGCTATAGTAAGCATTTTTATTTCCTTCCAGCTAAAATAAAACTATAATCATAATGTAATCATAAATTATCTAATTTCTTAAAATTACTACACATTTTGATTATATAGCCTAGGCTGCAATATACAATATGTATAATAAACATTGTGATTGTTTATATAGAGTTACTTTGTGCAGTCTTTGTGGTCCCCTTGCCAGATAAGCCTATTTTCAGGTTTTGGACTATACAAAGCTAGCCTATTATGCCTAAGTAATTAAGGATAATTTAAGGCTTGGATTACTTTGAGCACTTGTCACTGTAGTCATCAAAGGGAATTGTTGAATGTGATTTACAATAGTCTATAATTGTCCTATACATTTCCTCTTAATATACATATTGTGTGTAAAATATTGGTTATTTATGATTCAATTCTTTACTGCTCGGGTAATATATACCTACGCTCAATAATGTCATCACTATCACCATGAATATCACTGGTCACACAAGCTTTCAATTCTCACAACAACTGGGTGATAACATAACATGGTAATAACCAATGTCAGAATGAGTAACAATTGTACTTATTTACCATTGGTTAATTAGGAGCCCTAGAAATTTCACACATGTTCATGTGTATCATTTATGAACGGAAGATTAAAGGGCATTTAAGTGTCATACCATAACTTAGCACTGACAATTCTACGAGTAGGCAACATAGTCTATAGTTTAATAGTCAAAACAACAAGTGATGAGGTGTTTCATATGTTATTTTTATCGTTAGATGATATGTATTTGTTCATTTGCTTGTTGTTGTCATTTGAATTTATCAAGCATATGGTAATTTTGTGCTCAAAATGGCCACTGGCATTTCTAAAGGATGACAATGAGTTTCCATTGACAACACTAGATGGCGAGCACACTACACCTTCTAATGCACTGCTTTGTCAGTACTGTAGTGTAGTGGTAGGCTAAAAAAAATGCAGTGGTGGCATTTAGCTGAACTACAGTTCAATATACATAACTGTGTGATGACAGAGATATTTTGAAATGTATCATTAGCATTTGGATGAGGATCACTTTGAATAATGGCAAAACGGAATTATGCTTCCAGCAGTCTCACAGCAAGATTCACTATTTACCAAGAAAGGATAGTGAGCCCGTTAGCCCAACTTAAGTATCATCACAGAAGAAAAAAAGGACCCCTATTCATGTTAATACGGGGCTTGTGCAGAGGTCATAAGGGTGACAACTTGATGCCTTTCATGTGCTCTCCCTTTTGGAATAAAGATGCCTCTCACACACACACAGCCGGGGCTTTGTGAGCAGTTCTGTCATGAGACAGAGAGGAGGGGAAGCAGACAGTCATGAGCTTCTGATAAAAACTCAGTGAGCTTCTGATAAAAGCTCAGTGTGGCTAGTGTCAATAGAAGGATTTCATTAAGAATATTAGAGTAAGCTTACAGAGAAAGAAGGAAACAAGCACCATTATTAGGATAATGTGATACTACATCCAGGGGTGTCATGGACAATGTTCCCTATAATTGAGCACTGAGCAAATTTCAGGTCTGATGAGCGCAAACTTGAACATTGTGAACATTTACTATGAGCCCTGAGGCTGTACCCGCTTTAAGTTACAGTTTTAACAGTGTCCAAGTAGACTACTGTGGCTATTTGATTATAATGTAGGCCTACCAGAGTGGCCTACCATCAAAAACAATGAAGAAAAAGCATCCCATAGCATATTAACATGGAAATTGCTGTTTAATCATTCTGCCTATAGTAGCAGCCATTGTGTGCTGTTCAATGTAGGTCTACATTCCATGAGACTTTTGAAGAAAAAAAAACATACAGGGCTTGACATTAACCTGTTCATCCACTTGTCCTTCAGACAAGGAGGTGACTGAAAATGTTGTTGTATTGTTTGATGCAAGAAACCACTTTACAAAATAAAATGCATTATTATTCCCATACCATTATTACAGAGAATCAGACAAATTATGCTACCCCCTGCCTATTGGCAACAAGAGTTTATTCAAGCATGCCTCAAAATACAACACTGCCCCTTTAAGACAAAATAATTGCTGTTTGCCTGGCTAGTTTTTCAAAGAAGTCTAGAATTGTACACGTTTTGTGCTCTTGTAGGAAACAATCACTCCCCTATTGCTGACTACAAATGATCTATAACTGTGCTAACTCACTAACTAGCAAAGGATATTAACAAAATGTGCTCACATGGCTACATGTAACTCTCGCCTTGATCTCAAAACAAGCACATCTGCTCACGATCGCTCATGCTGTAAACACAGTTCAGTTCAAATTAAATGGCACAGATCCATATATGGAATTGTCTATTTGCATATAGGCCTACTGCAGCTCTGATTGGTTATGCCACACAGGTCTGTTTAGAGTACGGGCTGAGTCATGCGTATTAATGTAATAGAATCCTACTCTGGTGTGTTTTGCCTACAGCAAAATCTCTTGCAAAGTTAGTTTTACTATGGTTCGTTTTGTTTTGGTATGTTGCATTGAAAGTGGCTAATATTGCATTGATTCAATCACCATTGCCACAGTAAAGGGAAATATTAATAGTGTTAACTAACAGGGAAAACTCTAGAAAGTTGAATGAAGTGAAATATTTTGCTTCTCTCCATGGGCTCATATTTCTTCTGTCTGTGTGGCAGTCTCAGGGATACTGCAAGCCTGCACACACGCAGCTTAGAGGGAACTTTGGTCATGAGGGAACTTTGGTCATGAGGGAACTTTGGTTATGCACCCATTATTATAGAAGGGGGTTGTCGTCGTCCCCCTGAGTTGGAGCATTTTGCATTTTTCAAACACCTGAAAATGTTTTTCCTTCAATCTAGAGCCATAATAATTATGACTATGTTAAAAATATATTTATCTGAATAGGTTATCTAAGCATACATCTTTAACTATTCAATTGTTATTTTAATGAACGATGCACATTGATTCTTCAAGACCTTTTATACCTTAGGAGTTTAGTACAACTACCACACGGGTATAGAGTATCATAGCCATAAATATGCTGCTCTGCATCTCCACTAAAATCTGGGTAAAAGATTGAAAGGAATTTGAGTCATTAGTAATTGCTTGCTTTTCTAAAGTCTAGCAACCTTGCCAGCAGGCATGCTAGCTAAGATAGTTAGACAAGCTTCTCTGACTTGATTAATAGCCTGAAATGGCTTGGTAGCTACCCATGCATACCCTACAAGACATGCCACCAGAGATCTCTTCACAGTCCCCAAATCAAGAACAGATTATGGGAGGTGAACAGTACTACAGAGAGCCATGACTACATGGAACTCTATTCCACATCAAGTAACTCATGTAAGCAGTAAAATGTAATTTAAAAAACCAGATAAAAATACACCTTATGGAACAGCGGGGACTGTGAAGAAACACAAACACTGGCACAGGCACAGGCACAGGCACACATACACATGATAAGATACGCACTCTACACACGGATGTTGAATTGTAAATATGTGATAGTGGAGTAGTGGCCTGAGGGAACACACTAAATGTATTCGGTAAAGTGTTATGAATTATGCAATATTTTAAATTGTATATAAATGCCTTAATGTTGCTTAACGAACAGTTCTCATGCTGAGGTTGCTTACAGAGGCAGTTTGGAACTCGGTAGTGAGTGGTGCAACCGAGGACAGACGATTTTTATGCACTACGCGCTTCAGTACTCAGACGTCCTGTTCTGTGAGCTTGTGTGGCCTACCACTTTGTGGCTGAGCTGTTGTTGCTCCTAGATGTTTCCACTTCACAACCGGGGCAGCTCTAGCAGGGCAGAAAGACGTTGAAAGACACTGATCTCTTCAGTATGGGCCATTCTACTGCCAATGTTTGTCTATGGAGATTGCATGGCTGTGTGCTCGATTTTATACACCTGTCAGCAACGGGTGTGGCTGAAATAGCTGAATCCACTCATTTGAAGTGGAGTTAACATTCTTTTGGCCATGTAGTGTATTTAGCTGGCTAGTGAAAGCCAACTTCATAAAATCGCTAAGTGGCTAAATTTGTTTTATTTATTCATCAAGAAGGATCAATAGTCTAAATAGATTGATCAAATTAATTTACAAACATTCCTCCTACGAGTCCATCGCCGGCAGATAAAATCAAAGGAAACGCTATGTGTGTTACTCTACACTCTCTCTCTCTCCTCCACTGACGATACTGACTACACACACACTAGAGCAGGGTTCCTCAACAGGACAAATTTGGACCGTGAGTGATTTTATTTGTCCCCCCAAGTTTTCAAACCTGGGGGGGCTAAAAGTCAGCAAATCAGCTCCAAGTGATTTTCATTTTGGAAATCTGTTCCAATGTATTACCATGCATAATAAAGATATATATGTGATGGTATGCAAATGTAAGCCAGGTTTTAAATTAACATTTTTTAGTCAAATATAATATCTAGTTGTGCTTCTTGCGGTCAATTTGCAGTCTAGATTTGATTTTTAATTGTGTTCTGGCACCCTGACCATCCGCTCAAGAAAAAATTGTTGTAACATTCGTCGTTGGGAGAAAGAGAGGAGGATCAACGTGCAGCGTGTTAAGTGTTCATCTTGTTTTAATAAGAAATACTGAACACTGAACAAAACAATAAAACGACAAAACGAACAGTCCTGAACGGTGAAACAAAACACAGAACAGAAAATAAGCACCCACAACTCAAAAGTGAAACCAGGCTACCTAAGTATGGTTCTCAATCAGGGACAACGATTGACAGCTGCCTCTGGTTGAGAAGCATACCAGGCCAAACACAGAAATCCCAAATCATAGAAAAAAGAACATAGACAATCCACCCAACTCACGCCCTGACCATACTAAAACAAAGACATAACAAAAGAACTAAGGTCAGAACGTGACAATCGTCCCGCGGCTGAATCTAGTTGATGATCCCTGAACTAGAGTACCCAGCTTTCGGCTTAGCATATCTGTACTCTGTGGTGCACCTTGGAAGGATTTATTTTTTTTTTACATGAAAAAAAAAAAAGAAAAAAAAAAGAAGGACAAATCTGAGGGGCTCATACCCTTGTGGCCCCTATGGACATGACACACTGTAATGCCTTCCAGCAGTGTTTGGTTCAATTTCCTTTTGGAAATGTTTTCCGCTACTGTCAGCATTGGAGGAAAAAAAGGTGGCAGATAGCCAAAAGAAAATGTTTTTAAAATCCAGCAGATAAAATATTAGGTTCAATCACGTGTGTGTGTGTGTGTGTGTGTGTGTGTGTGTGTGTGTGTGTGTGTGTGTGTGTGTGTGTGTGTGTGTGTGTGTGTGTGTGCTTTCCATAGGGATATATTGGTTTTGTTCTTAAACCCTAATTTTAGGAGCCCATAGATGACTTGACATTTTTGATATTGTACACCAAACACACAGTCCAAATAGACTATATTTCCAAGACGACCACTTTCCCCCCCCCTCTCTCAGCCAGTGAGACAAGTGTAGGCTATGTTGCTAAACGCACTGAGCACACGTCTACAGGAACTGCGCCGCCAGAGCACAGAAAGCAGTGAGGGAGTGTGCGGCACACGAATGTGCTCAGTGCTGCTATCAGCACTAGAAGCTTGACAGGCGACCAGAGGGGGACACTGATACTGATAGAGGGGGTGAGAGACTCTCTTCCGACGTCGGTGCTGGAACGGATGGGCGCGACATTCGTCCACTAACCGGTAACGGTATATTCCACGGCGGCAAACACAACAGCTATCCAATGCTGGCGGAATTTAGCTGACCGTAGTTGGACACGCAACATTCAGTAAGTTCGTTCATACGATATTGACTTGAATGACATTTTGTAATTTCATATTAATTCATATTAATTCATAACATTTAATATATATGGCCTTCTACAAATAGGCCTAAACCTTGTGTATTTGGTTACTAAAGAAACAAATGCTTTACACGCAAACTTTATCATCATATTCCGCTTAACCCCTATAGTGTCTTGTTTCCTATGATTGAAGGTGAACACAATTTGGTTGAGAAGTCAATACAGCACCACCCATCGGTTGGTTGAATTGAAAGAGAACATATGCAATTGGGGTGTGACCATCTGTAGCCTAGTTACAGTGTGGACTCACTCATGCAGACCAACATGTAATGTTTACCTTCCTCAAAAAGGCAGCAATGTCATGAATGGAAGTTATTCAGACCAGTGGATAACCGTTGGTTGTTTATGATGACAAACTAACAGTCAGTATATAGACACATTTTACAGATATGTTTTCCTATAACCAATATATATATATATTTAATAACACTAGGCCTAATTATATGTAGGCCCTCAAGACTGAGATACACTTCAAAGTTTAGTACCATGTTCCCAAAGATGATGTGATTGAGTTGATTAGTGTTCCAGCCTATTGTATAACAATGCATGTAGGGTTGAAAAGTGCATTTCATTTCACAGACAAAAAACTATGTATAACAGGTAGCCCAAATCTAATCTAATTGTATTTGTCACATGTGCCGAATACAACAGGTGTAGTAGACCTTACAGTGAAATGCTTACTTACGAGCCCTTAATAACCAACAAGGCAGTTTTAAGAAAAATACCTAAAATAATAAGAAATAAAGTAACAAATAATTAAAGAGCAGCAGTAAAATAAAATAACAATAGCAAACCCTTAATTATACAGATAAAGAGTAAACATAAAATGTTTGTTCCACCTATTTAAACACCTTTAGCATCATTACTGAAGTAATGACAAGAACCATACAAGAACAGGAAGTCTTCTGACATATCCATATGCTGTACATTCATATACAGTAACCTACACCACACTTGCTTGGCATTTTTTTTTTCTGAAACAGTTTCACTAATGTGAATCAGCAATGCATGGTCACATGAATATCTGCTGTCTCTAAATATATATAGTCCAATGGGGCGGCAGGGTAGCCTAGTGGTTAGAGAGTTCGACTAGTTACCGAAAATCCCAGAGCTGACAAGGTACAAATCTGTCGCTCTGCCCCTGAACAGGCAGTTAACCCACTGTTCCTAGGCCATCATTGAAAATAAGAATTTGTTCTTAACTGACTTGGCTAGTTAAATAAAGGTAAAATAAAATAAAATAGTGGTACATGTCAACATCCTCTTCCTGCCCTACGGTGTAACAGTGTTTTCTAGATTTCCATCATCATGGCAATCCACATCTCAGGGAGGGAGAAGGGAAAAGGAAGGAAGAGTTGGCATTCAAATTCAATGCTGGAGCAGGGCACAGTGAAATATAAATCATCATGTAAACAAATGAACTGCTACCACCAAAGCTTTGGTACACAATTATTATTTTTATTGTACAGTATATATACTATTGTGTTTCTTTTTTTATGCCTTTCCGAGTTAAAGTCCATGAACTATAAAATTATTTTGGTCCTGTGCCATTGACTCTCATTTTCTGAGTAGAAAATTTAAATTATAACCAATTAACCCCTTAAGTGCCTATTGTTTATTTTGTGTCTCTAGCCGTCGGCACCATGATCCCTCGTAGTATGCGAACAGGTGGGATGGACCTGCCAGGGGTGGAGTCAAGGGATGTACCCCTCATTGGCTACCGGCCTTTAGCGTCTGACGATGTTCGCCTCAGCAGCCAATCAGGACAAGTGACTGAGAGTACTGGACTGGACTCCTCTGAGGTTGGAAGGGATTTTATATTTGATTAACTTGATTAGGAACATGTACTGTAAGTAACTAATTCACAGCAATTAACTGCACTAGTAGTTTCATCTAGGGCGACAGGTATTCTAGTGGTTAGAGTGTTGGACTAGTAATCAAAAGGTTGCAAGATCAAATCCCTATGCTGACAAGGTAAACATCTGTTGTTCTGCCCCTGAACAAGGCAGTTAACCCACTGTTCCTAGGCTGTCATTAAAAATAAGAATTTGTTCTTAACTGACTTGCCTAGTTAAATAAAGGCGAAGAAAATTGTGATGAAGGATACATCAAGGCGCAGTTGCACTTTAATACCAGTAAAGTTATGGAGAGCACTGTTTCCTGTTCTCTCATATAGCAAACTTTCTCCAGTGGTCTCATATTAAATAAATTCATCTATGGGGAATGCAACAAATGGCTGATTTGATACAGAAACTGTCCTGGGGCCCCCTGGGTGCAAATGTTGTTTTTTGCCCTAACACTACATAGCTGATTCAAATAACCAACTCACCATCAAGCTTTAATGATCACATTCCTCAGACCAACCAGGGTAGGGGGTTAGGGTATTAGAGCGGTGGTCTGTGAAACCGTGGTAACAGGGCTCCCCTACCAGTTCCTTGAGTAAACAGCAGATGCGGTCGGTTGGTTTTCAAAGAACCTCAGGGATTTCAGTCATTTTGATTTCGAAGACGGACACTAAAGAGGAGGTACTTTCCATCAAGGCATGCCAGTGAATTAGATGATGTTTGATCACCAAGCATTGAATAAAATGCTCATGTCTTGAGATTTTCAAGTAGACTACTGTAACATTTTTGCTAAGATGTTGCTTTCTTGAGCATTTCTTGAGCATTACTTTTATGACCATATTACATGTATTTTCTAATATAATTCACTATTTATATCCAGTTGAATTCCCCTGAAACAGAAAGGGTTGTGTTGGTTGTTTTGAAAGTGTGCAAACCTGGACAGGTTGACAGCATGCGTGTTTTTCTCATGATGTATAACCTTTGTTTATGTTCCATTGGCCGAGACAGAGGCTGTAAAGGTTTTATCAGACTAGTTGTGGCAGTCCATTATTACTGGGTTATTCTATACTCACACATGTCTGGGTTTTACTCCTTTTCAACCCTAAAGTACGCAGATAATTGTTTCCATTGTAAATTCTCGCCTCTTTTATAGGAAAGATTGTGTTTGTGAGATATTATACTACTTAATTTATCAATCAATCAAATGTATTTATAAATCCCTTTTTACATCAGCTGATGTCACAACGTGCTGTACAGAAACCCAACCTAAAACCCCAAACAGCAAGCAATGCAGGTGTAGAAGCACGTTGGCTAGGAAAAACTCCCTAGAAAGGCCAGAACCTAGGAAGAAACCTAGAGAGGAACCAGGCTATGAGGGGTGGCCAGTCCCCTTCTGGCTGTGCCGGGTGGAGATTATAACAGAACATGGCCAATATGTTCAAATGTTCATAGATGACCAGCAGGGTCAAGTAATAATAATCACAGTGGTTGTTGAGGGTGAAACAGGTCAGCACCTCAGGAGTAAATGTCAGTTAGCTCTTCATAGCCGATCATTCAGAGTATCTCTACCACTCCTGCTGTCTCTAGAGAGTTGAAAACAGCAGGTCTGGGACAGGTAGCACGTCCGGTGAACAAGTCAGGGTTCCATAGCCACAGGCAGAACAGTTGAAACTGGAGCAGCAGCACAGCCAGGTGGACTGGGGACAGCAAGGTGTCATCAGGCCAGGTAGTCCTGAGGCATGGTCCAAGGGCCCAGGTCCTCCGAGAGAGAGAAAGAAAGAGAGAAAGAGAGGGAGAGAGAGAGAGAGAAAGAATTAGAGAGAGCATACTTAAATTCACACAGGACACCGGATAAGACAGGAGAAATACTCCAGATATAACAGACTGACCCTAGCCACCCATCACATAAACTACTGCAGCATAAATACTGAAGGCTGAGACAGGAGGGGTCGGGAGACACTGTGGCCCCGTCTGACGATACCCCCGGACAGGGCCAAACAGGCAGGATATAACCCCACCCACTTTGCCAAAGCACAGCCCCCACACCACTAGAGGGATATCTTCAACCACCAACTTACCATCCTGAGACAAGGCCGAGTATAGCCCACAAAGATCTCTGCCACAACACAACCCAAGGGGGGGGCGCCTACCTGGACAGGAAGATCACGTCAGTGACTCAACCCACTCAAGTGACGCACCCCTCCTAGGGACGGCATGGAAGAGCACCAGTAAACCAGTGACTCAGCCCATGTAATAGGGTTAGAGGCAGAGAATCCCAGTGGAGAGAGGGGAACCAACCAGGCAGAGACAGCAAGGGCCGTTCGTTGCTCCAGTGCCTTTCCGTTTACCTTCACACTCCTGAGCCAGACTACACTCAATCATAGGACCTACTGAAGAGATGAGTCTTCAATAAAGACTTAAAGGTTGAGGTAAAGTCTACTTCTCTCAAATTGGTAGGCAGACCATTCCATAAAAATGGAGCTCCACAGGAGAAAGCCCTGCCTCCAGCTGTTTGCTTAGAAATTTTAGGGACAGTAAGGAGGCCTACGTCTTGTGACCGTAGCATACTTGTAGGTATGTATGGCAGGACCAAATCGGAAAGATAGGTAGGAGTAAGCCCATATAATGCTTTGTAGGTTAGCTGTAAAACCATGAAATCAGCCCTTGCCTTAACAGGAAGCCAGTGTAGAGAGGCTAGCACTGGAGTAATATGATCAAATTTGGGGGGGGGTTCTAGTCAAGATTCTAGCAGCCGTGTTTAGCACTAACTGAAGTGTATTTTGTGCTTTTGTGTATTTTGTGTATTTTGTGCTTTTGCCGGAAAGTAGAGCATTGCGGTAGTCTAACCTAGAAGTGATAAAAACATGGATTCATTTTTTTGCATAATTTTTGACAGAAAGTTCATGATTTTTGCAATGTTACATAGATGGAATCTATGTATCTCTCCAAAAGAATGTGGTTATCGATGGTATCAAAAGCAGCACTGAGGTCTAGGAGCACGAGGACAGATACAGAGCCTCAGTCTGATGCCATTAAAAGGTAATTTACCCCCTTCACAAGTGCAGTCTCAGTGATATGATGGGGTCTCAAACCAGATGGAAGCATTTCATATACATTGTTTGTCTTCAGGAAGGCAGTGAGTTGCTGTGCAACAGCTTTTTTAAAATGTTTTGAGATGAATGGGAGATTCGATATAGGCCGATATTTTTGTATATTTTCTGGGTCAAGGTTTGGCTTTTTCAAGAGAGGCTTTATTTATTTCTACTTTTAGTGAGTTTGGTACACATCCGGTGGATAGAGAGCCATTCATTATATTCAACATAGGAGGGCCAAGCACAGGAAGCAGCTCTTTCAGTAGTTTTTTTGGAATAGAGTCCAGTATGCAGCTTGAAGGTTTAGAGGCCATGATTATTTTCATCAATGTGTCAAGAGATTTAGTACTAAGAAACTTGAGTGTCTCCCTTGATCCTAGGTCCTGGCAGAGTTGTGCAGACTTGGGACAACTGAGCATTGGAGGAATACACAGATTTAAAGAGGAGTCCGTAATTTTCTTTAATGATCATGATCTTTTCCTCAAAGAAGTTCATGAATTTATCACTGCTGAAGTGAAAGCCATCCTCTCTTGGGGAATGCTGCTTTTTAGTTAGCTTTGCGACAGTATCAAAAATACATTTTGGATTGTTCTTATTTTCCTCAATTAAGTTGGAAAATAGGATGATCGAGCAGCAGTGAGGGCTCTTCGATACTGCACGGAAGTTTTCCAATTTGGTGTAGCGCCATTTCCGTTCCAATTTTCTGGAAGCTTGCTTCAGGTATTTTCTGTATAGCAGGGAGCTAGTTTCTTATGACAAATGTTTTTTTTTATAGGGGTGCGACTGCATCTAGGGTATTCCGCAAGGTTAAATTGAGTTCCTCAGTTAGGTGGTTAACTGATTTTTTGTCCTCTGACGTCCTTGGGTAGGCGGAGGGAGTCTGGAAGGGCATCTAGGAGTTTTTGGGTTGTCCGAGAATTTATAGCACGACCTTTGATGATCCTTGGTTGGGGTCTGAGCAGATTATTTGTTGTGATTGCAAACATAATAAAATGGTGGTCCGATAGTCCACGATTATGAGGAAAAACATTAAGATCCACAACATTTATTCCACGGAACAAAACTAGGTCCAGAGTATGACTGTGGCAGTGAGTAGGTCCGGAGACATGTTGGACAAAACCCACTGAGTCGATGATGGCTCCGAAAGCCTTTTGTAGGGGGTCTGTGGACTTTTCCATGTGAATATTAAAGTCATCAAACATTTGAATATTATCTGCCATGACTACAAGGTCCGATAGGAATTCAGGGAACTCAGTGAGGAACGCTGTATATGACCCAGGAGGCCTGTAAACAGTAGCTATAAAAAGTGATTGAGTAGGCGGGGAGGCCTCATTTAACACAGTACATTCATCAGGCTTCATCAGGCTTAAGCCATGTTTCAGTCAGGCCTATCACATCAACATTATGATCAGTGATTAGTTCAGTGACTATAACTGCCTTGGAAGTGAGGGATCTCAAATTAAGTAGCCCTATTTTGAGATGTGAGGTATCACAATCTCTTTCAATAATGGCAGGAATGGAGGAGGTCTTTATTCCAGTGAGATTGCTAAGGCGAACACCACCATGTTTAGTTTTGCCCAACCTAGGTCGAGGCACAGACACGGTCTCAATGGGGATAGCTGAGCTGACTACACTGACTGTGCTAGTGGCAGACTCCACTAAGATGGCAGGCTGGCTAACAGCCTGCTACCTGGCCTGCACCCTTTCTCATTGTGGAGCTAGGGGAGTTAGAGCCCTGTCTATGTTCGTAGATAAGATGAGAGCACCCTTCCAGCTAGGATGGAGTCTGTCACTCCTCAACAGGCCAGGCTTGGTCCTGTTTGTGGGTGAGTCCCAGAAAGTGGGCCAATTATCTACAAATTCTATCTTTTGGGAGCAGAAAACAGTTTCCAACCAGCAATTGAGTTGTGAGACTGCTGTAGAGCTCATCACTCCCCCTAACTGGGAGGGGGCCACAATTATATGACACTTAGGCCAATGTAATGTCATCACTTTGATATGACAAATCATTATATTCACCCAATAATTGCAGACCGTATCAGTTCAAATTAAGATGAAAACGTGATTGCCATTTATTTGATTGTCTCTTAATTACATGTCAATTAACTCCAAAATTTTCCACTGACTAACTCTCATACACTTGCTACTTGGCTTTAGTGCGTAGTGCACATGATGCTCGTCTCCTTGGCTTTGACTTCACTTAGCATGCAGTCTCAAGAAACTCCCCGGGGCTATTAAAAGAAGTCACACTGACTCAGGCACCAGCTGCAGTGGTAACTTCCCTCTTGCTCTGTTTGTGGCACATGACATGACCACTGTACTATGTGTCTCGTGTTAAATAATCCATGGGTGGCCACCAGCCAGTGGGTCTATGTGTTGTGTGTTGTACAGCTGCCACATCCCCCACTCCACTCAGATATCATAGGCCGGGTTTCAGAGGACATTCTATCAAGTGGAATTGAATCAAGCCACTTGTTCACTCTTTAATGAGGGAAACTTAGATGCATGTGAATGGATTTAGACAATGGGGTCAGGCCTCACAATGACAATCCATCCCCCCCTGCAGGCAATGAAACTTTTCCACACAGGGCAACATGTTCTTTAGGTCGGTTTTCATAGATATGAGCTACCAGCAGCAACATTTGTTTTGCTGGTATACTGTAGCTTGGTGGAATCATTACAGTAGTATTTCCACATATCTTAAAATGGGGCCTATGGTTTGTCATATAGTGCTGTGGTGACCCATGTAGTCTACTGAATATTCATTCTGAACAAAACCAATATGACCCTGATAGTTAAAACAACCTTATGAACCAAAGATTTAAAAGAGATTTCAGATAAGACTTTGATATAAGGACATAGAGCAGCTCTAGAATACCACCAGCGCTCACTTTAAAGAGTAGAGAGGGTACCATGGGATGCACTGATGAAAGCGTGAGAAGAAGAGCGGGGAAGGATGGGAAGGAAGGGGTGGGAGCCTGAGAGGGAGAGTAGGGAGCGAAAAAAAACAACAATAGGCATCTTTAAATAAAACTTCAGAGGATATATTTACGAGCCCCAATTGTACTGCTGTGTAAAGGAGTCAACAATACTGGTTTCAGTGGTGGGATTACGTTTTCACATGACAATACGCTCCCATTTGCTCACATACCCATTTGATCATACTGTATAACAACCATAGATACTTATTTAAAGAGACATAGCCCAAAATGTCTGATGTTGACGAATAAGTGACGGAGGTAGAACTTGAGACTGTGTAAAGGCAGGGGGGGGGGAGATTGTGAGATTGTGAGGCTCTTCCTGCTTTCCCCCCCTGCACCGATGCCTATCGTAGTGGTCAGAGGAGGCCGGGTTGTGAGGGAAAGAGAAAGAGAAAAAATAGCAGCTCGTCACAACCGCACGTTGTGCTTCCTGTGTTTGTCTCCGCTCATTATGTACTTCCTCTATGGAGAAAAAAGATGGAAATATAGAGACAAGGAGCATGTTGAATCATGAGAGAGGTTCCACATAAAGAGTATAAACATTGAGTTAACTAGCAGCGATGAGTTAAACTAGCAGCGATGGAAAAAGTGGGCAAACGAAAGAAAACATGGGACAAAATCTGTAAACATGAGCAGACAAAATGGGAGATTTGAATGATGCGGTATCTGAGGAGAGTCAAGCAAATTTCCTTATCAAGATGTTTCTCATGGAATGAACCTCAGCCACTTACTCCCATGATTATTATCATCTGCTCCGTGAGCCAGCTTTTCCTTACAGCGGAGCAGCCAAGTCCTTGTATTGATTGTTGGGGAAAATGCACTCAAACAGATTCAAAGATTTTGTGCATTTGGTAGAACAGAAACACTGTAGGGGTTGTTACATGCCACAATATTAGACATCCTCATTGGTGCCTCCCTGTTCCATCGCCACTCACAGACTGAGATGTGGTGATTGTAGTTGGTTGAGGTTGACACGGATGGTCCCAAGTAAGTGGTTCTACTGTAGGTAACTGTACCAGGAAGAGTTGTGGGTAAACTTAACCTTAGACCTACTGCTTGAGACAAAAACATAATACCATAGAAAAGTAGGCCTACAGTAGACCTATGTTAAAAATGTAAACAAGTTGTATTTTGCCTTACTTTTACAACTGCAGTCTCTTAGAAACAGAGACTGTGCTGTTAGCCTAGTTTGTAACACCCTGATTAGTTGAATGCACAGTGCTACTGTAGGCCTACAGTACAAAGCCTGTAGTCACTGTTTTGTGTGACCTGATGTAGGCTAGCATTGATGACAACACATAAATAATAATCTCTATAAGTCCTGTGTATTATATTCTTTCTGTGTACATTAAGGTGAATAAACCAAGGCTATAAATCATCTTCAACTGGTTTGCAGTCCATGTATTTCCTCAACCTTCCTTCTGTCTGTTGCATAGAGTCATATGTGTGCAGACAGTGTGGTTATAGGTGCCGGTAAGCACAGGCTAACAAAGGCTAGTAGTCTATGCTAGCTAGAGTTCAAATCAAATTTTATTTGTCACAGGCGCCGGATACCAATGGTGTAAAGTACTTAAGTAAAAATACTTTAAAGTACTACTTAAGTCTTTTTTGTGGATATCTGAACTTTACTATTTATATTTTTGACTACTTTTACTTCACTATATTCCTTAAGAAAATATTGTACGTTTTACTCCATTCTTAACACCCAAAAGTACTCGTTACATTTTGAGTGCTTAGCAGGACAGGACAATAGTCAAATTCACACACTTATCAAACAAACATCCCTGGTCACCCCTACTGCCTCTGATCTGGCGGACTCACTAACCAACATGCTTTGTTTGTAAATGATGTAAATGGATTTCCATAAATAAAAAAAAACAAGAAAATGGGGCCATCTGGTTTGCTTAATATAAGGAATTTGAAATGATTTATTATTTTACTTTTAATACTTAAGTATATTATAAACCAAATACTTTTAGACTTTTACTCAAGTAGAATTTTACTAGGTGACTTTTACTATTACTTGATTCATTTTCTAGGTTTCTTCACTTTTACTCAAGTATGACTTTTTTCACAACTGCCGAATACAATGGACCTTACCATGAAATGCTTACTTACAAGCCCTTAACCAACAATGCAGCTCAAGAAATAGAGTTAAGAAAATATTTACTAAATGACCTAAAGTAAAAAAATAAAAATAAAGTAACACAATAAAATAACAATAACAATAACGAGGCTATATCGACGCGGGCACAGGTTAGTCGAGGTAATTGTAAATCTAGGTAAGGGTAAAGTGACTATGCATAGATAATAAACAGCGAGTAGCGGGGGGGGGGGGGGGGGGGGGGGGGGTTCAGCAGTCTTAAGTTGTTAAGGAGCCTTTTGGACCTAGACTTGGTGCTCCGGTACCGCTTGCCGTGCGGTAGCAGAGAGAACAACCTATGACTTGGTTGACTGGAGTCTTTGACAATTGTTTGGGCCTTCTTCTGACACCGCCTAGTATATAGGTCCTGGATGGCAGGAAGCTTGGCCCCAGTGATGCAGTCGGCCATACGGACTACCCTCTGTAGCGCCTTACGGTCGGTCGGATGCCGAGCAGTTGCCATACCAGGCAGTGATGCAATCGGCCCAGGATGCTCTCGATGGTGCAGCTGTAGAACTTTTTGAGGATCTGGGGACCCATGCCAAATCTTTTCAGTCTCGTCAGGACGAAAGGTGTTGTCGTGCCCTCTTCACGACTGTCTTGGTATGTTTGGACCATGATAGTTTGTTGGTGATGTGGACACCAAGGAACTTGAAACTCTCGACCCGCTCCACTACAGCCCCGTCAATGTTAATGGGGGTCTGTTCGGCCCTTCTTTTCCTGTAGTCCACGATCAGCTCCTTTGTCTTGCTCACATTGAGGGAGATGTGGTTGTCCTGGCACCATACTGCCAGGTCTCTGACCTCCACCCTGCAGGAGGAGTTCAGTTGGTTAACATGCTAACAGCCAGACCTAGCTTCTACTAGTGCTAACAGGCTGTAGCCTGAACCAGTCTATCATTGTGAGGCTGTGAAAGTCTTCACCTGTGTGTCAACATGTGCTCACCCGCTAGTGTTGTTAGCCCCTTGAGTAAACAGGGCGTGCTTCCTGCTTTATTCGTTGACTAGGAACATTTATGAAGTCATTAGCATATGTCACATATTAATAGGTCAGTGTCAGAGGATGTAATGATCCTCAGAGCAGGTTTGTTGAAATGTTGATGATGGAGGATGAGTTTAGTCAATTAGGTCTGTCTCTAAATGTACTCTATTCATTGTGGGAAGAGATATAGTCAAACAGGTTTAGTTACAAATGTAGGTCATTCACACAGTTAAAGAGAGTAGGAGAGGGGGAAGAGGGGATTGAAAGAAGGAAGGTATTGTTCAGCCAATAGCTGCAGGCCTTCTCATTGTGTGTAGGCTACGTGAGTCCCCTGTGTGTTCAACAGGTGAGTATAATATTATATCATCCCTCGCCTGCCTGCCTGCCTGCCTGCCTGCCTGCCTGCCTGCCTGCCTGCCTGCCTGCCTGCCTGCATGCCTGCCTGCCTGCCTGGGTGCGAGTGAGTGAGTGAGTGAGTGAGTGAGTGAGTGAGTGAGTGAGTGAGTGAGTGAGTGAGTGAGTGAATGAGTGAGTGTATGCCTGGGTACGAGTGAGTAAGTGAGTGTGTATACGTCTATCTCTGTGTGTGTTATGGGTGTGTTCATGTGACGCAGGCACACAGGGGGAGTGGTCCTACCTAATGACGGCTTCAGGTGTGTTTATGTGTGTTAAGTCCGAGAGCCAGACAAACTGAAAGACAAAGACAAACAATCCCTCGGTCATTGAAAAACGACGGTCAAGGAGACAATAGGAAACTAAAAAGACAGATGAAAGAAAGTGGACAAGATGGTGTTTGTGGCTTTCTTGTGAAGTTCTCAAAGAAGCTAAAGGCTTGTAGCCTGTCTGGACTTGTCGAGACAAAGGTAACTTGTGTTTTTTTGGGTCAATGTCAATCAGGTACAGATAGGGGGGAAAGAGAAAGAGCAACAGACATGAGATCAACAACAGAAACATGCTGCAGTAGGTAGACCAACATGTTCTGAACCTATGTCACGATAATAGACGGACTATGGATTTTTTATTCATCCTTTGTTAAACTAGGCAATTCAGTTAAGAACAAATTCTTATTTACAATGATGGCCTACCCCGGCCAAACCCTATCACAGACGATGCTGAGCCAATTTTCCGCCGCCCTATGGGACTCCCAATCACGTCCGGTTGTGATACAGCCTGGAATCCAACCAGAGTCTGTAGTGACGCCTCTAGCACTGAGATGCAGTGCCTTAGACCGCTGCGCCACTCGGGAGCCCAAAATAAGATCCTTTCATTACATTAACTGAGCATGGACCTTCAGTACTCCAATTGATTTGAATTAGTGATTACTGAAGGCACCTCCGCATGTCAAACAGGAAACTGATAGACACGTTATAGGATACAGCAGTTGTTGCGTAACTGTGATGTCTGGTCAGTGGTCCAAAATGACCTGCTTTGTGCTTAATGCTTTTGCATGTATATGTTGACCTGGATATTGCTTATTATGGTTGGATCTCAACTGAAAGGAGGCAGTACAATGCCCTAAATAGCTTTTAAACGTGTTGAGGTAGTTGTGGTGTTACATGTCGGTCTTCTGCTTGGGTCACTGGTATGGATTGTTGATGTCAGACTAACGATGATGTCACTGTGTTTTCTCATGCATTTTCTTCAGCATGGAAAATCACATTTTCATGGGTGTAAATGTCAGGGGAAGTGTAAACGGATATATCCACTAAGGCATTAACCCCCCCCCAGGTACATTGCTATTGTACTCATGGTAGGCCTGTTTCATGGAATGGCTCAGTGAAACTGTGAGCAGGTCATTTCAGTACAGTATCACAGTTGTTTTGCTAGTATTCAGATGGTTTATTTCATGTAATGTTATCCTTTCTGTTGAAGTGATGCGTTGTTTGTTTTCCAAAACATATGAAAGATGTTGTGATCCATAGGTTTCGCTGCATTTACAACTGACTGTGGATTGTTTTGTGTTATTAGGACGTACTCCACTTACAACCTTATCAGATTTTTGGTGATATTTCACCCATGTTTGTTTCTTTTCTCTTTTCAACCCATTCAGAAATTTCCTGTTAAAACTGCTTCGCTCCTTTGAAACTCCTAAATATTGATGTTTATTATTGTACATGTCTAATAACATAATATGCTCCATGGGCACGTCGGGGCTTTATGTTAAAACCTGAGGTTCTGGTGCTGGTCATGTGACAGTACTTATTTTTATTGTATGTTATTGTATTCCACAGGGGGAGACTTCCCCCATGAAGACAACGTGGTACTGTCCTCTGGATTTGGTAGGTCAATGCAACTTGAGATAAGCATGAATAACTTGATTTTGGTGACAGTGGGAAATTTGTGCCAGAGTATGAATTATGCAATTGTTTTCTGAATCATAGTCTTAATCATACTCTTTCTCTCTTCCTCAGTCTACTGTGTTGGAGGAGAAAGAGGACGGAGTGATATACAATGTAGTGGTGAAGCAACAGCATGGCGCCCCCACCAGTGCAACAGTGAGAATACATACCATTATACAATGCACAGAAATTACAGTATAATTACACCTTACATCCTTACACGTTATCTTTGTAAGTCTGTATTGTCATGGTAGTGTTGTTATGAATCTCTCTCTCCCTCCAGTCCGGCTCTCGTTCGCAGTGTGTGAAGGCGGGAACAGAGGAGAAGCTGGTTCAGCACCTCCTCCACTCCTTCGCCATGGGCGACTCCTCCTTCATCAACATCTTCCTCTCCACCTATCGCTCCTTTACCTCCACCAAGAGAGTGCTGGACATCCTCATCGACAGGTGGGGAAGTCAGAGGAAACAATGCATTGCACACCGGTTGTATGTAGTGTTCCGAAACCTTTTTGAAGTGCTGTAGAAAGACCAAGGGAAGGAAAGGAGACGTTGTGATGCCTCTGCATTGCCCTGAAGAAACCATCTCTTATTCAGCTTTTTTTTTCTCTCAAAGGAACTTTTGTCTATCTATTTTTTTCTCTTTTCTTCCCTCTTTCTCCAGATTGCAACATCCACCAGGAGAAAGTACAAGGAGTCAGACTAGGCAACCCTTCAACAGGTGAGTCTGATACTATATATATACTGTATGATCCCTTGTGTGTGTGTGTGTGTGTGTGTGTGTGTGTGTGTGTGTGTGTGTGTGTGTGTGTGTGTGTGTGTGTGTGTGTGTGTGTGTGTGTGTGTGTGTGTGTGTGCGTGCGTGTGGGCGCGCACACTTCTTGCATTTGTATTTCTCCTATTCCTCTCTCCCTCTCCCAGAGCGGTGTGTATGGTGTTCAGTATGTGGCTGTCAGAGTATCCTGAGGACTTCCGCTCTTTGGGAGAGCCTGGTCTTCTGCTGCGCCTGGCCCCCCTGCTGCCCTCCGACCCCTCTGGGACAGAGATCAGGGGTCGCCTCCTCAGACTGGCAGAGGAGCTCAGTGAACAGGCCCTACTGCCTGACTCTAGTTCAGGTCACTATACACTCTGGGATTATGACAGTCATGGCACTGCCAACCTGAGGTTATATGAGGATTTTGTGGGTGGCATAACCATAGATATATATGGGCAGAACTCTCCTCCAAATTGTTTCCAGGAGTTTTCTTCAGTGTTCTATTCCCACTGTCTGCTGTCCACCATCCAAATCTGGTGGAACCTGCTTCTGTAACGACCACCCTAATGTCTCTTTCCACTGCCAACCCGACTGACTACGCCTTTCTTTTGTATCAGTTAATATAGACCTACATTCATTGGGATTAGTGTTGCATCATCTCTGTCGTTTAGATAGGACCATCGCCAGCCCTCCTGCTGACCCCACTAAGTTTGATCCCACCAATATCCTGGGCTTCCCTGCTGGGCTGATTGCTGAGCAGCTCACCAAGATAGAGACGGTGGGTTTAACCTCTGACCCCTACAGTATCGTTACTCCGCCTAACCTTATATAGATCATGGGAACATGCACTTTACCACAGTCTTAATTGTGTTCTCTCTCTCTCTGACCCTTTCTTACTCATACTGGACATGTTTGCCACTTGCAGTCTCTCTGGCTATGCCTTGCTCTCTCTCTCTCTCTCTCTGTCTGACTGTCTCTCTCGTTTTCTCTCTCAGTGTCTCTCTCTCTCTGTCTCTGCCTCTCTTGGTGTCTCTCTCTCTCTCTCTCTCTCTATCTTTACTCACTCTCTACCTCTAATTCCCTCAATCCTGGTCCCTCACTCACTCACTACTTACCTCTTCCCCCACTCTCTCCTAACAGGAGCTGTTTGTGCGTCTGGTCCCGTACCACTGCCTGGGCTCCCTGTGGTCTCAGAGAGACAAGAAGGGCCGCGAGGGTGTATGTTGGTCCGTCCGGGCCACTGTACGCCAGTTCAACCGGCTGGCCAATGCCGTAATGGCTTCGTGCTTGTGGCCCACGCAGCTCCGCAGCCAGCAGAGAGCCTGCCTCCTGGAGAAATGGATCAGCGTGGCAGAGGTCAGCCGGTCATCATTACAATAGAATAACTTTATTGTCCACACACATCCGTTTGGAGGCAGCATGCCTCTGGAGGAATTTTGAGGTTAAATACCTCGCTCAAGGGCACAACAGCAATAGGTTTGGGATTTTGAGTTGAAGTAGAGAGTGGGGAGCAGAAAACTAAGCTGTCTTTCTCAAAACATTAACAAGACTACACTGTACTTGACTTTCTGCATTATACTGCCCTCTCTCTATAAAGGTGCTCATAGTAGATGTAGTACTGCCATCCTGTAACTTAGGAGAACATTAGCAGTTTGCAGCAGGGCTGTTCCTGCTGACTCCGCACACACAATCACACACACTTTCTTGCTTACTTGCTTACACGCTCCCCCCCCCCCCCCCCCCACACACACACACACACACACACATCCACACACACACACACACCCACACACACTCACACCGTCCTCAGGTTGTTATGGACACATGAGCAAGCTGAGTCACTGCCAGACCTCTTTCTCCTTCACAACTAAAAGCCTAGCTAGCTCCTGTGTGTGTGAAGGAACTTGTTTGGAACACACACAATCTCCCACACACTCTCAGGCTAGATACCATGGTTTGTTGCCAAAACACTCACGTCCCCTCATCAACAGGTTTTTATGGGAGAAGTCACTTTAGGAATGTACATAGTTGACCATGTCAGATAGCGAGTGCCAAACAACCCCATTGATCCGGCGGCAGGTATTCTCAGACAATGCTGCACTGTGTGTGTTTCAACAGGAATGCAGAGCCAGGAAAAACTTTTCATCTCTCTATGCCATCGTGTCTGCCCTGCAGAGTAACCCAGTACACAGACTAAGGAGGACGTGGCTAGAAACTGACAGGTTGGTGGAGGAAGCATTCCGATTGGTATAACAGAAAAACATACTTATTATTATTATCTTATTTTTTTGTCTTTGTATGTTTATTGGATAGAGAGCGATACACTCTTAGAAAAAAAGGGTTCCAAAAGGGTTCTACCTGGAACCAAAAGGGGTTCTTCTAAGGGTTCCGCTATGCTGAAAGCTGAAAAACCCTTTTGGTTCTAGGTAAAGGAGAGTGTGCTGAAATGGGCAGCCTGATTTGAACCCATGCTACAGCAGTACATATGCACTGGAGGCAGCGGCCTTGACCACTTGACCACAGCAAAACGTACTTCTGTGGCAGATGTTTTCAAAGTATTGTCATTCCCATAACATTGTCATTCTCGTAACACTATCATTGTCATAACTGTCTTTTTTTTCTCAACACAGCCATTTCAAAAACTCAGGAATTTAATCACGTTGTCATTGATATAACACCATCCTTTCCCATAGTCAAACACATTTAACCTCCAAAACACTACCGCGCATTGATCATCTCATCTTGTTATAATTTCCCCAATCATAGCTAAACTAATCATGGCTAGCTGATTCTCTTGGATGTGGATTATAGTGAGGCCCAGTAGACAGCAGAGAAATGTCAGTCCAGGCCCCTAATACCCTCTTTGGGTGCATGGCTCATTGTTGTTGTCATGTGACTCTGTCTGACAGGGAAGCAGTGAGGAGATACGAGGAGCTGTCCAACATTTTCTCTGAGAAGGACAACTACTCCCAGAGCAGGGAGCTGCTGAAAGAGGTGAGTCACAGTGATTGAGAGTTACTGCACACACACACACACACACACACACACACACACACACACACACACACACACACACACACACACACACACACACACACACACACACACACACACATACGTACTGTATGTACATACACATGTACACACACACAGAGAGACACAGACACACACAGTGCACTGACAGCCATCCCATAATACAAGCGGTATGAGATGAGGACAGGTCTCATGTGAAGTGTCATCGGAGATCACACCAAACGTGTTTAACTCAACTCAAATGAATATATATGCAAGAGCGGTTGCGCTACACAGATCCAGATTAAGCACTACTCCAGGGCTAAAAATCACTTTGAATCATGAATCATGCCTTACAACCTAGAGGAAGGCTTAATCTGGGAGTGTACAGCCTCTCAATGTCAACGTCCTGTCAATCTAAATTCACCCGTTTCTCAACATGTATTGCGTTTAGGATGCATTGTGAATTTCTGACGGGGGTGGGCTGGAAATCGGTAGGATTAGCAGCATTTTAATTCACTGTTATGCGTTGTGCATGCATCAATACTTTATATTAGCTGCAATTTCACCAAGGCATCCACGCAGGAATTCATCAAAACATATGCCGGAGCTTTCATTTGAAAGCTTCACTCCAGACTTTGATGTTGGAAAAATCTCACACTGCCTTCTGCTGTGCTTTGATAACTTACTAAGCAAGCTGCTTCCTTACCCTCTCAGTTTGTCTGGAATTGAGGGCCTACACAGTTACTACACAGGGTTTTAGAGCACATAGCCATGGTTCTTGTAGCGATTGTCCTCTTCTTCTGACGAGGAGTAAGAGATGTCGGACCAATGTGCAGCTTTGTAAGTGTCCATAACGATACTTTATTTACATGAACACTAAACTACAAAATAACAACGTAAATAACCGAAACAGACGAAACAGTTCCGTGTGGAACAAACACTGACACAGGAAACAATCACCCACAACTCAAAAGTGAAACCAGGCTACCTAAATATGGTTCTCAACGATTGACAGCTGCCTCTGATTGAGAACCATACCAGGCCAAACACAGAAATCCCAAAACATAGAAAAAGGAACATAGACAACCCACCCAACTCACGCCCTGACCATACTAAAACAAAGACATAAGAAAAGAACTAAGGTCAGAATGTGACAGTTCTAAATTCTAGATTGTGTTCCAGATTGTCATGCACCTAAGCATTGTCACGCTTAGATGTTTGTCTGTGTTTTTCAGGAGGGCACTTCGAAGTTCGCCAACCTGGACGGAAAGATGACCAACAGGAGACAGATAGGGGTAAGTGCTCTTTTTAGCGAGTTTGAAGTCACTCACAAAGCTCATAATCATTTTTGTCCTTGAAGGAAGAAGCACGGAATAACCTGTACAAAGGGCATCAGATAACCCTTTGCTGATGTAACGTAATGCAATGCTGGTATTTCTTCAATAGAGGAATTGTTGATGGTTAAGTAAGGACAACTTGATATACAGCACATTCGCCGGTCTTAACCCAAGGTTCTCCATCTTAACCCAAGGTTCTCCGTTGAGCATGCATTGAGTAGACTTCATCTGTGTCTGGGAAGCCTGAAGTCCTATGCCTCTGTTTTTCATAATTCTCCACCCCTCCCCTCTCTCACACAGTCCAGTGCCCAGGGCACAGTACCCTACTTGGGGATCTTCCTCACAGACCTCACCATGCTGGACACGGCCGTCAAAGACAGACTAGAGGTGAGTCCCTTCATGTACTGTCATTTATCCCCCATCATGTGTCCAGCAACAGGAAGTTGGTCATAAGCTCTGGTGGTGAAGTTGCATTGACAGTGACATAATATCCTGTTCCTCCATTTCAGAACGGCTACATCAACTTTGACAAGAGGAGACGAGTGAGTGATGCGGTCAGGGCCTTTGCACGGCTGCTGTTTAAATTCCTCCTCACCCGTTGTCCACATGTTGAGTTATTCCAGGATCCAGACTAATTCATTAGCCTCTGGCTCAACATAGCAGATGGTCTTCATAAATTGCTTTTCTGTTGTGCCACTCATTAAACGTGTGGCAGTGTATTGAATTCTGAAGCAGTGCATTCATGCACATATTCATGTTTAACTTCTAGCATTTCAACTGATAATGTGCAATTAGTACTGGAGAGTCATTTGATGATAATGATTTGTTTTTCTCTTTGCAGGAGTTTGAGGTTTTAGCTCAGATCCGACTACTGCAGTCCTCCTGTAAAAACTGTGTTTTCCTCACCGACGAGGCATTCCTACAGTGGTACCAAAGTGTACCCTCGTTAAATGAAGAAGAAAGGTAAGCCGTGATTCTCTGTTGGTTTTTATTCATTTTACAATCAAAACATTCACATTTGTACAAACATGTTATTTCAAACGGAACTCTACAATTATGATGAATCGCTAATCACATTACATGATGTCTGCAGTTACAGACTGTCCAATGAAATTGAGGTGCCGTGCGAACCGAGCTCTGGTCGTACCCAGAACCCTACAGTGATCATCACACGGTGCCCAAAGTAATGAGGCCTATTATTACACTCTACACACAACATGCCGGTAGTATTCACTGCAGATACCTTTCACTATGTATAGTGAAATACATTGGTTATATGGGCTCAGTACTATTGTAAAAGAATGGCCAGTCAGCATTTTCTGTGAACTATACTACACTACATGACCCAAAAGTATGTGGACACCTGCTCGTCAAACATCTCCTTCCAAAATCATGGGCATTAATATGGAGTTGGTCCCCCCTTTGCTGCTATCACATCCTCCACTCTTTTGGGAAGGCTTTCCACTAGATGTAGGAACATTGCTGCGGGGACTTGCTTCCATTCAGCCACAAGAGCACTGATGTTGGGCGATTAGGCCTGGCTCGCAGTTGGCGCTCCAATTCATCCCAAAGGTGTTCAATGGGGTTGAGATCAGGGCTCTGTGCAGGCCAGTCAAGTTCTTCCATACTGATCTCGACAAACCACTTCTGTATGGACCTCGCTTTGTACACGGGGGCATTGTCATGCTGAAACAGGAAAGGGCCTTCCCAAAACTGGAAGCACAGAATTGTCTAGAATGTCATTGTGTGCTAAAACATTAAGATTAAGAAACCCATTTCAGGAAGCTCCCAATGAACAGTTATTGTGCTGACGTTGCTTCCAGAGGCAGTTTGGAACTCGGCAGAGAGTGTTGCAACCGAGGACAGAAAATGTTTTCAGCACTTGGCAGTCCGGTTCTGTAAGCTTGTGTGGCCTACAACTTCGTGGCTGAGCCGTTGTTGCTCCTAGATGTTTCCACTTCACAAAAACCGCACTTACAGTTGACCGGGGCAGCTCTAGCGGGACAGAAATTTGGTGAACTGACTTGTGGGAAAGGTGACATCCTATGACAGTGCCACATTGAAAGTCACTAAGCTCTTCTGTATGGGCCATTCTACTGGTAATGTTTGTCTACGGAGATTGCATGGCAGTGTGCTCGATTTTATACACCTGTCAGCAACGGGTGTGGCTGAAATAGCCGAATCCACTAATTTGAAGGGGTGTCCACATACTATATACTGTATATATAGTGACTATCTTGACTATTTGACTGTCAAATTTGTAGTAATGTGGCCATAAGTAATCAGTTGTGGAAAATTGACTTGGGGGGGTCTGGGGGTAAGTCCTCCGTACTTTTTTTCCATTAAAAATATCCTCACACAGTGCAAGAGCTGGTAAGTTAACATGCAACATTGGAAAGAGCTGAAAGCCAATCTTGTACATTTACTATGTATTTCTCAGGGGCTGAGTAAGATGTTTTGTAGGTTGTTGTCATGCAGATTACGGTGCATGATGAACATACATGATATGATTCTCTCACCTCCTTACAGCCTGAATTCCTCCAGGACCAGCCTTGTTGCTGACAGTGACGGTCTTTTTGACTTCCCCTCCCCCGTCTGTCACTTTCTTTCCAAATTCACCAAGGTAATTACAAAATAAGACCTAATATTTCCAGTTATTTTACATACTTTCCCAAAAATATATTTGCATTGCCAGCTAGAATTGCAGAACATGCAATTACTATTCATGCGCAAATACTCGTAGTTATTGCTAAGTATTGCTAAGTAATCAAATATGATTGGTTTAAAACAAATGTCGTAAAAACATACAGAAGAGCACTTTTAAAAGAGGAAAAGCTTTGATCTTTTAATTCTCTTCTGTGTCTTTTTATTTGCTTTGGCCTTCATGCAACAGCCACTTTTTATCTTGTCATATCAGTAAGTATAATGTTTTTTAAAATTATTTTCATCACTATTATTATTTCAGCATATGAAATCCCCCTCAGTTTCCTGTCTGGATGTTGACTCCTCCCCTCCCACCAATGACCCCATCCCGTCTGCATTGACACCATCCACTCCCATTAAATCACATCGTCGATCAGTCTCCTGTGGCAACAATCCCACCAATAACAACAAAGGGTCTGAGCCTGATATGCGGATCGTCAGGATACGGATGGATTTACAAGATGGGAATATGTACAGAAGCATACTGGTACTGAGCTGAGATAATGACATATTGAGTTGAGATTTGATTAGAGATATTTGCCTTTTTTTGGTTTCAAATTATACACTGCACTGCACCCTGCACTCATGACTATTTACTTTAATCCACAAATATCCGTTAATGATAGTAATCCAAAACATTTCCTCAGGTTGTACACAGGATATTATAACTAGGAGTCAAGCTGTCTGGTAACATTGTCCTTCTTCTCTGTTTCCTCAGGTGACAAGCAATGACAAGACGCCCACTGTGATCAGTTCTGCCTTAGAAAAACACAGTCAGGACCCCAAACAAGCATCCAGATATGAGCTGATCCAACTATTGCCCGAGGGAAAAGGTAAAAACATTTCTCAACCCGACCATACGAAATTCCTTTAACAGTTATCTGTTCATATTGATTGTAGTGATGAATTTTCTTGTTCTGCCCTGTAGAGTTGGTCATCCCTGCCACAGGAAACGTCTTCTATGCCATGACTTCCTCTAGTGTGGACTTCCTGCTGCGCAGACAAGGAGGAAACACCCCTTTTCGCTCTCAACCAATCAGCACAGAAACTAGTGCCACCTTCCCTCGAATCAAAGCCAAGGGGCGGAGACAGCTCTTTCCCAAATAGGCTATATCTGAGACATAATTTGGCTAGTGCTTCTCAAGGACAGGACACGATAAGAATGCAGGCAGATATCTCAGTGAGATGTGGCCTTGTCTTTCCTAATCTTTTTTCGAAGTGGAAACACATTCTGACCGAGCTTGTTCTAGCAAAATGTATCCTGAAACCTGTCTGAACTTGTTTGATGAACATATTCTTATCTGGGACATTTCAATAAATATGCTGCCTGTTTGTGTACACCAGGAAAGTCCATTAGTGTAGAAGGGTGCATGTCTCTCTCGTTGGCAATGCATACTACTGGAAATATACACCTAGAACAAGACCAATGCAAATATTTAACCGATGGTGAATGATGCTGTTTTTTTAAGTCTCTCTGACCATTGGCATCTCATTTCCTATTTAACCAAATGGAATAGCCTTGTAACCAAGAGCAACGGAGGAATCCAAATCATCTTGAGTATTTGAGGAATGTGCCTCAGGTGCCATCCTAAAAATGAGTTGGTAGTAGAGAACTTCATTAAATCAAAGTAGTTTGGGTGATATGACCCTATTTGAATTGACCATGACCACAACAAAGTTTTACATTTCTCCATAGAGAGTGGACACAAGCAGGAATATGAATGACGGGGAGGAGCACTGGGCTGACATTATGACGTAATGCATCTGAATGACAGACAGAGTCACCGAAACCTCTCATTATAGCAAAGCACGGGGGCTCATCAAAATGTTTTAACTATGTACTTTGTATGTATACATATGTTTTTTTTATGTATGGTCGATGTCATGATTGTGTTTACATTCCCAAGGAGCTATCAACAAGTGTCAGAATGACATGTTATTCATTGTGAAGTGACATGAAATGTATGAAATTGCCTCAAACTGCAACCATTTCAAATGGGTCAAGACGTGTCAAAGATATACATGATCATTTCGCTTGGGCTTTCTGCATACATATTGAATGATAGTTCTGGTAGTATCTTGTGTAAAATACAACACATTTACATATACAGCCTTGCCACTCCCATACAGAATAGCGTCATATTTTGAGTACTAACCATTAGGCATAACAGCATCAACCCACAAACTCTATCCTAAACAATTCATGTGAAGACACTAATGAAAGTCCAGACTATGTTGTGCGTATTGAAAAGATGTCTACCATCGCACCTTAATGCTATACTTTTCTAATACAGCATAAGCTCATCTTTATCAATGGTCTCTGAGTGGGTTTAGTTGGTAGCTGGAATGGAAGTCTGTCTGAAGAGTATTTCATCCAGGACTCCCAAAGTCAGTCCTCAAAGACCCATGCGAGGTTAGTGAGGGATTCTCACCAATCCCCGAATGATGTTTAATTTATATTTTCTCTGGCGTTTGATAGAGATCTGACAGCTATTAAGGTTTCATTATGCAATGTCTTTAGTCCAGGAACTGAATGTAGCGGGTTTTGCAGAAGGCTCTGCTTCTATCCCATGAGGATGAGACCAGTAGGAAGGAAAACCTGCACGCATAAGGGCGCATGGGGGACACGTTGTCGGAGGCCCTAACTGGTGAACTCTTGTGAACTCTGGCCAGTGCTGTTGAAGTCTCTACTAAGGCTGAAGCATAGATACGGTAGTTCCAGGGAGAGGAGAGAGGCTTCTGGGTAACGTACTTTGATGAAGTGTTAGCGCCAGGCTAAGCTACTGATTGTTTAGTGCCTTTCTCTCATTGGTGCTTGAACCACTTGAAGTGTCCCAAATGTCACCCTATTCCCTATATAGTGTATTACTTTTCACCAGAGCCCTATGGGACCTGGTCAAAAGTAGTGGGCTTAATAGGGTGCTATTTGACATGAAGCCTCTGTGATGTATGCATTGGAATGTACAGTACATATGATGTACATTCACAGTGCTGTATAAGCTGGCATGTTTATGCACTACATATGCCCTGTTGTTTTTGTGCGATACATTTCCCTTTTCTATGCATTTTGACGTGACAGTAATATGAGGAATTTCTATGCAACTCCCAGGATGTGTGCTGTAATTCTGCTGTGTCATTTCTTATCAAATAAATGTACAAAGATGTACATATAAAAGATTCAGACTGTGGTTTAGTATCTGGCTTGTTGGTGGGTGAGGAGGTTTAATGAAGAACGGTACGCAAAATATTTGTGCACCCCGCAACAGTCCTTTCTTTATTGGGACAGAAGACAGTATCTTTGCCTGTTTCAAGCTAAAAGCTGAAAACGTCACCAAACATTTGACTAAAAAGTAAAAGAGAAATAAAGAAAAAACATTATACATACTTTAACGATCATAAAAATAAAAAAAATTCTACATAAAAAAAAAAAGGTTGAAAACAGAAGCATATAAAATGTACCTGAGATCACAATCAACATTTCCTACAGTCATTAGCAACTTATAGAACTACACAGAATGTAGCAAAGTGCTCATTGTTGAATTATTACAGGAGTGCCACTTCCCTTTCAAATATGTTTCTATTCATGGCAATTTATGAAAAACTCCAAAACTGCCATAAAAAGAGTGAATTAGATGCTGGTACCTTATTAATCAACATTCTATGGGGTACCTTGAGGGGTACCTTGTGAACTGTATGCATACTAGTAACTTTACACTGATGCTTACTGCTTCATATCTCCCTGGTAGTGCCTTGCATCCTCTACGTCCACATCACACCCGCTAGTCCCTCCCCCGCACATCTCACACTCCAGCGCCGCTGTCCGATAGGCCTTCCACACCGTGGCGTCCTGCAGGCACACTGTCCCGCCCCCTCTCTTCTCCTCAGCCTCGTTCCGGTTGATGTCGCCCACACACACCCAGCCAGCAGCTCCATCCACCCCACCCCCGGTGGTACTCACGGCCCACTTGGAGTGGTCGTTGGAGGCCTTGAAGGTGATCCTCCCGCCTGGGGAGATAAGCTGGATGTCCAGGACCTTCCAGCCCAGGGAGCAGTCAGAGGGCAGGATGCCAGTGGAGCGGATCCAGAACTGGACTAGGAGGTCTGACTGGAGGGAGGGAGCCACCCAGGAGTGGTACAGTTCTAATGGGAGACAGGAGCGTAAATGGGGATATTGTGGTTAAATGTTGGGTCATTCACAACTACAAAACAGCAATGACATGAATGGTCATTCTAAAAATTAAACAACACTTCAACTGTTTAAAAAATGACAAACAAATAGTTTCTAAATTGTTCCTTACCATTATTGAATGATCTCCCCTTGGCAAAGCTGATGAACTCGGTTCCACCCAATGAGGTGAGGGACACGCTGCGATTGGATGCGGGTTGGGTGTGCGGTAAGCTGCTATAGGCCATCTGCCCTTGGCTGTTGTTACAGACGTCAGCCAGTGCGGGCACCAGAGAGGCCAAGGAAGCAGGGACACCACAGTCATACACATTGGGCTGGTTGATCTGCAACTGCTCTCCTGCAATGTAAAACATAATACATGTCAATTGAACACTTCAAACATTTCAATCAATGGATTTTGTAAAAAGTAAAGCAAATCATTATGAATTGACTGATCAATCTGTCTGTCTGTCTGTCTGTCTGTCTGTCTGTCTGTCTGTCTGATTCAATAGGCACCAAGCTTCAAGACAAGTACTATCTTAATCTATGACTTATTACATGACTTATTAGTATGATGACTTTTCAAAATTTTCAAACAGAGTAGCAGACAAATGCCCGTACGTATTAGACCACTGACTGTGGCTAAGATGAGATTAAAAAGATTGAAAAGACAATGCTTTGAGGACGATGAAAGTTGGCCTCCACTGAGAACTCCCATCACAATTTAATGACACTCATCTTAAGCTGAACAAAAATATATACACAACACGTGAAGTGTTGGTCCCATGTTTCATGAGCTGAAATAAAAGATCCCAGAAATGTTCCATACACACAAAATGCTTTTTTCTCTCAAATGTTGTGCACTGTTAGTGAGCATTTCTCCTTTGCAAAGATAATCCATCCACTTGACAGGTGTGGCATATCAAGAAGCTGATTAAACAGCATGATCATTACACAGGTGCACCTTGTACTGGGGACAATAAAATGCCACTCTAAGATGTGCAGTTTTTTCACACATTACAATGCCACAAATGTCTCAAGTTTTGATGGAGCATGCAATTGTCATGCTGACTGCAGGAATATCCACCAGAGCTGTTACTAGATAATTTAATGTTAATTTCTCTACCATAAGCGGCATCCAACGTCATTTTAGAGAATTTGGCAGTATGTTCAACCGGCTTCACAACTGCAGACCACATATATGGCGTTGTGTGGGCGAGAGGTTTGTTGATGTCAACGTTGTGAACAGAGTATCAAATCAATTCAAACTTTATGCGCCGAATACAACAAGTGTAGACTTTACCGTGAAATGTTACTTACAAGCCCTTAACCAACAGTGCAGTTCAAGAAGAAGAAAATATTTACCAGGTAGGCTAAAATAAAAAGTAATAATAAAAAGTAACACAATAAGAATAACAATAACAAGGCTATATACAGGGGGCACCGGTACTGAGTCAGTGTGGGGGGGTACAGGCTAGTTGAGGTAATCTGTACATGTAGGTGGGGGCAAGGTGACTATGAATATGTAACAAACAAACAGCGAGTAGTAGCAGTGTACAAGAGGGGGTAAGGGTGGGGGGTCAATGTTGTCCTGTGGCGATATTTATGAATTGTTCAGCAGTCTAATGGCTTGGGGGTAGAAGCTGTTGAGGAGCCTTTTGGTCCTAGACTTGGCGCTCCGGTATCGCTTGCCATGCGGTAGCAGAGAAAACAGTCTATAACTTGGGTGACTGGAGTCTCTGACAATTTTATGTGGCTTTCCTCTGACACCGCCTACTATATAGGTCCTGGATGGCAGGAAGCTTGGTCCCAGTGATGTACTGGGCCCTTCGCACTACCCTCGGTAGCGCCTTACGCCTTATCCCATGGTGGCAGTGGGGTTATGGTAAGGGCAGGCATAAGCTATGGACAACAAACACAATTGCACTTTAACAATGGCAATTTGAATGCACAGAGATACCATGACGAGATCCTGAGGCCCATTGTCATACCATTCATCCACCGCCATCACCTCATGTTTCAGCATGATAATGCACAGACCCATGTTACAAGGATATGTAAACAATTCCTGGAAGCTGAAAATGGCCCAGTTCTTCCATGGCCTGCATACTCACCAGACGTTGCATGCTGCGTTTATATTTCTGTTCAGTATAACTCCACAAGAGACATGGAACTTACAAAGCAAACATCGCACAGCGGGAGGAGTACGGCGTCTATAGTTACAGTGCCATAGAGGATAACCCTATCTGTCACTATGGTAACAGCACCATTTGCTAGCCAGGTTGTAGTGGCACTTGCTACTACACTATGCTAAAATGCTAATAACCTAAATTGTTTATGCAAATGTTATTTTTGGTTCACAATTGTTGTGTCAACATTAATGTGGCTTTATTAACTGTTGCGTAATAATGAGTTCATTGTATTTTCTTTGTTCACTGCATGCAGGTTTTTCAGTGATAGGGTCAGCAGTACTTTATCATTAGAGACCCACTATTACTGTGGAGAAGTGTTTAGGGTCAGCAATAATAGTAAGGCACCCCTGGGGAAAATGAGGGTCAAGTGCCTTGCTCAAGGGCACGTCGACGGATTTCCCACCTTGTCAAATCAAATCAAATGTTATTTGTCACATACACATGGTTAGCAGATGTTACTGTAATATGAGTGTAGTGAAATGCTTGTGCTTCTAGTTCCAACCATGCAGTAATATATAACAAGTAAGCTAACAATTTCACAACAACTACCTTATACACACAAGTGTAAAGTAATGAATAAGTATATGTACTTAAAAATATTATGGATGAGCGACGGCCGAACGGCATAGGCAAGATGCAGTAGATGGTATAGAGTACAGTATATACATATGAGATGAGTAGTGTAGGGTATGCAAACATTATATAAAGTGGCATTGTTTAAAGTGACTAGTGATACATTTATTACATCCAATTATTAATTATTGAAGTGGCTAGAGATTGAGTCAGTATGTTGGCAGCAGCCACTCAATGTTAGTGATGGCTGTTTAACAGTCGGATGGCCTTGAGATAGAAGCTGTTTTTCATTCTCTCTGTCCCAGCTTTGATGCACCTTTTACTGACCTTGCCTTCTGGATGATAGCGGGGTGAACAGGCAGTGGCTCGGGTGGTTGTTGTCCTTGATGATCTTTTCGGCCTTCTTGTGACATTGGGTGGTGTAGGTGTCCTGGAGAGCAGGTAGTTTGCCCCCGATGATGTGTTGTGCAGACCTCACTACCCTCTGGACAGCCTTACGGTTGTGGGCGGAGCAGTTGCCGTACCAGGTGGTGATATAGCCCGACAGGATGCTATCGATTGTGCATCTGTAAAAGTTTGTGAGTGTTTTTGGTGACAAGCCAAATTTCTTCAGCCTCCTGAGGTTGAAGAGGCACTGTTGCGCCTTCTTCACCACGCTGTCTGTGTGGGTGGACCATTTCAGTTTGTCCGTAATGTGTACGCCGAGGAACTTAAAACGTTCCACCTTCTCCACTACTGTCCCGTCGATGTGGATAGGGGGGGGGGGGGGGTGCTCCCTCTGCTGTTTCCTGAAGTCCACGATCATCTCCTTTGTTTTGTTGACGTTGAGTGTGAGGTTATTTTCCTGACACCACACTCCGAGGGGCCCTCACCTCCTCCCTGTAGGCCATCTCATCGTTGTTGGTAATCAAGCCTACCACTGTAGTGTCGTCTGCAAACTTGATGATTGAGTTGGAGGCGAGCATGGCCACGCAGTCATGGGTGAACAGGGAGTACAGGAGAGGGCTGAGAACGCACTCTTGTGGGTCCCCAGTGTTGAGGATCAGCGGGTGGAGATGTTTCCTACCCTCAACACCTGGGGGCGGCCGTCAGGAAGTCCAGGACCCAGATGCACAGGGCGGAGTCGAGACCCAGGGTCTCGAGCTTGATGACTAGTTTGGAGGGTACTATGGTGTTAAATGCTGAGCTGTAGTCGCTGAACAGCATTCTTACATAGGTATTCCTCTTGTCCAGATGGGTTGGGGCAGTGTGATTGCGATTGCGTCATCCGTGGACCTATTGGGGCGGTAAGCAAATCGGAGTGGGTCTAGGGTGTCAGGTAGGGTGGAGGTGATATGATCATTGACTAGTCTCTCAAAGCACTTCATGATGACGGAGGTGAATGCTATGGGGCGATAGTCATTTTAGTTTTGGTAATGGACAGTGTCGTTGGCACTGTATTGTCCTCAAAGCGAGCAAAGAAGTTTTTTAGTTTGTCTGGGAGCAGGACATCCTGGTCTGCGACGGGGATGGTTTTCTTTTTGTAGTCCATGATTGACTGTAGACCCTGCCACATACCTCTCGTGTCTGAGCCATTGAATTGCAACTCTACTTTGTCTCTATACTGACGCTTAGCTTGTTTGATTGCCATGCGGAGGGAATAGCTACACTGTTTGTATTCGGTCATGTTTCCAGTCGCCTTGCCCTGATTTAAAGAAGTGGTTCGCACTTTCAGTTTTGCACGAATGCTGCCACCAATCCACGGTCTCTGGCTGGAGAAGGTTTTAATAGACGCTGTGGGTACAACATCACCGATGCACTTGCTAATAAACTCGCTCACCGAATCAGCGTATTCATCAACGTTATTATCCGACGCTATGGGGAACATATCCCAGTCGGATCGGGTTGTACGCACAGAGAGTCTGCCTCAGCATGAAACAGTCGCATGAAATAGAAACAATTCACAGTTTCATGCATTATAACAGGGTGGATAATCCAATATCCTTTTTCAGAATTCTATGGTAAACCTATAGTATTCCAAATGACTTATACTGGATTACAGTCTTACCAATGGCCTGAAAGCGTTCCAGTGGGTAGGTCACACAGATGAAGTTCTGTCCGTTATGTACACCACTACCTGGGTAGGAATATTGCCCCATTTCCTTTACAGGGGGGAAATGAGGGGTGCTGTGGACCAACCAGTAGCCCTGTGTCTTGTCCAATAAGACAACACCTGAGATGGAGAGAGGGAGATACCAGTCACTCATTGAAAACTAAGTCATTTCACAACAGTACTTTCTTGTCTGACAAAAACATTAACATACTACAAATGGAGTAGCTGGCCAGATGCCTGGGTGCTGAGATTAACATTATAATATGATGCCTGTATATAGTATACAGCTGAGGTTTATATTGTCCTGACCTTTTGTGTGGCCACCTCGGCTACTAAGGAAACCAAATCCTCTTTCTCCCTCCTCGGGTGGTCTCTGGTCATTATACAGGATGTATGCAATGTCTTCATTCTGCAAGGGAAAGTAGACACACTCATCATCAGAAGATATACACTTCCATGCATATTGTAAACTCTAAACTCAGAAACAAGGGTTATAGTGTCAATAGTGTTAGTTCTTTGATAACGTCATGTGCTGTATTTATTTAGCATGGCTGTCTGGGTGAAAAGAAAACTCCAATTGCTCCTTAGTGAAAATTAGACAGTGAAACACACAACCCACAAAAAGTTATAGTTCCACATTTCTATTTTCTGTGTCATTCTGTCTCATTCCACTGTGACAAAAAAACATTCTGAGCGGCCAGCTACCAAAAATAGCTGCTAAATAAATACTGCTATGTGTTACTGCAAATGAAACTGTTAAGGCTGTGTATTTACCACCACAGACAGATGCTGGCACTAAGACCGCACTCATTCAACTGTATAAGGAAATAAGCTAACAGGAAACCACTCACCCAGAGGCGGCGCTCCTAGTGGCCGGAGACTTTAATGCAGGGAAACTTAAATCAGTTCTACCAAATTTCTATCAACATGTTAAATGTGCAACCAGAGGGAAAAAAAATCTAGATCACCTGTACTCCACACACAGAGACGCGTGCAAAGCTCTCCCTCGCCCTCTATTTGGTCAATCCAACCACAACTCTATCCTCCTGATTCCTGCTTACAAGCAAAAATTAAAGCAGGAAGCACCAGTGACTCAGTCTATTAAAAAAGTGGTTGGTCAGATGAAGCAGATGCTAAGCTACAGGACTGTTTTGCTAGCACAGACTGGAACATGTTCCAAGCTAAATTACTTCTATGCTCGCTTCGAGGGCAAGCAACACTGAGGCATGCATGAGAGCATCAACTGTTCCGGACGACTGTGTGAACACGCTCTCCGTAGCCGATATGAGTAAGACCTTTAAACAAGTCAACATATACAAGGGTGCGGGGCAAGACGGATTACCAGGATGTGTGCTCCGGGCATGTGCTGACCAACTGGCAGGTGTCTTCACTGACATTTTCAACATGTCCCTGATTGAGTCTGTAATACCAACAGGTTTCAAGCAGACCACCATTGTCCCTTTTCCCAAGAACACAAAGGCAACCTGCCTAAATGACTACAGACCTGTAACTCTCACGTCCGTAGCCATGAAGTGCTTTGAAAGGCTGGTAACGGCTCACATCAACACCATTATCCCAGAAACCCTAGACCCACTCCAATTTGCATACCGCCAAAACAGATCCACAGATGATGCAATCTCTATTGCACTCCACACTGCCCTTTCCCACCTGGACAAAAGGAACACTTCTGTGAGAATGCTATTCATTGACTACAGCTCAGCGTTCAACACCATAGTACCCTCAAAGCTCATCACTACGCTAAGGATTCTGGGACTAAACACCTCCCTCTGCAACTGGATCCTGGACTTCCTGATGGGCCGCGCCCAGGTGGTGAGGGTAGGTAGCAACACATCTGCCACGCTGATCCTCAACACTGGAGCTCCACAGGTGTTCATGCTCAGTCCCCTCCTGTACTCCCTGTTCACCCACGACTGCATGGCCAGGCACAACTCCAACACCATCATTAAGTTTGCAGACAACACAACAGTGGTAGGCCTGATCACAGACAACGACGAGACAGCCTATAAGGAGGAGGTCAGAAACCTGGCCGTGTTGTGCCGGAATAACAACCTATCCCTCAACGTAACCAAGACTAAGGAGATAATTGTGGACTACAGGAAAAGGAGGACCGAGCACGCCCCCCATTCTCATCGACGGGGCTGTATTGAAGCAGGTTGAGAGCTTCAAGTTCCTCTGTGTCCACATCAACAACAAACTAGAATGGTCCAAACACACCAAGACAGTCGTGTAGAGGGCACGACAAAGCCTATTCTCCCACAAGAAATGAAAAAGATTTGGCATGGGTCCTGAGATCCTCAAAAGGTTCAACAGCTGCAACATCGAGAGCATCCTGACTGGTTGCGTCATTGCCTGGTACGGCAATTGCTCGGCCTCTGACCGCAAGGCACGACAGAGGGTAGTGTGTACGGCCCAGTACATCACTGGGGCTAAGCTGCCTGCCATCCAGGACCTCTACACCAGGTGGTGTCAGAGGAAGGCCCGAAAAATTGTCAAAGACCCCAGCTACTCCAGTCATAGACTGTTCTCTCTACTACCGCATGGCAAGCGGTACCGGAGTGCCAAGTCTAGGACAAAAAGGCTTCTCAACAATTTTTACCCCCAAGCCATAAGACTACTTAACAGGTAATCAAATGTCTACCCGGACTATTTGCATTGTGTTCCCCCCCCCCAACCCCTCTTTTACGCTGCTGCTACTCTGTTTATCATATATGCATAGACACTTTAACTATACATTCATGTACATACTACCTCAATTGGGCCGACCAACCAGTGCGCCCGCACATTGGCTAACCGGGCTATCTGCATTGTGTACCGCCACCCACCAACCCCTCTTTTACGCTACTGCTACTCTCAGTTCATCATATATGCATAGTCACTTTAACAATATCTACATGTACATACTACCTCAATCAGCCTGCCTAACTAGTAGTCTCGCTGCTGTATATACCCTGTCTTTTACTGTTGTTTTATTGTTCACCTAACACCTTTTTTGCACTATTGGTTAGAGCCTGTAAGTAAGGATTTCACGTGACAAATAAACTTTCATTTGAAAACACTAAAAAACTATCTTTTGGTATTTTTTATCATTAGTCCACTGTTGATACAGTCCCAAAATGGTTTGCATGTCAGCAGTCAAGTTTCAAGATATTGGACTTCCAGGAAACAAAGTGTCACTGGCCATATCAACATGAAAAAAACATTTTGAGCCTGTATCAACAGGTAGTATTTGAGTGGATTTTCCCTTTAAGTTTCACAGCTCATTCAGATGTGGTCAGATATTAATAATAGAAGGAACCAGACCTTCCCCTGCTCATACAGCTGGCCCACTGTCCTCCCCAGGGCTCCAGTGCTGTCATTCACCAACACTTCTCCATCCGTCCATCCCTCGCTCCCTTTGTCCATCAGTAGATAACTCTGTCCATCGTTGGGAAATTCACGATCAACATGGGGGAGTTTGTAGAGATAGAACCTGAGAGAAAGCAACAGAGAGATAGAGAGAGGAGGAGAGATAGAGTTTGATTCTCAGTACTTTGGGTTGTTCTTGCACACCTTGCTATGCACACTGTCTGTGACTAAGTAGCTAACAGACCTAAGGGAAGAAGGTCATATCAGTTCAATCTTCAGTCTGCCCAAAGCTGTTTTCTCACCAGTCAACAGCTTCCCCTTGATCATTGTAACAGGAGATAGGTGAGGTGCCTCCCTCTCCTGGTTGAAACAGGATCAGCAGGACAAGTGACAACATCTGAAGCGAAAGCAATGAGGTCAAAATAGTTTTAGGAACTGTGAAAAACTATTGCCAAAATGGCAACTTCAACATTTGTTGACTAAAATGGAAAAGGGTGGCTTTAGAACAAGAAGAGAACTCAGCGATGCATTACAAATTGCATCAGTAGCCGAAAGTTGGTGTTACAATTATGTTACAATGTTGTTATAATGTATCAGAAGTAAACTAACACAAAGTATCCGATTTTTCATTGAGTTGATATCTAATTGATTTGTCAATTGCTTTAGAAATAATTAGAATGAAGCATAACCCATGCAAACGAAACGTATAGCCCCGTCAAACTCAACTCTGGACCTCGAAGCCAGTTCCACTGCGTTTTTTTGTTCCCCTCTAATCAGGAGGAGGGACTGATTCAGACCCAGGTCTGCGCAAATAATGATCAGATAGAACAGAAACCCAACAGGCTCCAGACCTCGTAGAATAAGAAAGAGTTGAATACACCTGCTAACGTTATAGCCTATGCCAAATGTGCCCCATTGAAAATTCTACATCAACACTTATCCTACCTTTGAGTAGATAAGAACTTGACAATTATGCTGATTCTACAGCTTTTCCGTATCCACGTGATCTTTGATTGTGGCGAACTATTCCATTTCTAAAATCGAGATGCATCCTTGTTTTGAAGTACGATGTCACGGGGCGGGCTTACGGTCACGAGTTAATGACAATAGTTTGCTTTAGCTACCCTTCTGCTAGCTCTGTTCCAGGGCGCCTTCAACGCCTAGTGGAGGATCTCGCACTAACGCCCTGGACCAGAGGCACTCTTCTGCCTTTTACACATGGGGAACAACCGAGGTGAAGACAGCTTCAGATTGGATATTCGCCTGTAGTTTTCCTTACGTTAACCAATAGCAGTTAGGGACCGTCAACATAGTGACAAATCAACATTTTCATATTTCAATAGCTCTTTATTAACCATTACTCCTAAAACCTTCAAAACTGGTTGTAGCTAACCCGATGGCATAGACACACATTGCACACACTTATTTTTGTTGATTTACAACTTGCACCATTTTAAATTATTTATTTACATTTTTTAATTTCAATAGCTCATTGGTCATATGACCTAGTGACTTCAAACAACAATTCAAACAACAATCCAGAATGTCCAATGACTACCCTTCTATATTGCACACCCTTTAGTTTGTCAATTTTCATCTCACATGATTTTACATAAACTTTTCAAAATGTAGAATTTCAATAGCTCCTTGGTCATGTGACCTAGTGACTTCAAACATGATTCAGAATGTCCACTGAGTGGGCCTACAGATTGCACACCCTTTAGTTTGTCCATTTTCATCTCACATGTTTCTACATGAATTTTTCTACATTTAAAATTTCAATCGCTCCTTGGTCATGTGACCTACTGACTTCAAACAAGGTTCAGAATGTCCACTGACTACCCTTCTATATTGCACACCCTTTAGTTTGTCCATTTTCCTACGTCTTTTGTGAGTAAAATCCTTTTTCCAAAATTGATGTAGGTAGATTTTTGAGAGCTGTGATATGGGTCAAATCATTTCAGGGATCAGTACATTTCTATATTGCTTCCCCAGTATCTGCATGAACCACCAGGCCAAGTGTTTTTGCTTGACCCTGCTGGACAGAAAGAGAAGGAGGAATCGGAACACTCTGCATTCAAATTCAGGTCTTAGTTATTCCATTGTACCGGATCTAATACATATTAGCATTTCACATACATTCATAAGTGTAATAATTTTTTATGACATACTGTGAAAAACTCTCTTGGCTGCTGGCTCTGTCACTTTCAGACATGCGCAGAGCAGACTGAAAGGGGAAGGGTAGCTCTTGACTTGAACCACAGGGGTTCTCTGTAAAGAGAGAGTAATCCGAAAGGCACAGACACCCCTTGACTTTGAATTGGCACCGTTGACACTTTGGATCCTATTCTTGGACAGTTAGAAGACACAATGCATCAATGCAACAACAACAAAAAGAATACTAATTACTGTCCATGAGCAACCTCAACCTTGTGGGTCTGTGGGTGTTTGGGACAATAAAGTGCCAACTCAATTCTACCACTGACTAGTCTCTCATGCCCCTATGAACGGGGACACAGGGCAATAGTTTTTCATCTAAACCAGACCTTTTTTACTGGAGTACACTAACCCCTAATTGGAGCTCTTTTCTTGACACACAGTAGCAGTTTAACAGATAAGAAGTCAAGAAGATCAAAAAGTAGATTGTTGTAAGGGTGTATTACATCCTGTGCTGGCCCCAATGTCATATCCATTCTGGATTCTGAGTGTTAAAATCAGAGCTGAAAAATGCCTCTATGTATGTGTATACATTTTCTGCCAAGACAGAACTGCCAAAGAGGGTGGAGTTGCAATCTACTGCAGAGACAGCCTGCAGAGTTCTGTCATGCTATTCAGGTCTGTACCCAAACAGTTCAAGCTTCTACTTTTAAAAATCCACCTTTCCAGAAATAAGTCTCTCACTGTTGCCGCTTGTTACAGAGCCCCCTCAGCCCCCAGCTGTGCCCTGGACACCATATGTGAATTAATTGCCCCCCATTTATCTTCAGAGTTTGTACTGTTAGGTGACCTGAACAGGGATATGCTTAACACCCCGGCCGTCCTACAATCTAAGCTAGATGCCCTCAATCTCACCCAAATTATCATGGAACCTACCAGGTACAACCCCAAATCCGTAAACACGGGCACCCTGCATCTGTAATGGGTCTGCGGTCAAACGGCCACCCCTCATCACAGTCAAACACTCCCTAAAACACTTCAGCGAGCAGGCCTTTCTAATCGTCCTGGAAAGATATTGACCTCATTCCGTCAGTAGAGGATGCCTGGTTATTCTTTAAAAGTGCTTTCCTCACCATCTCAAATAAGCATGCCCCATTCAAAAAAAAATAACCAGGAACAGATATAGCCCTTGGTTCTCTCCAGACACTGTGTTAACTAACCTCCAGACGAGCTTCAATGCCATACAACTCTCCTTCCATGGCCTCCAACTGCTCTTAAATGCAAGTAAAACTAATTGCATGCTCTTCAACCGATCGCTGCCCCCACCTGCCTGCCCGCCCGTCCAGCATCACTACTCTGGATGGTACTGACTTAGAATATGTGGACAACTACAAATACGTAGGTGTCTGGTTAGACTGTAAACTCTCCTTCCAGACTCACATTAAGCATCTCCAATCCAAAATTACATCTAGAATCAGCTTCCTATTTCGCAACAAAGCATTCTTCACTCATGCTGCCAAACATACCCTCGTAAAACTGACTATCCTACCGATCCTTGACTTTGGCGATGTCATTTACAAAATAACCTCCAACTCTCTACTCAGCAAATTGGATGCAGTCTATCACAGTGCCATCCGTTTCATCACCAAAGCCCCATATACCACCCACCACTGCGACCTGTATGCTCTCGTTGGCTGGCCCTCACTTCATATTCGTCGCCAAATCCACTGGCTCCATGTTATCTATAAGTCCTTGCTAGGTAAAGCCCCGCCTTATCTCTGCTCACTGGTCACCATAGCAACACCCACCCGCAGCACGCGCTCCAGCAGGTATATTTCACTGGTCACCCCCAAAGCCAATTCCTCCTTTGGCCGCCTTTCCTTCCAGTTCTCTACTGCAAAATGACTGTAACGAATTGCAAAAATCTAATCTGGAGACCCATATCTCCCTCACTATCTTTAAGCATCAGAGCAGCTTACAGATCATTGCAACTGTACATAACCCATCTGTAAATAGCCCATCCAACTATCTCATCCCCATACTGTTATTTATTTTTTATTTTTTGCCCCTTTGCACCCCAGTATCTCTACTTGCACATTCATCTTCTGCACATCCTTCACTCCAGTTTTTATTTGCGAAATTGTAATTATTTCGCCACTACGGCCTATTTATTGCCTTACCTCCCTAATCTTACTTCATTTGCGCACACTGTATACAGACTTTTCTACTGTGCTATTGACTGTAGGATTGTTTATTCCATGTGTAACTCTGTGTTGTTGTTTGTGTCACACTGCTTTGCTTTATCTTGGCCAGGTCGCTGTGTCACGACTTCCGCAGAAGTTGGCTCCCCTGCCTTTTCGGGCGGTGCTCGGGGGTCGTCGTCACCGGCCTACTAGCTGCCACCGATCCCTTTTTCTGTTTGTTTTGTCTTATTAGTTGCACCTGTGTCCTATTATGTTTTCCTGATGGGCTTCCTTATTTAAGGCTAGTAAACCTGCCCTTGTTTTGTGTGGGATTATTCTTGTGTTACGGGTTGTGTTGTTGGGTGTGTTCGCGCTCCGACTGGGTACCCTGTGTTTTAGGTTGGTCCGTATTAAAGTGCACTTCTCCCTTGGAACTCTCTGCTCTCTGCGAATGATTCTTACCTCACACACCTAGTCCCGTGTGACACGCAGTTGTAAATGAGAACTTGTTCTCAACTGGCTTACCTGGTTGAATAAAGTTTCAATAAAAAAAAAATGTAAATACTGTATGTGGGAATGTCTTATGTCCGTCCTTCATGTAGTGTTGGTACATGGAATATTCCTCAACTGCATATATCATAAATTGCTATTGCAAATAGAAGTATTACGTTCAACAGCTGACATTTTCAGATATTATTTTTACAAACGCACTTTGGTGCTTACAATTCATTCTCTATTGTCAAAGATTTGGTGGGCACTGTCATCTGTGATATTTGTGATATGACTTTCTTTTAAGCACGTACTGATGAAACTGTTACTTCATATTTTTTTCTTAAAGTCTATAAACGCTCTACATTCATTCACTCTGTGATAGGGTTGGATCCTATATGCTACTTTTATTATTGTCCTGTAAATGGTTCAGTGCCTATAATTTAGGCTGTGTGTAGAATGGGGCATAAATGAAATGACCTTTACTACTAAATTACTACTAGATTATAGTGATAAGGAAATCAGCATACACATTTGGCTTGTGTATTCATTTGCCTATAACTAATCAGAATTCCCTTATGTTTACACAAAAAAGAGAATACTTCAAAATGAGAAGATCCTGCCATGGATAAGACAACTGGGTGGACATAAAGTGGAAAGGAGGGGTATTAACTCACACCATGCAGCAGGACACCTTCAGCTGTGAGGTCTTTGTAATGCAGGTTTGATAGTTATATTTTCAATAATGAATGGTTAGCTGTTATGTGACAATTAGGTCAAAAACTCTATTTTATGGGCCTCCTGGGTGGCGGAGTGGTCTAGGGCACTGCATCGCAGTGCTAGCTGTGCCACCAGAGACTCTGGGTTCGCGACCGGGTGGTCAGTGGGGCGACGCACAATTGGCCTAGCGTCGTCTGGGTTAGGGAGGGTTTGGCCGGTAGGGATATCCTTGTCTCATCGTGCACTAGCGAGTCCCGGGTGCAGTGCACGCTAACCAGGTCGCCAGGTGCACGGTGTTTCCTCCGACACATTGGTGCGGCTGGCTTCCGGGTTGGATGCGCGCTGTGTTAAGAAGCAGTGCGGCTTGGTTGGGTTGTGTTTCGGAGGACGCATGGCTTTCGACCTTCGTCTCTCCAGAGCCCGTATGGGAGTTGTAGCGATGAGACAAGATAGTAACTACTAACAATTGGATACCACGAAAAGGGTATCATCCCCTCCCAAAGTGATATGGAACTTTCAAAAACACATGGAGCAACTGCGAAAAGAAATGACTGAGGATATACTAAAAGGTCTGGTATGTAATGACATTTAATTCAAAGTAAATGTAAATTCTTTATTTTTATGTAGTTGTGTGGGAAAGCCATATGTTCAGTTCATGCCTATGATTTCAGAGTTCACAAGAGTGTGCAATATACCCTTCTATATTGCACACTCTTGTGAACTCTGAAATCATAGGCATGAACTGAACATATGGCTTTCCCACACAACTACATAAAAATAAAGAATTTACGTTTACTTTGAATTAAATGTCATTACATACCAGACCTTTTAGTATGTAAACAGCACTAGTGCATTGCAACACTGTAATGTAAAGGCAGATATCTTTTGTTTGACAAATGAATAATGAATATTGAGTGGTCCAGTAGAGAAAGGCTGAGGGACTTTATAGTAAGCGTTCTCGGGGAACAACTAGAAACACTCTTGATGCAAGTCTTTAACACATAGTTTATTCTCGTGAGGAGCTGTATTGAAATATAACATGGAAACACAAACACTCTCATTCATACTCATTCACTGCTGTGTTGGGCAAAACTAATTTCCTCAAATTGCAATAAACACATTTAAAGCACCCAAAAGCTTTTGGGGTTTTGAATATCATCCAAATGATTGTGCAGTCAACATACAAATCTGCCCACTCTGTAAGCTTAATATCATACAACAAACATTGGAATTAGTTTTTATAGCATTATGCAACTGAATTGACACCTCTGTTATTCACATACAATATTTTCTTTTAAATTACTGATGCAGTCATCGATACAGATGGTACTGTCAGCTCAGACCATAACAGAACAAAATGGTCATGCCTGGTCTGGCCAGGTGAATAAGAAGCAAAAGCCATTGCACTATAGGGCTACACCACATGCTCTGAGCCATTTGAGCCCATCTCTCCAGCATGTGTATCTCTCAGGTTCCCAGAATCCCAGGCAGCTCAGTCCTCTGGTCTTCCATGCGTCCTCCCTGGACACTCAGCAGTAAGGAAAAGAAGTCTTCATCATCCATAGGGCCCGGGGCCGCACTGCGCTGCTCCTCCAGCCTACCTTGGGCCTGAAGTACAGAGACAGACAGAAACACCACATGGCTTGATGCCAATTTTACACTGGACCTGAGGTACGGAGACAAGACATTACATCTACGTAACACCATATGAAATGGTATGTTGTTACACCATACAACATAATACCTAAAGCCCATGTTACAGCACATGACACACAGGTGTAGGATATTCATTTGACCAGTAAAATAATCCTGCAGCAACAGCATTTGAATGTTTAGTCCATAATGTTGCATGATCGGTGGTTAGGCTATAAACTGGCCAAAATTAAGCTACATGAAAATTACAATACTGTTAATATAACTGTGTTAGTGCTGGTTTTTGTTCATTTATTTAAATCCCAAAGCTCATCTGCATTTTTTGGGGTGCAGGAAAATTCTCAGCAACAACAGAGTGGTCAAATGAAGATCCTTCATCTGTAATGACAATGTAGCACTGTAACATGATATCAACGTAACACCATATGACATGATGCCTACATTATATTTTGCTTATGACAATAACAAAATAGTGTTTTGGTCAAATTGACTACGGGCAGCTTGGGTGATTACAGTTATTATTATTTTTTATTTAACCTTTTTTTAATTAGACAAGTAATTTAAGAACACATTCTTAATTATTTATGATGGCCAGTTACTTACCTGCGACATGAGAATCATATTGTACAAGTCCTCGTTCTGCACTGCAATTGGAGCAGACTTTTTGGGCTTTGTATCTTTTACGCTGCTCCTCTTCTTATTGGCTTTCGGCTTAGGGGGTGGGGTGTCATGTAGTTCCGCCCGCTGGTCGTCAAGCCGACGGCCTTGGGAGGTAGCCAGCAAGTCAAAGAACTCATCTTTCTGCAGCGAGGTCATTGAGGAGAAATGCACTGTTGGGAATGGAAGGGGAGGAAAGAGAGTGGAGACATGCTACATTTAGTGGCCTAGTTCAGTTGGTGTCCTAGTTAATCATTCAAGCAATTTTATTTCAATATTTCACTAATGTACAGAAGACATCCTAATATCTGTCTCTGCCACCGTTATATGATAGAAGTGCTTCAATGGATGTTGGTACCGTACAGTTATTTACAGCTTTTCCCCTTCATGAGTCAGCGTGTTTATGGGGAAACAAGGGAAGCTAATTGCAACAGCTTTTATGTTTACCACAGTCACTTAGTTAGTTATGATTACAGGGAGTTTTTTTCACATTCTATCACCTCTGTGGGCTCTGTGGGCCGGAATGTAGGTGTTGGGTTCAGAATGGCACCTTCTCCTCCCTCTGAACGAGCACCGTTGGTCATTGAGTCGTCTTCCTTCTTGCAGAGTAAAAACCAGGTCATACAGAGCGTCTGGGAAGTAAGGGGTTAACCGTTGAGCCTGGGAAAGACAGGTGGCAGGTGGCAGAAAGAGTAGCCATTATCAAGGATTTCAAAATGGGTGGTATCACTACTCATTTCAAACACGCTGGCATTTCCACACCTACAAATTCTGTAACCACAAAATGAACCCCTCATTCTTCCACCACTGGGGTGTTGTTTGTTCTTTTTCTATATACGAAAGAAAACCCTTCTACATCAAACTAATGCTACATCAAAAATGTTTAGACTGGTATTCGGTCACTAACGGAATTATTGTAATTGTGGGCACAAGGGAAATGTCTGTATTTTTTTGTGAAAGCAAATGTTATAAACCTGTTTTTGGGCATGCTCTGGGCTCAGCGTATCTTTGGGCAACTGGTCAGAGGGAAGATGTATATTTGTGCCAACTTGTAATCCTTGTGATGGTTTGTCCGTCTCCAAATCATGTTCTGTTGTTTTGTATTTTTCTGTTATATCCACCATCACCATCCCCTCTTTCTTGCATTCCATTTTCTGTCTATCCATTACCAATTCATCCATCCCTTTAATGTGCTCAACCCCCTCCTCTGTCCCAGTCTCTCCTTTTGCTTGATTTATTTGGTTATCCTTTTTTCTTTTGTCTCCATCTCCACTTTCAGTGTTGGCTTTTCCAATCTGTCCATGTCTGGCAGTGGCATCCTCTTCCGCACTGGAGTCTTCATCGTTGCTCTTGCCTGTTATTGGCTCTGTCCCTCCCTCAACAACTCTCCCAACATCCCCCTCCTTAATAATGATTAGATCCTCCAAATGCTCCTCTTCTACTGTTTCAACTTTGACCCCTGGGTATTCCATGACAACCTCCATTCACGTCTGTCTCAGTGTAAACCTGACAGAAATGAGATAAGACAAATATATCAACTGAAGTTCTGTTGTACATTATTAGGATTGTTTAACTGGTTGTAAGAAAATGTTTTAGGTAATCTAATAGAGTTTCTTAAAATGTTAACTCGCAACAACACATGTAGAAGACCTCTAGTTTGACACAGACTGAACGGCCACTGTATCTGTAAGCATAATATAGTAGAATCTCAAGAGGGGTGTTTATGAAAAACCAGTACTGGTTTCCTGCTCACTTCTTTAAGGCACTAAATTCCTATCTTGGATTGTACTTGCCCGCCTGCTAATCATTACCTTACCCACCCACGCTCTCAATAAGTCTATCGTACCTGTGTTTGGCTGGAGTTCAGTTTCTGATAAACATCAGCTTCTTGTGTCCACACTGATTAGGGATGGCATCACTGATTCACGACAGTTTTCTTCGTGAGAACTAATTGCTATCAGTTATGCTTCACATATCACCGTGACGAGCTCTTTCTCACTCTCTCTCTCTGCCTGCCTGTCAGCCCTCTAGTCTCTTCCTGTTCCTCTTACCCCAACCCACCCCTATTTATTTGTCCCCTATCTCTTTACGTCATGGCATTATGAGATATTACCTTAAAAAGTGAAGTGGTGCGATGTTATAGCCAGTGGTGTGATGATATCAAATAGTCTTGTTTTTAAACAAAGCCAAATCTCATAATTTGAGATGAACATCAGAAAGGGGGAAATGGCTATGAAGTTTTGCTCTGCTCATGTTGCATTTTCAGCCGAACAGCATACAGTCAGAAACAGCAACATGTTGAAACAGGCCCACTGTTATTCTGACAGGGGCTGTGGTTTGACATACTTCCTGTTGACTTGCAGCTAAAGGAGAAGTAGACAAAGTGTGAGAGAGAGAAAGAGAGAGAGAGAGAGAGAGAGAGAGAGAGAGAGAGAGAGAGAGAGAGAGAGAGAGAAAGGAAGGAAGGAAGAGAGAGTCAGATGTGAGATGTGAGATGTTGATTCTTTTTGGTGAAGTGAGAGAACAGCGGGGAGGGTAATTGTTAATTTGGGTATATTCATATATGACTTGTCTGAACTATTCTGTAGTTCAAAAAGTGTTCTGCTGTTGTGTATGAAACTTGATCACGGTGAATTAATTTGTCAAATTTGTCAAATCTATTAATATCATGGAGTGCATGTATTGTCTGTATTGTCCTGTGTGGTGAGAGTAGGCAACAACACATCTGCCACGCTGACTCTCAAACTCTTTTGACTCATCACATACACAGCTGCTACTGCTTATTATCTATCCTCTTGCCTAGTAATTTTACCCCAACCTACAGTTGAAGTCGGAAGTGTACATACACCTTAGCCAAATATATTTAAACTCAGTTTTTCACAATTACTGACATTTAATCCTAGTAAAAATTCCCTGTCTTAGGTCAGTTAGGATCACCAGTTTATTTTAAGAATTTCAAATGTCAGAATAATAGTAGAGAGAATGAGTTATTTCAGCTTTATTTCTTTCATCACATTCCCGGTGGGTCAGAAGTTTACATACACTCAATTGGTATTTGGTAGCGTTGCCTTTAAATTGTTTAACTTGAGTCAAACGTTCCAGGTAGCCTTCCACAAGCTTCCCACAATAAGTTGGTTGAATTTTGGCCCATTCCTCCTGACAGAGCTGGTGTAACTGAGTCAGGTTTGTAGGCCTCCTTGCTCGCACATGCTTTTTCAGTTCTGCCCACAAATGTTCTATGGGATTGAGGTCAGGGCTTTGTGATGGCCACTCCAATACCTTGACTTTGTTGTCCTTAAGCCATTTTGCAACAACTTTGGAAGAATACTTGGGGTCATTGTCCACTTGGAAGACCCATTTGCGACCAAGCTTTAACTTCCTGACTGATGTCTTGCGATGTTGCTTCAATATATCCACATAATTTTCCTACCTCATGACATCTATTTTGTGAAGTGCACCAGGTCCTCCTGCAGCAAAGCACTCCACCACATGATGCTGCCACCCCTGTGCTTCACAGTTGGGATGGTGTTCTTTGGCTTGCAAGCCTTCCCCTTATTCCTCCAAACATAACAATGGTCATTATGGCCAAACAGTTCTATTTTTGTTTCATCAGACCAGAGGACATTTCTCCAAAAAGTATGATTTTTGTCCCCATGTGCAGTTGCAAACCTTTGCTGTTGTTCTGGGATTGATTTGCACTTTTCGCACCAAAGTACGTTCACCTCTAGGAGACAGAACACGTCTCCTTCCTGAGGGGTATGATGGCTGCGTGGTCCCATGGTGTTTATACTTGCGTACTATTGTTTGTTCAGATGAACGTGGTACCTTCAAGCATTTGGAAATTGCTCCCAAGGATGAACCAGACTTGTGGAGGTCTACAATTTTTTTCTGAGGTCTTGGCTGATTTCTTTTGATTTTCCCATGATGTCAAGCAAAGGGGTAAGTTTGAAGGTAGGCCTTGAAATACATCCACAGGTACACCTCCAATTGACTCAAATTATGTCAATTTGCCTATCAGAAGCTTCTAAAGCCATGACATTTTCTGGAATTTTCCAAGCTGTTTAAATGCACAGTCAACTTAGTGTATGTAAACTTCTGACCCACTGGAATTGTGATGCAGTGAATTATAAGTTAAATAATCTGTCTGTAAACAAGTGTTGGAAAAATTCCTTGTAAATAAGAATAAAAGAGAGCCGCACACTCTAGGAGCTCAGATGCAAAAATGTAATTTCGAAACGTTGGTAATTCAATTTTTGCATCTGAGCTTCTAGAGTGTGCGGCTCTCTTTTATTCTTATTTTCAAGTTTTCTACTCCGCTAGCCAGCACCTCGCCTAAATAGGTGTGCATTTCTTTTTCTTCTAGATCGTAAAAATTCCTTGGGTCATGCACAAAGTAGATGTCCTAACCGACTTGCCAAAACTACAGTTTGTTAACAAGAAATTTGTGGAGTGGTTGAAAAACGATTTTTAATGACTCCAACCTAAGAGTATTTAAACTTCCGACTTCAAATGTATATGTAAATCTACCTCAGTTACCTCCTAGTAACCCCTGCATGTCAACTCAACAGGGTTCAATTCTCGGGCTGACTCTTTTCTCTGTATATATCAATGATGTCGCTCTTGCTGCGGGTGATTCCCTGATCCACTTCTACGCAGACGACACCATTCTGTATACATCTGGCCCTTCTTTGGACACTGTGTTAACGAACCTCCAAACGAGCTTCAATGCCATACAACACTCCTTCCGTGGCCTCCAACTGCTCTTAAACACTAGTAAAACTAAATGCATGCTTTTCAACCGATCGCTGCCCGCACCCGCCCGTCCGACTAGCATCACTACTCTGGACGGTTCTGACTTAAAATATGTGGACAACTACAAATACCTAGGTGTCTGGCTAGACTGTAAACTTTCTTTCCAGACTCGTATTAAACATCTCCAATCCAAAATGAAATCTAGAATCGTAAACTGACTATCCTACCGATCCGGCGATATCATTTACAAAATAGACTCCAACACTCTACTCAGCAAACTGGATGCAGTCTATCGCAGTGCCATCCGTTTCGTCACCAAAGCCCCATATACCACCCACCACTGCGACCTGTATGCTCTCGTTGGCTGGCCCTCGATACATATTCGTCGCCAGACCCACAGGCTCCAGGTCATCTATAAGTCTTTGCTAGGTAAAGCTCCGCCTTATCTCAGCTCACTGGTCACGATAACAACACCCACCCGTAGCACGTGCTCCAGCAGGTATATTTCACTGGTCACCCCCAAAGCCAATTCCTCCTTCGGCTGCCTTTCCTTCCAGTTCTCTGCTGACAATGACTGAAAAAAATCGCTGAAGTTGGAGACTTATATCTCCCTCACTAACTTTAAACATCAGCTTTCGGAGCAGCTAACTGATCGCTGCAGCTGTACACAGCCCATCTGTAAATAGCCCATCCAATTTACCTATCTCATCCCCATATTGTTTTTATTTACCTTTTTCTCTTTTGCACACCAGTATTTTCTACTTGCACATCATCATCTGCTCATCTATCACCCCAGTGTTCATTTGCTAAATTGTAATTACTTCGCTACTATGGCCTATTTATTGCCTTACCTCCTCACGCCAGTTGTGCACACTTTATATAGACTTTTTTTATTTCTTCTATTGTGTTATTGACTGTACGTTTGTTTATTCCATGTGTAACTCTGTGTTGTTGTTTGTGTCGCACTGCTTTGCTTTATCTTGGCCAGGTCACAGTTGTAAATGCGAACTTGTTCTCAACTGGCCTACCTGGTTAAACAAATGTGAAATTAAATGAAATTAAAAAATAAACTCTGTACTGGTAACCCGTGTTACCAAGTTATCATTACCCATGGTGTATTTATTCTTTGTGTTATTATTTTTCTATTTTTGTCTCTACATTGTTGGGATGGGCCCGAAAGTAAGAATTTCACTGTTAGTCTACACCTGTTGTTTACAAAGCATGTGACAAAGGGCCCGAGAGTTAGGATTTCACTGTTAGTCTACATCTGTTGTTTACGAAGCATGACAAATAAAATGTGATGGAAAAAATTGTTGATGATTTGATTGGTGAAGACCTGTGACCTTATTATGAAGCTGATGCATTATTACATTAACTAATATGAAATCAGAAGATGATCCCGCCCCCATCATGGATGCAAATGCTCAATGTATTAGGCTACTTGCAGAATGAAAGATCCCCCTCTTCTCTCTTTTTCTGTTTCTGTTTCTCTTTTACACATACACATAGGCCTACACACGCCGTTGCCTCATAGTTATATCCATTTACCTGATTGTTCAGAATAATTACTTTGTTTAAAGTCATAGCTATGAATATCCCTAGTACAGTAGCCTATGGGCTCTGTCTGGAGTACAATTCGAATTTTATTAACATTCTTGTTCGAGACTTTCTTTGTCAATCGCTAGGGGACTCTAGTGCAGGCCTGCTATAGTGTTTGAGTTTTGAAGGGTGTGATTACTCGTCCGCGCCACTGTGTGCGGCTCAGGATGTTGCAGCAGCAGCCTCTCACTGGCAACGGGCCCTCTAACGGCCGGGGCCTTGGCCTGAGCTCTCACCCCGGTATGCATCCTCTAAACTCGGTTCATCCATCTTCCCACCACCGCTCCGACGGAGACACGGGCCACGAAGGTGCAGAAAATGGACATGAAAGCCGCAGAGACATTGGCGACATATTGCAGCAAATCATGACCATCACCGACCAAAGTTTGGACGAAGCACAAGCAAAGTTAGTCACAATTGTTTATAACTTATTCAGATTTAGTCACACATTTCTGCAAATTTGCTCAATGGCCAAGAGTTAGCTAAAGTTTTCAGAAGTTTTCAATTTTTTTCTACTTTGAAGTTTTTTAATAAGCTAGCTAGGTAGCCAACGTTGCTAGCTAGCTAATTGGCTTTATGTCATGATATGTTGTTTATTAAATAGTTATTACTTATTCTTTTGGGCTATTTACACGCCTGTTGTTGTGATTTTTTTTGTGGCTAACTCGATGAAGAGGGTGAATTCTTGCTAAGCTAAAACTGGCCAGTTATCTAGCTATGCTCTTGCTTTATTGTTAGCTTGCTAATGTGTTACTACTAACGCGTTAGCCAGTTAGATTTACATGTATATGAATTGCAAGATATTATAAACGGATTGTGGCCATAATCTTGGCATTATCTATTTCATGCTACATTTGTTCTACGAATAAAATGTTAACATATTAGCTACATATTGTAGCTTGCTGCTAGCTAGCCATAGCATTACGTAGCCAACGTTAGCATAGCAGGCTACAGTGAACTCCAGTCAAAAGGTCACGAACAACAGAGCCGATGTTTGTTGTTGTGAATGACATCTAGTTAACGTTAGCTAGCTAAATAAAGCGTGTGAAAGCAGGGAGCTAGCTAACAAACAAATAGCTAGCTAACTAACAAATATTTTGTTCGTGCTAATGGCTCGTTGCTAAATAGCTGACTAGATATACAGCTACAGTAGCTAACGTTAGTTAGCTAGCTAACAATAACAATAATATGTTTTTCCAATCGTCAGAAAACACGCATTGAATTGCCATCGAATGAAACCAGCTTTGTTCAGCGTCTTATGTGAGATCAAAGAGAAAACAGGTAAGTTAATTTTCACTAATTGAAACCCTTTGTTTGATTTTAAACTTGTTGCTAATTCGTTTAAAAGTTTCTGGCCATCTGTGATGAAACAGAAGAAGATGTTGGCTCCATCACAATAATAATGAGTTGCGCATAATCCATGCAGTTAGATGACAGTTAGAAAATTATTTAGCTATTTTACATTTTCAACAAAGATGTATTGTGTATGATGACTTTTCAACAAGATGACCCTTCCTTTATTTGTTTCATCCACAAAGTGCTTCTCCAAGTCTGTACCTCAGAGGGATAATATTTTAATATACACTGAACAAAAATGTAAACACAACATGTAAAGTGTCCCATGTTTCATGAGCTGAAATAAAATATCCCATAAATTTTCCATACAAATTTTTGTGCACAAATTTGTTTACATCCCTGTTAGTGAGCATTTCTCCTTTGCCAAGATAATCAATCCACCTGACAGGTGTGGCATATCAGGAAGCTGATTAAACTGCATGATCATTACACAGGTGCACCATGTGCGGAGGACAGTAAAAGGCCACTCTAAAATGTGCAGTTATGTCACAGATAACTTTAGGTAGTGTGCAATTGGTATGCAGACTGCAGGAATGTCCACCAGAGCTGTTGCCAGAGAAAGTACTGTTAATTTCTCTACCATAAGCTGCCTCTAACGTTGTTTTAGAGAATTTGGCGGTACATCCAACCAGCCTCACAAAGCAGACAATGTGTAACAACGCCAGCCCATGACCTCCACATCCGGCTTCTTCACCTGCGGGATTGTCTGAGAACAGCCATCCGGACTGGTGATGAAACTGTGGGAATGTACAACAGAATAATTTCTTTACCTGACTTCAGTTCGGCGGCGTAATCGACTTCAGTGGGCAAATGCTCACCTTCATTGGATTTGGCACGCAGGAGAAGTGTGCTCTTCGCGGATGAATCCCAGTTTTCACTGTACCGGGCAGATGGCAGACAGTGTGTATGGTGTCATGTGGGCGAGTGGTTTGCTGTTGTGCGTTGTGAACAGAGCACCCTATGGTGGCGGTGTGATTATGGTATGGGCAGGCATAAGCTACGAACAACGAACACAATTATATATGGAAATTTGAATGCACAGAGATACCATGGCGAGATCCTGAGGCCCATTGTCGTGCCATTCATATGCCGCCATCATCTCATGTTTCGCATGATAATGTAAGGCCCCATGTCACAAGGATCCTTATATGAACTGTAACTCAGTAACATATTTGAAATTGTTGCATGCTGCATTTATATTTTTGTTCAGTGTAATAGGAGACATTGCAACTTAGTTTACCATGAATCAGATTGACAGACCTCTTTTGTTGCAGGCCTATCAATGCGAAATGCTCAGGAGGAAGAATCACAGGACCCACAGCTGGTGCGATTGGATAACATGCTGCTGGCGGAGGGTGTGGCTGGGCCGGAGAAAGGTGGCGGGGCGGCAGCGGCGGTGTCCGCAGCCACCAGCTCTGGAGGCATGTCTCCAGACAGCTCACTGGAACACTCAGACTACAAAAGCAAGTTGAGCCAGATTCGCAACATCTATCACACTGAGATGGAGAAATATGACCAGGTACTTTTCTAGTTGTTGTTTTTTTTTCAAGCAGTGGGGCAGTCCCAATCCTTTTGTATTGTTTTTTTGCTTTATTGAAGAGATAGTAAAGTGTTGGAAAGACGGGGAAGATAGAGGGAGGGTGAGTCAAAGAGCAGTGGGCCGGATTCAAACTCATATCGACTCTGACATACACTGTACATGTGTGCTGGGGTCAGTGGCTGTACTTGATTTGAGGTGGAGGGACTTGACACTTTGCACACACTGAAAATTACACCCTTTAGCGAAGTAAACTAAAATGAGGTGATGTTATAATTTAGGTGAGATAATTGAACATGAACATAAATTACCGACGTCAACAGTGTCGGCCCGCTGTTGACTTCCATCCTTTGAGCTCAACTGACTGTCATATCTGTCTCCAATCCCCCCTCTCGCTCTCTCTCTCCGTGTCTCCTGTAGGCCTGTAGTGAGTTCACTACCCACGTGATGAACCTGCTGAGGGAGCAGTCACGTACGCGGCCGGTGTCACCGAGGGAGATTGAGCGCATGGTGGCCATCATCCACCGCAAGTTCAGCTCCATCCAGACACAACTCAAGCAGAGCACCTGCGAGGCCGTCATGATCCTGAGGTCCCGCTTCCTCGACGCCAGGTCAGCGTGTAACACTGTTATTGGGGTGACATAACACCTGTCAAAACTTGCCATGACAGTGAATGACAATTCATATACAGGTAGTATTTTTAATGAAGAATAAAACATTCCATAAATAAACAGTGGTTCATGGTCATACCAGTCATATTTCAAATCAAATTTATTTGTCACATACACATGGTTAGCAGATGTTAATGCGAGTGTAGCGAAATGCTTGTGCTTCTAGTTCCGACAATGCAGTAATAACCAACAAGTAATCTAACTAACAATTCCAAAACTACTACCTTATACACACAAGTGTAAAGGGATAAAGAATATGTATATAAAGATATATGAATGAGTGATGGTACAGAGCGGCATAGGCAAGATGCAGTAGATGGTATCGAGTACAGTATATACATATGAGATGAGTATGTAAACAAAGTGGCATAGTTTAAAGTGGCTAGTGATACATGTATTACATAAAGATGCAGTAGATGATATAGAGTACAGTATATACGTATACATACATATGAGATGAATAATGTAGGGTATGTAAACGTTATATTAAGTAGCATTGTTTAAAGTGGCTAGTGATATATTTTACATCAATTCCCATGATTATTTGCAGAGCATAATCATGTTATTACAGTGCAGGTTGTGAATGACTATTGTGTGTCAATATCAGTTGTTACTGTAGTTGTGAAACGTATACTTCTGCCTGGGTTGCATGACTACTCTCAACACACTCACCTTTGTGTTGTCAGGCGTAAGAGACGAAACTTCAGCAAGCAGGCGACGGAAGTCCTGAATGAGTATTTCTACTCCCATCTCGCCAACCCTTACCCCAGTGAAGAGGCCAAAGAAGAACTAGCCAAACAGTGTAGCATCACTGTCTCTCAGGTAACCTTGTGTCATATATTTACTATTAGCTCACCCGTTGATACGCCCATATACAGTTGACTCCATTGACCAGCCTCTTACTGGCTTGTTAACTGAACAGGTGTGCAACTGGTTTGGAAACAAGAGAATCCGCTACAAGAAGAACATTGGGAAGTTCCAAGAGGAGGCCAACATCTATGCCATGAAGACGGCCATCGTGGCGACACAGAGCGAGGACTCTCCACACACGCCCAACTCAACAGGTAAGAGCTGAGGAAAGGAAGCCAGGCCTAGTGATACAAACTGTTTTGAGTTTATGGTTCATTTGGTAGTAGAAATGGATGGGTTGTTAGTGTTTTTCTGTTACGGAGCAGCAAGAGGAATATATATATATTCTGTTGAGTCTGTCACTGAACTTAAAGGGTACACCATATTTAAAGGGATGGCTTAAAATAAATGTGCTGAAACCCCTATTGAATGAAACATCTGTTGACCAGCAAGTGGGAGGGTTTTCAGCGGTTGAATTACATTTAATCAGCACACGCAAGGGAACCATGTCTGCAAAGCCCGTTACGCAACTGAATAAGATATGTCTGAATTACAACTACTGAGAAGTGCATTGGAAAGGCCTGCTTGAGAAAGGTGTCATTTTCTAAGTTGGAATTGGGCCTTTTGTTCTGTCTTGCCAACTCCTTGCCCAACAATAGAATTTGGTTTTACAGCGCAATCAGATCTGGGACGAGGCTGATGTTGTAGGCCTAATAGCCCTTATTAAAGACGTCTCCCCTTTTGTTCCTCCACAGGATCAGATCTGGGACCAGGCTGATGTTGTAGGCCTAATAGCCCTTATTAAAGACGTCTCCCCTTTTGTTCCTCCACAGGATCAGATCTGGGACCAGGTTGATTTAGGCCTAATAGCCTTTATTAAAGACGTCTCCCCTTTTGTTCCTCCACAGGATCGGGGGGCTTCTCACTCACTGGACCAGACCTTTTCCTGGGTGTTCCACCAATGAATGGAGAGCAGCCTGTCTACATGGGAGCACAAGTATGGAACTTCACTGTCATTCACATCATGTTACATATCATCTTTATTTTAGCTCGTAACTAATTGAGAGCACATTCTCATTCACAACAACAACCTTGTGGAGGAGTTGTATTGGAGTGGAGAGGGGTTAATGTAGGTTAATGCCACTACAAGTCACCACATGTCTTTTTCTCTTTGGCAGACTAATGGGAACTGGCAAGGGCAAAACACACCCCCCTCTGCCACTTCCCCAGGAAACGACCACTCAGGGGAGTCTGACTGATGGCCCCGTCCACTTTGTGTCGATGACATAGATGGAAAGAAAACGGAAAAAGACTGAAAGAATGATATCACTCTTACTTGGCTGCAGTTTTTGTATGTCTTTTCTGTTTCTTACTGTCCAATTATATTATGTCCATGTTCATTATGTGTGTGTGTGTGTGTGTGTGTGTGTGTGTGTGTGTGTGTGTGTGATGTTTTGTATTGGGATCATGGGTTTTGTTTTCCACTACTTTATATGTTACTGTGGTATGTGGGCAGGGAGGCTTGGGAAATTGCATTACCATTGTTTTATTAGGCTATATTATTAATGCTGTTACAAATATTTTAGGATTTTAGTTTAAAGGTCAGATATAGTTGCATTTAGAGGATGTGGGGGCAATAGAGAAAATCCAAAGATTTTGTGTGTTTGTTTTCTCTTTTCTACTGGGCTTGTTTGTCTGTGTGTGTCTATATCATGAATGAAGTATGTGTGCTGGTTATGTTAACAGTTTGAATGAGTATATCAACAGTGCTGTCATTCTGTACAGTGAGTGAAAAACACCTGTATTCTCTCTACCTCTTTTACAATAAAGACTCTGTATTCACAGTCAGTTGGTTTGTCTTGATTGGTTGATATTAGCATAAGAGAGACAGGTCACCTCCTAATATGGCAGAAGAAGAAAAAATTGCACATTAATCGTTTATTGATTTAGATATTTAGAGTAATTGAAGTTACTCATTTATTGACTGAGTTTATATCCCTTCTGTCAATCTACTGTTATTTAGGAGCAAGGGACCTTTTACAGAAAATGTAAACAGCACATGATTGACATGATGGTATTTGGGGTAATTTCAGCATGATATCTCACAGCAGAGCCCCCTTACAAAGCTGTTTGGTTAGAGTCAGGCATGTGGTTATTTAGCTTCTCACTTCGGGCTTTCTGTTCTGCCTTTTTAAAACTTGCTGCCTCAATCTCTGGCGCTGCCCTCCTGGGGTTGTCGCTACTATCGACTATTGATCTGCGATCTGATTGGGTGGGAGCATCTGTAGGAGGGACTACGATCACTCTTTCTATGGGCTCAGTGGCTATTTTCTCTGATAAGGCAACATAAGTTGGTTCGGGCTGCTGTGAACTGGAGCGACGCTGCAGTGCATTCTGGGTACAGGAGAAGGACCGCTGTCGAGGAGCAGGCTGGGGTAACAGGAAGTGCGGTGTCGCTGCTCTCGGGACTTCCTGGGGCCTTTCACGATCTTCGTCCTCTGAGGTAACCTCCTGTAGAGTGCTGATTGGTCTTGGTGGACGCCCCATGATTCTTGGGGTAACCAATGCGGTTGCTGATTGGTTGAGCTGTGGCCGCCAGTTCTGAGGGGAAGGGCACTGCACTCTGCCCATTGATAAATCACTGTCAAAAGAAGAGGAAGATCATACGAGTAGGCAGTGATGAATTTGCCTTATCAAGATGAGTAAATTGCTAAATGTTATTGTGAGTAGATGTGCCAAATGCCACAAGACTTTACCTTGGTGGAGGCGAAGACATATCCCGATGCCCTATGACACCAGAGAAGGAGGCACTTCTCCCAGGGAGCCCAGGGGAATTCACCCATTGGCTATACAGAAAGGCATGCTCATCCCACAGCATATCATTGGCTTGCTCCATAGGAATAGGCCCTCTCTGGACCCTGTGAGCTAATAGGAGCTCCAGGACTTGATGATGCATGCCCTCTCGGGCAACATCCAGTGCCCGGCGTCCTCTGCGATCAGACAGATCCTGATTTGCCCCGTTCAGGAGCAGGAACCGGGCGGTGTCGTAGCAACCGTGAAGGGCGGAGAGGAACAGAGCAGTCTCACCCTATCAGATAATGGGAGTGGTATATATCAGAATGGGAGTGTCGAAGCAATAATATTGGAGTACCCTAAAGTTTAAACATTCTACGCAGATTTATCTGAACATAGTTTCTTCGAAGTTCCTCTTCCTAAATCTTCATACAAGTATGTGAAGAATCATTAAAGCAGAGGCTTCTGCTGGCCTTGGTACCTTGTTGTCCTGTAGGTCCACCGCAGCACCGTAGCGAGTGAGGGTTCTTGTCAAGGAGAGGTGGTTAACTGAGCATGCCCAGTGGAGGGCTGATCTCCCTGGGAGAGAGAGTGCATTTCAAGTGGAGGAAGGTAAGGGAAGGAAGGTGGGAGTTCAGCACAGAAAGAGAGGGAGTAAGTCAGCCAGTGAACAAACATTATACAACAGAGTCAAGCCCAAATGGTGAAAGATGGGGAAGAGGGAGATTTTGAAAGGGAGGAAATGAGAATTAAAATGATAGTGAGGGACTAGGGAATCAGCCCGAGAGGGAGAGAGCGAGAGATAGTGTGTGTGTGAGAGAGAGAGAGAGAGAAGGGCAATGAAGGTTAATATGGTACATCCACACTGCCTGGGCACTAGGGCACATTAACTTCTGTATCAGTTTGAGAGGGGGGCAGCAGGGGTGCTGTAGAGAGGAATGGAAGGGAAGAGTGGGAAGCCATGGAGGTTTTACCAGAACAGAAGAGAAGAGAAGGGGCACATGGGGAGGATCAGAGAGAGATGAGGTCAGTTACACTGGTTACTCAAACCCTCAAAGTAATACAATATAGTAATATGTATGTGAGTCAGTGTGTTTATAAGGTCGTTATTACACCCACGGAAGCTACATAACATTTATGGACATTTGTTCCATGCAATATTGATTTTTAAAATACATTTGCACAATAATCATCCCATGACACTCTACAGGGAAGTTCAGTTAACCTGTTTTTTTTACCGTCTAGCCTAAATTTTGGTTCATAATGTAATTGGGAAATTGGGAGAGTAAAGTGATACCAGTGTGGTCTGTGTTGTTGACCGGCACCCCAGCTCGTAGCAGCTCCAGAACCACACGGTCAAGCCCACTCCGGACCGCACGAATCAGGACCACTGACCCATCTGGACCACACCATTGAACCGAAGCAGACTGTCATAATAATGTTTGGTACAGTCAAAATGGAATACTGTAAATAACAACCATCGTAATCTACAATTGAAATAAACATATTGACATTTATGTAGAATATGTATGGAACTCACTTGATTGGGTGTTCTGTGATGTGTCGACAGGACAGCATTTCTCTCCCATCCTCTTGGAGGGGCTAAAAGTGGAGCTGAAAGTCAATTTAGTTACTTGCGTAGTTACGTTGTGCAAACCGTAAATTATTCTGTGACAAATTAATGTAAAGGAACAATGAGTCATTTTACAAGCATATTAATACAGTATGTTAACCATGATCAGGAGGTGACGTTACGTTGTATGGGTGATTGTGGGTGGCTCGGGGGGCTGCGGTAGTGCTTCTGCTCTTGCGTTCGGTGGTCACAGATGGACCTGTTGATGTCCTCCATAGAACTCTGGGTAAAGTCAGTGTCACTTCCAATATCCAGGTCCTTTTTCAGGGGCCTGAAATCATACGTTTATGCTCTGAATAGCAGTACTTTGTGCATACTTAGTGATATGACTACAGTATCACTAGTATTGTGTAAATTAGAGATAGTCCAACACAACAGTTTTATCTAACAGACAGAGTAAAACTGAAAGCCATACAACCCATTACAATGAAGCAAACTGTTATCTGATCACAGCGCTGTTGATTTACTAGACTGAACATCCTCTAACTTCTCCCATAATCATTCATCTTCACTCACCGCAGTCGAAGGGCATCCTCCCCCAGTGGCTCTCTGCGTCTTTTCTTCTCAGCCTCCTTCGCTTTCTTCTTCTTTATCCCATTCCTGCCTTTCTCTCTCCCTGTCCTGCCCCTCTGCTCTCGGTGGGGTGTGTGCTGTGCCCATGCCTTGGCCACATTGGCTCCGCTGTCATTCTCAGTGACAGTGGATCTGTGCCTAACCCTCTCTCCTCCACCCTCCCTCTCCGCTCGTCGTCGTCTCACCCTTCTGATCACCAAGACAACCATCAAGACCAAAGCCAGTACCAGGCCCGTTGCCACGCCGATCACAGCCCATATCCATGGAGGTGTTGCTCCTGTGTGGAGATGGGGGGCAGAGATATTAGGTGGTACTCACTCACACACACACACACACACACACACACACACACACACACACACACACACACACACACACACACACACACACACACACACACACACACACACACACACACACACACACACACACACACAAACTATGTAATAGGATACATACCATCATTAGTGTCCTCCTTTTCCTCAACTGGGTCCTCCTCTCTCCCTCCTATTTCCTCCCCAACCCCTCTTACACTAATAATGGCCTTTAATTCTGGGTGAGAGGGGACCGACACACGAGTCGATGATGTAGCAGCCCGCAGGAAGTTAGCTGCTTCGATGGCGTACGGGAAACAGGTAGAAGGAAGACGGGAGCACGGCCTGTTATCCACTTGCAGGAATAGGAGTGAACTGTTTCAGAGAGATGGGGAGTGAGAACATTGATGAGATGTTAACAAAAGAGACTAGGTTAAAGTTAATAAAAATAGGGGAAGCAAAATCACAATCTCTTCATAGTTACCCGTTTGAGTCATCAGAAGAAGCTTGAGCCAGCAGGTTTTCGAGCTGCTGGGGATTAAAGGTGAAGAGGTCCTTGCTGGGGTCAAGGGGCACCGTGCCGCGCAGTTTGAGGGGTGTCTGCAGGAGGGTGCTGAGGGCCCAGAGAAGGGAACTGTTGGAAAATGTGCCGTGTTGCAGGGGGACGTGGGTGTGCAGGAGCAGGGTACCCTTAGCCCACAGAGGGCTGTGGTGCCTGTGACAGTCACTCCCATCCCAGCCACAGGCGGCACTTTCACAGCCCTGGTCACAGTAAGAGTTGGAATAGTGGTCTCGGCAGTAGTGGATGTGACCTGAACTGAGAGAGGGGATAGTTAGAAGGATGCAGAGAAAGCGTGAACCCCAGCTGAAACATCTGGATGTATACAAAAAGGAAAGTGAAAGAGCAGGGTGCGTTTCATTCCAGGAAAATGCTCTCCCCTCTGCTCTTATTCACTCCCCTCACCATGAATATGAGACTACTGGGTAAGAGTAAGTCACCATATTGCTTTCACATATCCAGTCCTGTCAGATCCATGAAGGAGAGTGAACAAATGGAAGAGGGGATGGAACATCTTCCTGGAATGAAATGCAGCTCAGATCTCCCTGCTGCTACAGTGTCTTACTTGCAGCGTCCTTTGTCCCTCAGACAGTCGAACCCGTCTCTCAGACACTCGGGCTCGGTGCACTCTTTATCACATGACCCATCTCTAAACTTGGCCTCACACTGTCTGGACGGACACTGGGCCCAGGGGTCACCACCAGGAGACGCTGCTGCTACTTGGGGAGGAATCACACACACACACACACGCACACGCACACGCACGCACGCACACACACACACACACACACACACACAGACACAAAGGTTGGATTCCCACTTAATACTAATATACTAACTTAAACTGAATCACTTTTGATAAAAGCATCTATTAATTACAATACTGTATTACTGTATCAAGCAAGAACCTGTGCTTTGACCTACATTTTCAAGCTGTGTATTGTATAGGCCTAGGTGTATCTATCACCACCAAGCATTCATTGTTAACAATGCTTGGTACCGTGCCAGCCAGGCAGGCTATGAAAGGTGTGTCCTTGGCATGAACCATGAAACGGGAAATAGGAGGCCTGACACAAACAGGAAGTTTCCAGGAGAAGCGAATAGCAACAGGAAATGGAGTGGGCTGGGACTGGATGAAGGTCGGAGGTCGTCACCCTGGCGATGAGGAATGGAATGGGACAATGGAGAGGCTTGGCAGGTGTGTGAGGGACAATAAAAGTATAGCACAGGAGAGTTGGGATTGGACATGGTGTACTGTATAGCAGTGAACATTCAAGGAAACACAGTACAATCTTTGACTCTTGTGCAAGCAAAGCACTTTTTGGTCAGTCATATCTTTAAATCAGTGACACATTCACGCAGCATCTTATAAAGTGATGATGAAAGGATGTGAGAGCAGTATATGTCAAGTACGTCACAGTATTTTCTCCTAATGATATATCCTCAGAAATCTATAAAACATAGAAGTGAGAACATCAATGTAAAAAAAAAAGTATGTTTTGTTCCTGGGTTTCAAAATAAAGAAAGTCGCACACTCCATGTATAAACTCCCATCAATTTAATGGGTATTTATCAACGTTTCGGCATCACTGTGCATTCCTCAGGGTTGCTAGGAAGTACCATGTAGGACTTCCTCTCTTTAGTCAATTACCTAGTAGAGACTTTACCTCACTCTCACAGGTATCGAACATCATATCAACAAGATAATAGCTGGAAGATGGACTCACCTTGACAGCACCTGCTCAAACCCAACAGAACAGCCGTCCACAGCACCAGCATCATTAAGGCAGGCAGGTCCCAGAGAGGATGGAGATGGCAGTAGCCTACTCTCTCTCACTATCCTCCCAGCTGTACCAGTGCGGTTACTAGGTCCAATGCCTTGGTCCAGCTATGGCAGGTCCGGCAGGACTGTACTCCGCTACAGTGTTGTGGGGTATCTCTCTGGGTCTCTTCTGGAGAACTTATTGTCTCACTGCGCTCCTGACCATGTTCGCAATGGGACCATGTGAACAGTTTATATCTAAAGTGGTACACCCCAACTTCCAGTGCTGCTACCACCCACCTCTCTCTCTCTAATTATTTTTCAGAAGCACTGCGGATATGTGGACAACTTCCTGACACTGTGTGGAAAACAATAGGAGCGGTGTGTGTGTGTGTGTGTGTGTGTGTGTGTGTGTGTGTGTGTGTGTGTGTGTGTGTGTGTGTGTGTGTGTGTGTGTGTGTGTGTGTGTGTGTGTGTGTGTGTGTGTGAGTCTGCAGTCTGTTTTTCTACTGTTTATAATGCCTCAGGATGTAATCTTTCAAATGAACCAGGCCCTGTATTCATGAAGCAATCTAGGTGCCCCCTGTTCATGCAATCATACTAATTACGTTAAAAAAGGCTAAACTGATCATAAATCAGTACTTCTTCTCTGAAACTTATTATGAATACAGGCCCTGGAGTAGGCCTGCATATATCACTTCTTTTTAACTTCCCATGCAGGAGCATGCTCTCTGCATTAAAAAATATTTATATAATCTTAACTACTGCAAACGACAAATAAAACTATTTCAAAATCTCAAAGAAGGGATAATAACCTCCAGGAATGTGGTGGGTGTTAAACTAGACAGATACAGCTGCAGCACCTTATGTCATCTGTCTCAAATGAAAGGATGGATCCAGGAACAGGAAACTAGGGGGTTCTACTTTCATCCTTAACCTCAGGACTCATCAATTATGCCAAGAAACAGCTTCACAGCAGGTGGTACAACAAAGATTGTGTGCCTTTTCAAGTGTTGGTGGGGGAGGGGGGAGGGGGGGGGGTCTATTTCAGGCTAAGGCATACTACTTACTCATTATCTGGGCAAAAACCTAAAATAGTTTTTATTTATATGATGCGTTTATATATAGAAACATTAGGCTGCTGTGCATTGTCAAGGGGAATATGCAAAAGATGGTCATGGAAATAATGTTCAATGATGGTAGTGATGATGATTATGATTATCCTCGTGTAGGTCATCAAGCATTCCACACGATGTCGCTATTCTGCATTAGATTCCTTTCAAGTTCAAAGGTTAATCAGCCAGTAAGTAATTTCCTGTACAACATTTTCATATATATCAAGCCCTTACACAGTAATCACCTACTCGTTTCACATAAAGTTTAGCATAGTATAATTAATATAAAATCGGCATTTGCCAATGTCAAGAAGGGGCGGGTCGTTCAAAAGGGACTTTCCAGTTGTGTACTTTCGGTTTTATTACGAAGCACAATCATCAACTCGAACGTGGGGTCCTCAAGTCTAGTCGCAGGCTGTTGCTGTATAACTAAATTAATACGAAGATTGCCCTTTATATGATATGCGTGTGTAACATAGAACATAGCCTATATCTATTAAGAATAGATCTAGCCTATCGTTTCCTTGACATTCAGAAGAAATTGCAACCTCATTCGTAAGAGCCCACATGCAAACGTGAGTAGTTTATATTTTTTTAAAGCTATTTAAACGTGTTATATTGTGTTATATATTACAGAATGTATTGTAATGTGTTGTTACAATTCGTCATATCCTTCATGAAGCCAAAAAGACTTTGAAATTCACCTAATTGTGAAAGTAAAAATTGAAGCGTAAGATAACACGCTAGCACCCAATGTTGTCCCTTATTAGTCGGTCAGCTGTTTTTCATTAAATGGTCACACTCCCTCCAATATATTCAGATAATCTATGTCCCAGGGGTTTAATTTGGATTTTGTGAGAACTAATTCCCAAATTGCCACTTTTTCCATAATATGCTATAAATAGGTCTATGTGCACATTTCATGTTCCATATGCTATCCCACTTAGTCCTCCTCAATTTAACCCCTGGATATGATGTTCCTCAACCTCATTATCTGTCTCTCCCAACCTCCTGTTCTAGAGCCTGTTCAGGATGCCGAAAATGAACTTCTCTCCGCTGCTCTTCCTGTGCATGGATGTGTGTGTGGTGCAGACAGTCCGCTTGGCCCAACTCTCCCCTCTTCTCCTCCACCATCCCCTCATCACCTTGTGGGGTGGAAGCCTGCTCCGTGCCGGCCTCCACCTCTTTCTCACCTTCAAATTTCCTGGAAGTACCCCATGGATGAGCAGCTTTGAGGGGCTCCAGAGCATGGGGGTCCTCTGCTTCCATTGCCCACTCTACATCAGCCTTCTCTGGGCATGTGGCCAGTCCATCCTGGGGCAACTATGGGGATGGCACTCCTGGCAGGGGGTGGGTGACAAGTCTATATTGCTATAATTATGTTAATATATATACCCCTTTTTGTTTTAAAAATTGACAAACCAAACAGACTAAAATCACTTGTTTTTCAGCTACTTCAGGGCTACTGCGTAACAGTCGTAGCATGTTTGTACTGGACACGCTACGTCCCTTCTCTTCTTACCAAGCCCACCAAGGAACCACAGAAGAAGACTGGGGCCTCTCTAGAGAAACTGATGGGATACATGAAGCCTTATTTCATACGCTTTGGAGCCGTGCTGAGTCTTGTCGTCATCTCCTCCCTTGGTGAGATGGCTATTCCCCACTACACCGGCCGAATGACAGACTGGATTATGAATGAAGACGAGCCTGAAGCCTTTACTCACGCCATCACGGTCATGTCTCTGATTACAGTCATGAGGTATAGTACAGCATATATCAATCATTGGTGATACGATACTCTTGAGTCCTTCCAATTGATGCTCAGTGTTTGATACTACTGTTTAATTTGGAGGTTTCAAGGGTCCTAATCACTTCCACAGGGCATTTATTGTATGATACTGTAGTAACGTGTTTATTTGCCCTCCTTCTCCCATCTCTATCATTCAGTGCTGTGTGTGAGTTTGTGTGTGACCTCATCTACAACATCACCATGAGTCGCATACACACCTCCATCCAGAGCCTAGTCTTCCAGTCGGTGCTGAAGCAGGAGATTGCTTTCTTTGACACAGCACAGACAGGTGAGTCACATCTCATTGCAATCTACAGGTAACTGCCTAAATAAATTAAACACCAACATAAAGTGTCTTAATAGGGCGTTGGGCCACAACTATCCGCCAGAATAGCTTCAGTGTGCCCTGGCATAGATTCTACAAGTGTCTGGAACTTTATTGGCGGGATTGGCACCATTCTTCCATGAGAAATTCCATAATTTGTTGTAGGGATGCACCGATATGACAAGCACTCATTTTTGTTCCAGCAGGTTCTCCATCATGTAAAAAGTACTGTTCCATCTGGTGGAAACGTCTTGCTTTTATGCCTTTTCGTTTTCACTCCAAGCCGCTCCTGTATTGCTTGCAGGCTGTATGCTAGCAGGCTGTATGCTAGCTGTGAGTGTTTAAAATGACCAACTATCTTCCTACCTGTTGCCACTGTGTCAGAAATGCTGCATTGGACCAAAACACCTTCGTTCACAGCCAGTTGCAGCGTGTGTGCCATGCATGGCAAACTGGCGACTCCGCATTCTTCCGAAGCCTTTGTCATGTTACGTGCATTATCACGTAGCACAGCGTGTACTTTGTTCTTGGGGATTTTCCAAGTTTCAAACATTTTCTCAAATGCCATTGAAATGGCAGCAGCGGTATGAGAAGCAGCACATTCTTGAGCATGCAATACGGCTTTCCTCAATAGGAAATCCTCATCGACCCACTGTGCTGTCAGACTCAGCATGCTCATGGGGCTGATGTCGCTGGTCCAAATGCCAGTCGTGAAGCTAATAGCAGCGACGCCCATAGCAAGTAGCTCGTGGATGTGCAATTCAGCAATACTGTGTAACTCCGGTAGTGCAACATCTGAAAAATAGCGTCTACTTGGTAGTGTGTACCGGGGCTCGAGATGCTTGACCAGTCGGTGAAAGCCAACATCATCCACAACAGAGAACGGTTGATTATCAAGGGTAATGAATTCCATTATCTTGGCATTAATGCATTCCGCCTTTGAGTTGTCTCGCTGAAATTCTCTTACTCTTTCAAACGACTGCTCGACTTGAACTTTTTTTTCTGCTTTTGTTCCAAGTAGTCGCTGAACGTCTGGGGTGATGCACTTTCAAATGAGTAATTAGGTTTGTGGTATTAAAAGATTTCACTTCCTCCCCTCCTCTGGAAATACTAGCAGCACAAACCTTTTTGTTATCTTCCTTTGAAACTTTGAAATAGATTCACAGCGCAGTCATCGTGGCCTAGGTTAGGAACGCTGTGTTGAACATGTAGCGCTGTATTTTTCGTGGCATCCTTACGTCACCTGCACTTCAGCTTTGACCTCGGCGTTAAACTAGATGTTGGCATTTTGGGCTAAAATCGGCCAATTCCGGTGCATCCCTAATTTCTTGTTTTGTTGATGGTGGTGGAAAACGCTGTCTTATGCGTGTCTAATTGGGCTGAGATCTGGTGACTGAGACACACACATAAACCTCCTATGCTCTTTGAGACCTCTCTTTCAAAGTCACTAAGATCTCTTCTTCTAGCCATGGTAGCCAAAATAATGGGCAGCTGGACATATTTATACATGACCCTAAGGATGTTCATTGCTTAATTAACTCAGGAACCACGCCTGTGGGGAAGCACCTGCTTTCAATATACTATGTATTCCTCATTTACTCAAGTGATTTCTTTATTTTTATCAGGTTTGAAGGTAAGACCCAGATGCAGACTGTGTCGGAGGAACAGTGTTTATTACAGCAACAGGGCAGGCAAACGACAGGTCAAGTCAGGCATGGGGTCGATAACCAGAGGAGTGGGGTAAAGGTACAGCACGGCAGGCAGGCTCACCCAGATGTTGGTAATCCAGAGGTGGGGTAAAGGTACAGCACGGCAGGCAGGCTCACCCAGATGTTGGTAATCCAGAGGTGGGGTAAAGGTACAGCACGGCAGGCAGGCTCACCCAGATGTTGGTAATCCAGAGGTGGGGTAAAGGTACAGCACGGCAGGCAGGCTCACCCAGATGTTGGTAATCCAGAGGTGGGGTAAAGGTACAGGACGGTAGACAGGGTCAGGGTCAGGCATTATACCAGGGGATAATGTGGTAGATGGGCGACACCTGGAGGGGGGTGGAGACAATCACAAAGACAGGTGAAACAGATCAGGCTGTGACAATTTTGGCAGTTACCTGTACTTCACCTTTCTTAAATATATTTTTGTTGGGTTATTAATTGATTAAGCTAATTGATAAACACATACTGTATGTCCAAAGGATATACCCCAGTTATTTTTAAATGAAAAGGAGATTATCTTAATAAACATGAGTGATCAGGTCAAGAGTATTGTGCGGATCTTTCTTTTCTTCAAAGTGAAGAGGATACCTTTATGCTATATATTTATGCTTTACGCTATATATATGATATATATATTTGCACACCGTCCCCTCCAAGGGGCTAACTTAACCTATGACCTTTGTTCCAGGTGACCTTGTGTCACGCATCACCACAGACACCAACGACATGAGTGAGTCTCTGAGTGAGAAGTTGAGTCTGCTGATGTGGTACTTCATGCGGGTCACTTTCCTCTTCATCTTCATGCTCAATCTCTCCTGGAAGTTGTCCCTCTTCACCGCTATGGGGCTTCCTATCATCTGGGTCATACCAAAGATATCCGGCAAGTGGTACCAGGTACAGGAAATCAGACCTTTTTCTAACGTATTGTAGTGGAAGTAGCCTGGTCCCAGATCTGTTTGCGTCTTCTTGGCTAAATGTATGGGGTGACAATGACAACAAGAGTTGGCTAGACTGCATAAACAGATCTGGGACCAGGCTATAGTGGGGGTAGTTTTGTGAACTACTGAACACTCCCATGAGTAACCTTGTCTGAGAGTTGCAGTTTTGTGTTTGCATACATCTTGATTCTACAAGTTACAGTCACCAAAAATAGCACTAGAGAGCAGACAGAACGTTACCTGACCAATCAGAAGGTAACTGTGAATTTTGTTTTTGTCCCAGGAGCTCGGTGCGAAGGTTCAAAAGTCACTAGCCCAGGCCAATGACGTTGCCACGGAGACCTTCTCCTCTATGAAGACAGTACGCAGCTTTGCCAACGAGGAGGGCGAGACGGAGCGCTACAGGAAGAGGCTGGAGAAGACCTACTCTCTGAATAAAGAGGAAGCAGCAGCCTACGCAGCTTCAACCTGGACCAATAGTGTGAGTCTCAGCTTCAATTGTAAACGGTCACAGGGTGTGAGCAATTTATCCTAATTCAGTTCCAAAGAGCTTGGATTGCACATTGATTCATGAGGGTACATGAATTTGTCTGTAATATGGGCCCTGAGTTTTTCCTGGCCTTGTGAACTGACAAGGGAAAGCTCTGGACAATTGTTATAGACTATAACTACTGTAGGTCACAGAGTTTTTCCTGGTTACATGACCTGGAAAACTCAGAGCCCTGGTCATAATCAATAGTAACCCCATCTGTCTCCCTCTCAGATGTCAAGCCTGTTCCTGAAGGTCAGTATCCTGTACTATGGCGGTAGTCTGGTGACAGGGGGGACCGTCAGCAGTGGGGACCTGGTGGCCTTTGTGCTCTACGAGCTCCAATTCTCCTCTGCTGTGGAGGTAAGGCCATAGATTAACAATCTCCATCCAATCTATCCGCAGCCATCTTATGTTTAATGCCTACTGCCAAATCCAAACAGACCTAAATGTACACACCCTAACAAGGCACTGCCAAGTTGTTCTACAGTAAAATAGGTGTCAAAATGATTCATTAGTATCACAACATTTTAATCATAACTTGAGTTTTGAGTAGCAACATTTTGACAGTCACTTACTGGTGTCGCTTTTACACGTCCTGTCTGACAGGCCGTGATGTCGTATTACCCAAGTGTGATGAGGGCAATCGGTGGCTCTGAGAAGATATTCGAGTATGTGGACCGACAGCCCCAAGTTCCTCCAGAAGGCACCCTTGCCCCACAGAATCTTGAGGGACATGTTGAGTTCAAGAATGTCACATTTACCTACCCTACCAGGGAAGATACACCGGTGCTCAAGGTATCTACAGTATATTTACAGTATACTGTATACACATATACTGGATATGAATTAAAATTACATATACATTCAATTATAATTTCTCTTAATCTCTCAGGGCCTGTCTCTGGAGCTGAGGCCTGGGCAGATCACTGCCTTGGTGGGGGCTTCTGGAGCAGGGAAAAGCACCTGTGTGAGCCTGCTGGAGAGGTTCTACCTGCCCCAGGAAGGAGAGATCCTATTGGATGGACAGCCACTGCACAGCTACAAGAACCAGTACCTACACGACAAGGTCATTATGAACAGCAATGGAAGCAATGTTACTCTTCTCCTAAGCCATATTAGTGCATAACATAATTAGCTACCAGCCTTTAAAGAAAAGTACATGATCACAATGTTTGCAAAGAAGTTATTAACCAACTAAATGCATTATCTAAATGAATAATTTCTCTCAGATCAGTGTGGTGAGTCAGGAGCCGGTGTTGTTTGCTCGTTCTGTCAAGGAGAACATCAAATATGGCAGAGATGATGCCACTGATGAGGAGATGTACCGGGCTGCTGAGCTGGCCAATGCCCACAAGTTCATCTCTGACCTGCCCAATGGCTATGATACAGGTATGTCCCAAAAGATGAACTCATATCTACTTCATCCTGATAGGATTGGTAATATTGTTTCTTTGGGGCTTTGTTTAGTCCTTACTGATAGAAAGTTACACTTTTCTCTGCATAGTTTTGACTTTGAACTGTTAGTACTTTTCCTTCCTTAAACTACTGATGACACGATTGTAGTGTATGTGTGTTATTCAGCTCTACTGTTCATACTTAATGGTTGTTCTTTATTCCAGATGCCGGGGAGAAGGGAGGCCAGGTTTCAGGAGGGCAGAAGCAACGCATAGCCATTGCCAGAGCTTTGATCAGAAAGCCTCGGATTCTAGTGCTGGACGATGCCACCAGTAACTTGGACACAGAGAGCGAGCATTTGGTAAGATAACTCTGAATCTTGTTATCTTTCACTGACAGGTCTATTTTTTGGGGGGTTAACCAGTTTCTGTTGATCATCTACTCATAATATAACCCAATGGAGGCTGTTTCCTTCCCTAACATGAATAATTTATTTACAATGTATTGTAATCTCAGCTAATCTCTGACAGTTCAGTGGCTTTAATTCAAACATACTCATCATGTTTCTCTCCATGTCCTTAGGTCCACCAAGCTCTGCTCAAGGACTCAAACCCCTGCTCAGTGCTGCTGATTGCTCATAAGCTGAGCACTGTGGAGAAGGCCAATCACATTGTCGTTCTTGAGGAGGGAAAGGTGCTAGAGGAGGGGAGCCATGTTGAGCTGCTGGAGAAAGGTGGAACCTATGCTGACCTGGTGAACAAGCAGAACACTGGCTTCCAGCGCAAAGAAGGGGAGGAGCTGAAAAACTAAAACAGAGGCTCCAATCCCATGACACTTCTCAATTTACACTGAAATCCCACTCTGCCACCATCTCACATTTTCAACATTATTACCTACTATTTCTACTGTATCACATATGCTTTGCAAATACTCTGAGATCATAGCATCAAACTTTAGTTTAATTATCTCCCCTAAGTGATTTTGAGGTACTCAAAGAAAAAACGAATTACAAGAACAGTCCTGTAATATAAAAGGTTTCATGCAAAGAGCACATTTCTATGTTCAACTTTCTATTTGCACTATACTGCAACTTAAGTATTCTTAATGCCCCAAATGCATTTTGTATTTATTTGTACATTTATTTTTGTTGAATTGTTCTCCCACATTTATGTTATAACTATGTAAATAGGGATCCCAAATAATGTTTTGTTTTCTGTGTACATTGTCTCTAAGGCAGTACAATACATTAGCAGTTTTCTGTTCTGTGTTAATGACAATAAACATTCTGCTCTCTGAAATCATTTCTTCATTTAGTATCTGTATGTGGGGGAATGGTTACATAATACCCGCAAGTTTTGCAGTTGATCTGTATTACAGTGGGAAACTCCACATCTCATGCTTTTACTTTTTATTTTCTTTGCTACAGGCCTAGATAATGATATCAAAGTCGAATCGCATACAATGACCTCCAGCAATACTGTTACTGTTTAGAGGGTATTTCAATGAAGGCAATACGATAAGGCAATACGATGCTTAACACAGTGGCAGTTTCATAACAGTTGCAATAGCATAGTTTTAGGTCCACAAACGTACACACTGCTGGAGCAGCCAGACCCTGCAGCAGTAGCAGCACAGACAAGGGGTAACCCAAACATGTCACAGGGGCTGAAAATCTGAAGCATCTGTTTAAAACGTATGTCAACACCAAATAAATCCAGTCGCTGGTAGAGGGAGAGGATGGAACTAGGTGAAAATGTGCTGACATTCTGCAAATGTTCTCATCGATTAAACATCTGATCTCAACCCTTTTAGCTGTTCCCAAAACTGAAATGTTACGAACATAGTGCACTATGTGTTATAGACTTGACGCTTAGCGTAAATTAAAAAACATTGTTTAGGAGTGCACGGTCGAATTGAGTCGGTCTCGGTCCATGCGCACTTCACAGAATGTACACTAACGAAAATATGCAAATCCATGAAACAAACGTACCAAATAGGATCTCGCTAGCTCGTGGCTTTGCCCACCTTGTTCTGCGCACAATTTAATTTGCTCACACTGTAAACGACTTGGGTTAGTAATAAATATATTTGGTAGCGGGTCCATCACAGCTAAACTGTTGTAACACCATAGCAACAGTATTTGTTTCCCCATTAGCTTTTGTTGAGGCAGAAACTATTCCATGGGGTCCGAAAAAACACAAAACATGAGAAGTAACAAAACACTGGTACACTGATAGACAGTCGCACACATTTTAAACACAACGATATATAAACAATAAAAGTACAATAATTCAAACAATACAAGTAAAACAAATAAGTTGTGTGTGCATGTGTTTGTCAACGCCGATCCACGACATGTTTATTCTTTTTTTTAAATTTAATTTTGCTGTTAGCTTGAGTAATTGGAGAATGGAATCCTAGCTCTGTGTAAACCTGTGCATTGTCGTGAATTCGTTTTGGATATTGTGAAGAGACCCCTGGTGGCATGTCTTGTGGGTATGTATGGGTGTCTGAGCTGAATGTTATTTGATTATGCAGACAATCTGGATTTGGCGTATTGCTCTGTTTTGAGCCAGCTGTGCTAGGTCTTTCTTTGCAGCACTTGACCATATTACCAGGCACTAATCAAGATGGGAAAAGACCAGAGTCTGAACAACTAGTACAGTTGATTTTTGTGTAAAAAAAAAACGCAGAACATCTAACATATTTTCATAACAGACCAGTTGCAAATTATTTTCAAAATAGGGAAGAGTAATGGCTCAATGCAGCTGCCCTAAGGGACACTATGATGCTAGAGAAGCTTCCATTGAAGAACACTCCCTGGGGTCTATTGGATAAATAACTCTCCAACCATATTGTTTCAGGTGATGTAAAGCCAAAGCAAGTGATGTTATTGATCCTAAATAGTTATTGAAGAAACTCAAAGACTGCACTGAAAATAATACAGCTCCAACTATCATATTATCCATTTATTTTAAGCAATCATCTGTCATCTGAGTCAGTGCAGTACAAGTTGAGTGCCCTTCTCTATGCATGCTGAAAGTCAGTAGTTAACTTGTTCTCTGAAAAATCAGTTTACTAAGAGCAGGCAGCAAAACTGATTAGGTGGCTATTAGAGCCAAAAAAGGCTGTTTTACTATTTTTAGGCAGTGGAATTACTTTAGCTTCCTTCTATGCCCGTGGACACCCTTTTTAGGCTTTGGTTAAAGATATAGCAAATAGGGGTGACAATACAGTCTGCTACGATTCTCAATATTTTCTCATCAAGGTTTTCTATACCGGTTGGCTTATCATTATTGATGATAACAATAGTTACACTAACTTCACCAAATTCAAAACAGCCATCATTCTCTTTCATTATTATACATTTTACACAAAAATATGATGGTTCACTGACCAATGTTTTCATTTCACTTCTGAGTTTTTCCACTTCACTAGTGAAACAGTCATTGAAATGATTGCCAATATCAAAAGATTTAGTTATAAATTACCCATCAACTTCAATAAATGATGAAGATTAATTGGGTATTCTGCCCATGTAATTTAAGGTACTCAAAGTCTTAAAAAAAAATTTCACTGTGTTTTATGTCATTTATCTTGGTTTGGTAGTTTCTTATTTTTGTACATTTCCCAATTTACAGTACGCCAACGAATCAGCTGACCAGCCTGACTTGTTTGCCACCTCTTTTACACCATTTCTTTGAACTATACAATTTTTCAATTCATCATCAATCCAGAGGGCTCCAACAGTTCTCACAGTTAATTTCTTAACAGGTGCATGCTTGTCAACAATTGGCACGAATAACTTCCAGTGGATTCACTTCTTCATACACATCAATGGGAACTGATATTGCTTTAGAGCAAAGCCCTGCATCATTATTGAAGATATGATCAATACAAGTGGATGTCACAGATCCAACACTATTGATATGCACTCTAGTTGGTTGAGTAATACGCCTGAGTCATATTACAGGCATTAGCCACAGTTAGAAGCTTCCCCTTGAGAGGACAGCTTCCCCTTCAGAGCAGCCAGGAAAAATACCTATCTGTTAACATCGCACACACTATCAAGCATTGCGCACATATTTAGATGAGGCAGATGAATTTGCAATCTTCTTATGGTCCATCTGCAGCTTTTTGGTGATTTTTCTCACTTTCTCCATCAAGGTCTCATGTGGAGACTGGAACACCATCCACAACAATGTTATTCCTCTTGGATTGTCCCTCTAGATATGTATCTGTAATTATCATTCACATACAGTACTGTCATCATCTCACGTGGACTTAGTTTATCATCATCTTGCAGCAGGCAACTGCAATTGCTAAAATGCCATAGATTTTTTATTTTATCATGGCAAGTCAGTTAAGAACAAATTATTATTTACAAAGACTGCCAATTGCGCGCCACCCTATATAACTCCCAATCACAGCCGGTGATTGAGAGCAGCATGGATTCAATGCAGCCTGGATTTGAACCAGGTACTGCAGTAAGCCCTCTTGCACTGAGATGCATTGTCTTAGACCATTTTGCCCATTGATTGTGGAACCTTCAGTCTACCATAAGGACAAAGCCTGATTTTCCTATCCTAATTAATCATGTGACTTTTGGCTAAATGTCAGGTTTAAAAACATTCACTTTCAACTTAACCTTTATTTAACTAGGCAAGTCAGTTAAGAATAAATTCTTATTTACAATGGCAGCCTACCGGGGAACAGTGGGTTAATTGCCTTGTTCAGGGCAGAACAACAGATATTGTCAGCTCCGGGATTCAATCCAGCAACCTTTCGGTCACTGGCCCAACGTTCTCACCACTAGGCTACCTGCCGCCCCCAACTTTAATAGCCCTGGAAAAATATATTTCACTGCATATATATAATATATAAATATATACTGGAAGCTTGTGGGCTACTCTAGCATATCTGTTCAGTAGTGCAACTCATGGGAAAACCCTGGCCTAAACTTTATAAACTGGCACATCCAGGGTTACAATTATAGTATTGACTCTGGGCCAAGATGTTGAGAACAACTTCTTTAAATTTCAGAATCATCATGTTATGGCTGAACTGCCCCACACTCCCCCTGATGTGACAAATTGCATAACTTCCACTTCAAATAAAAAACCTGAGTTATGCTCCAACCTAGTGACTGAATAAAACCTACTGGCTGATACAGCCAATGGAGTGGGGACTGAGGCTGCTAGACTTTTAAGATGCACCCAGGGGAGGTTGCGTTTTATTCATCCAATACATTGCAATTCTAACGTTTGGCAGGGGCCTTGTCCCATAAAAGGCTGGTGATTTTCTGGCTATTTTAGCTAGCTACCGTTAGCTACTTGGGGCTAAACATTGGGAAATTAGTACGCAGTCATGACATGAGGAAGACCTACCACCGGTAATAATTGTTTTGTATTTAGAATTCGGAGTAGCTCGTAATAAGCATTCGGTTTCGTAAACGTAAAGATTGTAACGGTTATATAAACAAATCATCTGTGTTGTATTTATCTAACTAGCTAGATTAGCCGCCAAACTAAAGGAACAGGATGTTTTTCTTGCAGGGTGTGGCATATTAAATTACAGACAGCGTGGATAGCCAAACATAATCTAGCACCTATGCGGAGTAGCCAATCGGAAGCAAGTATTACGAGAAGTACGACAGGAATTGCACGGAAACGACACGTGATATGTTTATAAAGCGGCAGGCCGAAAGCTTTTCGGCGCCATTTCATTGTAGAACTGTTCGGTTTTTATTTAGTGGAACCATAACAGTGGACAAATTTGGAACATAAAAAGAATCCGGATCCATCCTGATGGAAACGGCCGTTAACCCGCCCCTTGACAGGTACCTTTAGGAACATTGTACCTTCAGGCTCGGGTCGGAACTGATTTTGCAGGCTTGAAAATGAACACGAATCGGGACTGAATGGCTAAACCTAGTTAGCTAGTATTCACTGTCGGTGCATTATCTAGCTAACTAGTCTTTACTCAACTTGGACACCAAACAATTAAAATATTCCCTTGGCTAGTAAGATGTACATATAGAGATGTTTTTGTTCCGAACAACCCCTTAATTAGTTATGCAGCGAGGGTGGATATTGCCATAATGTGGGTCAGCCTACTCAATAACTTAGTGCTGGGGGATTGTTTAAAATTGGCTGTGGTGATGAAACGCTTCACTGAGCGGCACTGCGCCACCGCCATTTTCCTGCTATAAATCTTAATGACAGAGAAATAAACCGAGATAGGGCCGCAGATGTGCAATTTATTTGTAGCTTATTCCGTTGCCCTAACCCGTTTGTTTACTTTCTGATGTTCGCTAGCAAACGTTAGCATCCTGGCTAACTAGCTTGGTAGCTAGCTGGATTCAGTTGTTGACAAACGATGCGATGGTTCCAAGCTAGCCAGCTAAGTTAGCGTTTCCACAAATGGGGTCTCACATAAACAAGCTAGTAACAAGAGGAGCTGATTGGATAGTTGTGCAAGGGTTTAAGTCACAGGAGTTTGAAGGTTTTGACTGACGATCCTGAGGGTCTGTTTTGGCGTCGGTGTGTTTACAAACACTCATAAAAGGCGGGGCGACGACACTGACCCCACGCAATAAGCGCAGAAGCCTCGCCTCTCTGCCGGCTGAAGTGATTGCCACAGTTAAGAATTAAAGCATATCACAATTTAACTAGCTAATGCCTTTGATTATAGCCTATTACCGGTTAACACCCACAAATCAATGTTAATTCAACGAAAATACTTGGGAGGTTAGGCTAAGTATAACAAACACGCATAGAGAGGGCAGTAAACTGGTCAACATACTATCTATCCGTCTTTTTCCGGGTTATCAAGGAATAATATTACTAATATGTTGACAGATACTCTGCAGCTCTTTCCCTTTTCTTCAAAGGGGTTAACTTAACAAAGCCATGTTGTGTTGGTGTGTAAGTCCTGAGATGAAAAATCAGCTCATGAGCATTGCCTACTTTTGTGTCAGTGGGATGGCATGTGCTTGCTGTGAGCCCTGGGGTGACTGGGATAAAAATCATCAAAATCTTGTCCAGTGCAAAAGATGGAAGCGAATAGAGGGAGAACCTGCATGTTTTCACTATTCTATCACCGAATGCAAGTTTAACTGCCATAAGTGCTGTACAGTACTTGTGCTTAGTACAGTAGTGCTTCAATGCTGCCCCAGTGATTTTCCCATCCAGTGATCTGTGTTGCCGGGGCTGTGCCAAAAGTGGCAGCCTATTGATAGAATCCTCATTGCATTGGTGAGGGAGAAGATGGCGAAGGGCCTGTGTTGGCGAAGGGTTCCTTCCTAATGCTTTCCTGCTTGAATTGTAGGGCAATGATGAAATATCGCAAATATCAAGCACATTGTAGCTTACTACTTTTGAAATGCCAGGGCTGAGGGATAATTTTAGCATATGAATGAGTTTTCTGCCCAAATGTATCTCTCCCCTAATACACCCCTTTCTGTCTTCCCACGGCCTGTCCTGTCTATCCCACTTCTTCCCACGGCCTGTCCTGTCTATCCCACTACTTCTCCCACCCTCTGTTCCTCTCTCCTGGTCAGCATCTCTCTGGGAGTGGTTGGGCTGTCTGGCGGCGGGATGGAGCACCATGTCTCGGGCCCAGGCAAGCGCATGCGGAAGCCCTCGCTGCTGTATGAAGGCTTTGAGAGCCCCCAGTTGCCACATGCGCCGCCCCCTCCCCCGGTCCAGCCCCCCGTCAGGGACCCCGGCCGGCAGGGTTGCATGACCAACCAGCTGCAGTTCCTCCAGAAGGCTATGATCAAGTCCCTGTGGAGGCACCATTTTGCCTGGCCTTTCCATGAGCCAGTGGATGCCTTCAGACTCAACCTCCCAGTGAGTTACACTGTTTGTCTATAAATAAGTGTAGAGATTAGTGGTCACCAACATTGGTCCTAGAGAGCCATAAGGGTTGCAAGCTTTTGTTACAACCCACCACCATGTAGGCCTACACCTATGAGTGTTTGTCCATAGTTGACATCCTTGTCACACCACCATTCAACAGTCGTTACTCTCGTTTTCTTTATTCTGTTCTTTCTTGCTCTACTAGGATTATCACAAGATCATCAAGCAGCCCATGGACATGGGCACCATCAAGAAGCGGCTGGAGAACAACTACTACCGCAGCGCCAGTGAGTGCATGCAGGACTTCAACACCATGTTCACCAACTGTTACATCTACAACAAGGTATGGCCATAATATTTACATGTGTAGGTCAGGCTAATGCATCAATGACAACGGACCGAATATGTTTATCATAAGGTCTTTCCATATTCACAGCAACTGTAGATGTACCGGTGTTAACTGGATTTAGATTATAAAGTGCCAGTGGCCTCTTCTCCTCTCCCAGCCCACAGATGACATAGTGCTGATGGCCCAGTCCCTGGAGAAGGTGTTCCTGCAGAAGGTGGCCCAGATGCCCCAGGAGGAGATTGAGCTGCCCCCTCCTGCCCCCAGGGGCAAGCCTGGCAAAGGAGGCCGCAAGTCCAACGGTGAGTCACTCTGGAGAATGTGGTGGGGAAAAGAACGTAAGGGCAATGTTCAATGAAGAGTTGGTGAATGTACTGTGTATGTTTGGTTAAATATGAGTTGGAACAACCGTGTTTAACGTGTAGTTCACTGTACATTTTTGGCCATAATATTCTTGGTAGTATTACCATTATGTATGTGTTCTTGTGTCTGATTTTTCTCTGTCCATCTTTCAGTGTGGAAAGCTCACCAGGTCCCTGCGGTGTCCCAGTCAGCATACTCCCCCTCCTCCTCTGACACGGGTGACTCCGACACCCCCCCTCAGACCATGCTGCCCAAGAGTCTGCCCCCCACACAGCTGTTGAGCCTGCCCCCCACACTGCCCACCGCTAAGGTACCACACCTCACTTCACTAAGACCTGAATAGGAACTTGCCATTGTATTGTACATTGTATTGATGCTACACACTTGTTGCTGCCTTCACACTGTATATAGGCTACAGAACCTCCATTGACAAACAGAATACCATACTGTAACTTCTCTCTCTCTCTCTCTGTGTACAGAAGAAGGGAGTGAAGCGGAAGGCGGACACCACCACTCCCTCCAACATGATGACCATGCCCCTGGCCGTAGGAGGGGGTCGGATGGTGGGCCTGGGGAAAGGAGGCCACGGGCAAGGCCTGAGCCACGACCCCTCCACTCTCTCCCTCACCTCCCTGGGGGACATGGACCCCCCTCCCAGCCTGGTTAGAGGACCCATGGGCCCAGGAGGCCCCGTTCTGCTCCAGCCAATGATGGCCGGAGGTGGGAAGACCTTGGCTCGGCGCGGGGGCAGTGGACGCCCCATCAAGCCCCCCAAAAAGGATCTGCCGGACTCTGTGAAGCCCAAGGCGCCGCGGCGGGCCAAGTTGAGCCAACAGCTGCGTTACTGTAACAGTGTACTGAAGGATCTGCTGTCCAAGAAACACGCGGCCTACGCCTGGCCCTTCTACAAGCCAGTGGACGCCTCGGCCCTGGGCCTGCACGACTATCACGACATAATCAAGTGCCCCATGGACCTCAGCAACATCAAGGTCAGCTTGCAAGATAGAGATGTCGCACTGCCGTGACTCAATGAGAACTGAATGTGGCTGAAATACACAGTTCATAGATTACCTCATATCTTCTCAGATTTGTTTTGCGTGGATATCTGTCACAGTATGAAACTAAGGGGGCTTATCCTGATCTGGAGTCCTCTCCTTTATCTGTTGGAGTTTAAAACAGTCTCTTTTCTCTCCTATCTTTCTCTCAGAGGAGGATGGACAGTCGGGAGTACAGGGATTCACAACAGTTTTCCGCTGACGTCCGACTCATGTTTTCCAACTGCTACAAATACAACCCCCCCGACCATGACGTAGTGGGCATGGCCCGCAAACTGCAGGTGAGCTTGGTTCCGTCACCACAACTCACCCTGGAACCCTTAGTTCACCTTTGTTGCCAGACCTCTATGTCCATTTCATGCTCAGTGGGTTTTACTTGCAATGACTGCGGTATGTGGTCGTCTTACCTACCGTGGCTGAAGGCACTGACTGCAAGGCACGCTGGATTAGTCTACTTAATGACTAATATGTCAATCGTTTTGGTCTCCATTTCCTCTGTTCTGTCCCTACAACTTTGTCTCTCGTGATAAGTGTTATTGTTGTGTAACAAAACAAAAAGGAACATGATCCACAATGGTGTTAAAAACAAGCTCTCACTCACTCCGTTTTGTCCGTCCATCCAGGACGTGTTTGAGTTCCGCTTCGCCAAGATGCCGGACGAGCCCCTCCAGCAGGCTCCCCCCAAGTCCCGTGGCATGGGCGGCATCATGGGCACTCACGCTCACGGTGGAGGTGACTCCTCGTCTTCGTCGTCGTCGTCCTCCTCCTCGTCAGAGAGCGAGCCCAGCAGCGAGAGCGAGAGCAGCCCCAGCTCGGACAGCGAGGAGGAGCGAGCACACCGCCTGGCCGAGTTACAGGACCAGGTGTGTACACAGGTAGACTCAACCCCCCCCGTTCACCTAACACTGCACAACACACACCTAACACACTGTACCACACACATAACAGGCCTGCTTTCATCTACACATCACAAGCATAGACTGCATCAAGAGTTTAGACTTCTGTCCGACACAGGGTTTTCTAATATTCTGACAAATCCATGCTCGTATACATACTTTCACTCATTTGGTGTACATGTTTATACAAGTACTCTGTCTGTGTTCAAACATGCATGTACATAAGCCTGCCATTTGCTGTATTTTCTCACTATTACACTAAGGTAGGCCATCATTGTAAATAAGGATTTGTTACCTACTGACTTGCCTTGTTAAATAAAAAAATATCACAGTATTCCATCATGACCTAGCCATATACGTGAAGTGTATTTGTGCAGTTGAACACTCCACCTCTGGTCTGACCCCCGGTCACAGCTCCGAGCCGTACACGAGCAGCTGGCAGCCCTCTCCCAGGGTCCAATTGTCAAGAACAAGAAGAAGAGAGAGAAGAAAGACAAGAAGGAGAAAAAGAAGAAGAAGAAGCCGGAGAAGCGAAGCCGAGGACGGCCCAGTGCGGAGATAGGGGGTGAGGACTGGGAGATGCCGACGGCCAAACCGATGAGGACTCCGAAGAGTAAATCCAGTAGCAGGAGCTCAGCTCCCGCCTCCTCACAGGGCAAGAGAGGCCCCGGCAAGAAGAAGGGCAGCAAGTAAGTACACATTGACCTCAAACATGACCTTTCTCTTTGCTTTTACTCAACTTTTCGATCTGTGATCCATGTCCTCTATTTCTCCTACCTTGCTTGTTTCAGTCTCTCATTTTGTAGACTTTCACATTGCTTCCTCTTTCCACCTTTTCTGTTTCCTTTCCTTTTCATGTTTCTTACACCATTTTCTACTTCCACTCTTTCATCACATTCCAATTTCCAACTTGACCTGTTTGTCTCTAGAAACTGCAGTGGGGTCACAAAGTACAGATTATTGTATGGGACCGTATATCAAGTTCATTTTGATAAGAGATGAAAATGTAATTAATTGAAGGTGATATGTTGATGTAAAAATGTAAATGTACTGAAATGTAGGTTGTCATTATATTTTGGGTGGGATCACGAGAAATAATTGGGTCCCCACAAGTTCGGGCACGAAAAAATGGTCTCCCTGCTGGAAAATTTTGCATACAACTTCTTTAGTACTACTCCACAGTCTCTAACACCCCCCCCCCCCCCCCCCCCCCTTAGAAACACCAAGAAGTCCCAGGCTGCTACCATGCCCTACTACGCTTCGCCTACTTTCTCCATGCTGCCCCACTACGACTCCGAGGAAGAGGAGGAGACGTCTCCCATGTCGTACGACGAGAAGCGCCAGCTGAGCCTGGACATCAACAAGCTGCCCGGCGAAAAGCTGGGCCGCGTCGTCCACATCATCCAGTCCCGCGAGCCCTCGCTGCGCGACACCAACCCCGAGGAAATCGAAATCGACTTTGAGACGCTCAAACCGTCGACGCTGCGTGAGCTGGAGCGCTACGTCATGATGTGCTTGAGGAAGAAGCCCCGTAAGCCCTATGGTGAGAGGGAACAAATAGCGATAGCTAATGCTAGCTGTGGTTAGCTAGTATGGTGTAAAAGGGAATGTGTCATGTTGTCGCTGCAGACACTTGCTAATGCCATGTTATGCTACGAACTGGTGCTGTGGTGATAATGCTACATGCTAGCGCTCTGGTTGACTAATACCATACAAAAGGAACCAGTCTTTCACTATGGAATGTTTTTATATGTATGTGTGGGCAGGGTATGTAACCTGTCCTCCTGTCTGTGTCTTAACAGTGAAGAAAGGGGGCCCCGGCAAGTCCAGAGAAGAACTGACCCTGGAGAAGAAGAGGGAGCTGGAGAGGAGGCTGCAGGATGTCAGCGGACAGCTCAACTCTGGCAAGAAACCCCAGAAACCCAAGGGTGAGAACCACAGACACACGGAGCTGCTTTTGCACATGTAGCATTTAGCATTGAGATAAATGCTAATCCTATTCCCACTTTGTCTCTCTCTCGCAGCGGAGAAGCTCAGCGGCGTGGAGCCCCATGCCCAGCCCTCCCGCCTCAGCGGTAGCAGCTCCAGCTCAGACTCTTCCTCCTCCTCGTCATCCTCCTCCTCTGACACCAGTGAATCAGACTCGGGTTGATGAGACAGTGGGAGAGGGAGGGAACCCCCCGTAGAGCTCAGGGACATGCAGCAGCCCCAGGACGAGGTCTCCTGGGACGGTCTAGGGAGGAAGAAGAGTGCCCCTCCCTCGAATGGCACCCCAGCACGAACACTCCAAGATGATTGATGATGATGGTGGGATTTGTATGCAGGGTGGAGGACGCGTGAAGGTCACTAAGGATACTCAAGACCAGAAACATAGAGATCAGCCAGGTTCAAGAACAGCTGCCATGTTAGCACCTTTATTCTCAATGTTGGTAATGTAACAATACGAGAGCGCCTCTGACCGTTCGCAATGAAATGACCATTCAGGATAGTGTATCCAAGTCTTTACTGGTGTCAACAAATTGCATATCTGCTTTCGCTGAACATCTTCATAGGTTTTGAAACTATCAGGAATCAACAGCACAGCGGAGAAGCGTCTATCACTTAGCAACAGCTATGGAGGAGGAAGTGGCTCTCAGAACGTTCAGACAGAAACCGCATCGGCCCAACTCTTTGACTCTGCTCAAGACCCCCCAACACAAATGCATTGTCATCCCTCTCCTCCCTGTGTAAATACTTGTACAATTGATCTATGTTTCTTTTATAAAGAAGAATTTTATGGTGATCCCCCAAAGAGGGAGACTGTGGAGTAGTGAAAGGATGTGAGATGTGCCCAGCACCATGTTGGACACTTCTTGATATGCACTCATAGATTGATAAGAACTGAATGGGTATAAGCAGTATGGCAGAAAGCCCACTTGCCCTCCCAGAAGCTATGTGGAGTGAGTATTGTAATGATTCACACTTATCTGTTTGTTCACTACGAGGCCGTCACTGTCTAGTGGTTGATTTTCAGATCAGATTTTCAGACTTATGTATTTTCTGTCAAGTCTTATAGCTGCAGGCACGAGTCAGTACATTTTTGTTGTTGCTGTCTGTGTTTCATTTGACATCTGTTCTAACCGCTGTTCTGACCTACGTTCAGCTGGACATAAAGTTCAGAGGCAAAAGGAGAGTTTTATTTCCATTCCATATGTTACTCTTAAGAGATCTAACTACTGAAACGGTTTTCCTTGACAGTGAGATTTGTCCTACTACATGTACGACACTCACCATTTAAGAAACAGCCCGGGTGTCATTTCTCAGGAAATTAGTAGGTTTCTTGATGGTGACACTGCAGTCTTACAATCACAGCGGTCGTAGAAGCTGATTGGTTCTTCAGTTCTAAGCAATTCTGTTAACTCTGCTTAAAGGAAAATCCCAATCAATCATTTGGTATTTGTTTCATTAGTCCACTGTTGATGCAGTCCCACAATGTTTTGCATGTCAGCCATCAAGTTTTCAACAGAACTTTCAAAATACAGAAAGTGTCACAGTATGATGCGCTTTGCAAGCTAACTGTTGGTTGGATGTTAAATCATCATGCACACAGGAGTAGACGTCCTAAGTTGAAGTTTGGACCAAGAGATACACCAGATGAGATGTACAGAAGCTAGGCTGTTAGATATCGAAGGAAATGTGTGTGTGTGTGTATATATATATATATATATATATATAGTACTGTATTTCAGTGGTCAAATGATCATGCTTCTTTCTACCAGTGAGTATTTTTTTTCCCCCAGTCTTTTCTTTTATACTCTATTTTTATCCTCCTCCACTTAGTCAAGCTTTTATTCCAGAACATGTCCGGGACATTGTTTTGCCTCCTGGTTGACTGAATTGCTGCCTCAGGAGCATGCCACTCATTTGAAAACTGTATATATTAAAATGAGACCTCTTCTATAAAGCCTTTTATATTTGTTTGCGATAATGTATACGCAGTACACTCCTATTATTTATACAGTGCCTATGGAAAGTATTCCGACCCCTTAACCTGTTCCACATTTTCTTACATCACAGCCTTATTCTAAAATTGATGAGGAAAACAAACAATTTAATCAATCTACACACAATACCCCATAATGACAAAGTGGTTGTTAGAAATGTTTGCCAATTTATAATAATTTAAAAAATCACATTTACATAAATATTCAGATCCTTTACTTTGTTGAAGCACCTTTGGCAGCAACTCCAGTCTTGAGTCTTATTGGGTATGATGCTACAATTCTTCTCCGCAGATCCTCTCAAGCTCTGTCAGGTTAGATGGGGAACATTGCTGCACAAATATTTTCAGGTCTCTCCAGAGATGTTTGATCGGGTTCAAGTCCAGGCTCTGGCTGGGACATTCAGAGACTTATTCCGAAGCTACTCCTGCGTTGTCTTGGCCTGTGCTTAGGATCGTTGTCCTGTTGGAAGGTGAACCTTCAACCCCAGTCTGAGGTCCTGAGAGCTCTGGAGCAGGTTTTCATCAAGGAACTCTGTACTTTGATCTGTTTGTCTTTTCCTCAATCCTGACTAGTCTGCCATTCCCTGTCGCAGAAAAACATCCCCACAGCATGATGCTGCCACCACCATGCTTTACCATAGGGATGGTGCCATGTTTCCTCCAGACGTGACGCTTGGCATTCAGGCCAAATAATTCAAAATTGGTTTCATCAGACCAGATAATCTGGTTTCTTATGGTCTGAGTCTCCAGATGCCTTTTGGAAAACTCCAAATGGGCTGTCATGTACGGTTAAAGTCGGAAGTTTACATACACAGGTTGGAGTCATTAAAACTCGTTTTTTAACCACTCCACAAACTATGGTTTTGCAAGTCGGTTGGGACATCTACTTTGTGTATGACACAAGGAATTTTTCCAACAATTGTTTACAGACAGATTATTTAATTTATAATTCACTGTATCACAATTCCAGTGGGTCAGAATTTTACATACACTAAGTTGACTGTCTTTAAACAGCTTGGAAAATTCCAGAAAATGATGTCATGGCTTTAGAAGCTTCTGATAGGCTAAGGTGTATGATAGGCTAATTGACATAATTTGAGTCAATTGGAGGTGTACCTGTGGATGTATTTCAAGGCCTACCTTCAAACTTTGTACCTCTTTGCTTGACATGGAAAAATCTTTCATCACATTCCCAGTGGGTCAGAAGTTTACATACACTCAATTAGTATTTGGTAGCATTGCCTTTAAATTGTTTAACTTGGGTCAAACGTTTCGAGTAGCCTTCCACAAGCTTCCCACATTAAGTTGGGTGAATTTTGGCACATTCCTTGTGACAGAGCTGCTGTAACTGAGTCAGGTTTGTAGGCCTCCTTGCTCGCACATGCTTTTTGAGTTCTGTCCACAAATTGTCTATAGGATTGATGTCAGGGCTTTGTGATGGCCACTCCAATACCTTGACTTTGTTGTCCTTTAGCCATTTTTCCACAACTTTGGAAATATGCTTGGGGTCATTGTCCATTTGGAGGACCCATTTGCGACCAAGCTTTAACTTCCTGACTGATCTCTTGCTTCTATATATCCACATCATTTTCCTCCCTCCTGATGCCATCTATTTTGTGAAGTGCACCAGTCCCTCCTGCAGCAAAGCACCCCCACAACATGATGCTGCCACCCCTGTGCTTCAGGGTTGGGATGGTGTTCTTCGGCTTGCAAGCCTTCCCCTTTTTCCTCCAAACATAATGATGGTCATTATGGCCAAACAGTTCTATTTTTGTTTCATCAAACCAGAGGACCATAGTCTGGCTTTTTTTATGGCTTTTTTTATGGCGGTTTTGAGCAGTTATGTCGATATACGACTCGTTTTACTGTGGATATAGATACTTTTGTACCCGTTTCCTCCAGCATCTTCACAAGGTCCTTATGAGTGTAATAACAAGAAATTTGTGGAGTGGTTGAAAAACGAGTTTTAATGACTCCAACCTAAGTGCATGTAAACTTCCGGCTTCAACTGTATATACAGTGCCTTGAGAAAGTATTCGGCCCCCTTGAACTTTGCGACCTTTTGCCACATTTCAGGCTTCAAACATAAAGATATAAAACTGTATTTTTTTGTGAAGAATCAACAACAAGTGGGACACAATCATGAAGTGGAACGACATTTATTGGATATTTCAAACTTTTTTAACAAATCAAAAACTGAAAAATTGGGCGTGCAAAAAGAGACTCAAGCGAATCGTTTCTAGTCATCTCCTTCCAGGCTTTTTCATCTTTGAACTTATATGGTGATTGGCATCTAAACTTTCATAGTATTACCACGACAACTGGCAAAACAGTTGGTCTTTCAATCACCCATGTGGGTATAACCAATGAGGATGGCATGTTGGGTACCTGCTTCTATAAACCAATGAGGAGATGGGAGAGGTAGGACTTGCTGTGTGATCTACGTCAGAAATAGAAAGGACTTCTATTTTAGCCCTTGGCAAAGCAGACGCTCTTTGGCGAGCGGGAGCAGTATGGGTGCAAAAATTGAATAACATGGATTTCTAAATGTATTTTGCAATGCTCGCACACACGACGTGTCCGGTCTGGTCAGCATGTTAGTATGGGTCAGAAAACCAGTCCATATCTGGTGTGTCCACCATTTGCCTCGCTGCACGTTTTCAGGCTGTTGATTGTGGAATGTTGTCCCACTCCTCTTCAATGGCTGTGCCAAGTTGCTGGATATTGGCGGGAACTGAAACACGCTGTCGTATACGTCGATAGAGAGCATCCCAAACATGCTCAACGGGTGACATCTGGTGAGTATGCAGGCAATGGAAGAACTGGGACATTTCCAGCATCCAGGAATTATGTGCAGAACCTTGCGACATGAGGCTGTGCATTATCATGCTGAAACATGAGGTGATGGCGTTGGATGAATGAAAGGACAAAGGGCCTCGGGATCTCGTCGCAGTATCTCTATCAGTGGAGGCTGCTGAGGGGAAAACGGCTCATAACAATGGGTGGAACTGAGAAAATGGCATGGCATCAAACACCTGGAAACCATGGAAACCGTGTGTTTGATGTATTTGATACCATTCCTACGATTCTGCTCCAGTCATTACCACAAGGCCATCCTCCCCAATTAAGGTGTCGCCAACCTCCTGTAATGTGCATTGAAATTACTAGTGATAAAATGCAATTGTGTTATCTGTAGCTTGTGCCTGCCCATACCGTAACCCCACTGCTACCATGGGGCACTCTGTTCACAACAACAAACCGCTCGACCACACAACGCCATATATGTTGTCTGCCTGGTATAGTTGAAAGTGGGATTAATCCGTGAAGAAGACACTTCTTCAGCATGAGTGGCCATCGAAGGTGAGCATTTGCCCACTAAAGTCAGTGACGACACCAAACTGCAGTCAGGTCAAGACCCTGGTGAGGACAACGAGTATGCAGATGAGCTTCCCTGCGAAGAAATACTTTGGTTGTTCAAACCCACAGTTTCATAAATGTCCGGGTGGCTGTTCTCAGACGATCCCGCAGGTGAAGAAGCCAGATGTGGAGGTCCTGGGCTGGCGTGGTTACCCATGGTCTGCGGTTGTGAAGCGGGTTGGACATACAGTATGACTAAGGGCAGACACTGTAATGATCATGACTCCACAGTAGGTGGCAGCAGTCAGACATGGGCTATGTCAGGGCGATGCTGATCATTCAGATAGAAATGTTTTGCGTAGAATAGGGAGTCATGTCTCAGCTCTATTTATTGCGTTTCTAGCTGCAAAGTTCTGCATATTTCACCTATTTGATACATGCTAGTTGTGTGTAAGGTGTGCCATGCATACTCAGAATGTCTAACATGTTCTATGTAGTAACCATAGATATGGTAATACACATCAGTGTCATCCAGATAAAAGATTTGATTAACTGATGATATTGAGGAAGTCACCTGACACCTTCAGCAGGACTGTTTGGAGTACAACACTAGATTCGGAACAAAAACATTGGTACATTACTGATAAGCCTCACTGGACAAGTGTACTTGGGATGGGGTGCAGAGTGTTCCTGGCTTTAATACTGGGTGTTTGTCTACTGTCACACCGCCAAAGTAAGTCCACTTTTACTAATTTCATATGAGAGACAGGAATGTGATTAGAGGAAGGAAGCAGACTGGGCATTATTTTGCTTGCAAGAATCACTTTAGCAGTATACTGGGTTCCAGTATTCTATTCCGTAAACCCATAGATGCAGACAGCTGCTTTATATCAGTTCGCATTGTTATTAAAACAACATTTACTGAAAGGCATAACCAAATTAATTATATTGCATTCAACTACTCTCGTACCAGAGAGCAAGATTGTCATGTTTGTCATTTTCCATCTCAACTTGTGTTATTGAACACGGGCAACCATTTGCTGCGGTTTTTGACCTTCTGCCAAAAAAACATCACTAGCGACAAAGAGTATGAAGTGGAGTTTGATGGAGATGAGCTCTTTTACGTTGACCCCATGACCTACCGGGTAGAGCAGTGACTGTCAGAGTTCGCCCAGTAGTGGACCCCTGACCCAGGACTGCCTCACTAAGTGTACGTGTCCCTCAGAACCTGCCAGTACAATATCCCCCACTGCATTGTGGGAGACAATTTGGGGCGGCAGGTAGCCTAGTGGTTAGAGCATTGGGCCGGTAACCGAAAGGTTGCAAGATCAAATCTCTGAGCTGATAAGGTATGAATCGGTCGTTCTGCCCCTGAACAAGGCACTTAACCCATTATCTAGGCCGTCATTGTAAATAAGAATTTGTTCTTAACTGACTTGCCTAGTTAAAAAAAGGTTAAATATTATTATTATTGTATTTTTTTTAAGAGCCCGCAGGAGGCAATAGGTGAGTGCTGTTTCTGTAAAGTCGCACCCCAGCTAGCACATCATTATCTGTTTTTTAGAGCTTGGTGAGAGTGTGGTTTCCTATGGTTATATAACCTTACCACAACTTTATGGGAATGGTACAGGGAAGTTGCTTGGCTTTGGAACATTCTCAGCACATTTAAGGAACTTGACGAAGTGGTTTGATATTGGGAATGTTCTCAAATAGTTCAGAGAAGGTTAAGAAACAACATTCTTCTGTGTGAATTTCAGTACTTCAGCAAAACGTTTCCTCATGGTTCTACTTAAAGTCATGTTCTCAAATTGTTCAGAGAATGTTAAAAAAATGTTCCATAAAAAAACCACAGGAAAATGTTCGTAACGTTCTAATAATGTTATTTAAAAACATATACATTCTGTTCTCAGCATCAATAAAACGCTCTGTTTGGTGCGTTTTTTTTTCTCACAAACTCTGGTGCATTTAGCCCCTTAGTTCAGGTCATTTGGACTGGTGTGAACACTATCCTCACTTGGGAGTGAACAACAGAGCCTCCCACATATAGTCCCAGAGAAAGGTGGAACTGGGAGTCCCCAACACACTCATCTACCAGGTCATTAATTTCCACCCAACACCCGTGCATGTGACTTGGACCATTAACGAGCAACCGGTGGGAGAGAGGACCGTCAGTCAGACCCAGTACTACTCCAATGAAGACTTCAGCTTCAGGATCTTCTCCTATCTGAGCATCACACCTCAGGAGGGGGACATCTACTCCTGTAGTGTGGGTCACGTCAGCCTGCAGGAACCGTTCACCAGGAACTGGGGTGAGTCACTGCTGGTGTGACCTTATACTGTAGGGTATGACACAGAGAAAGGTGGGAGGTTGTTGATACTTTATTAGGGACACTAATACATCAGTTGTTTCTTCACTATATGTGTCCACAGAGGTTGAAGTGCACACGGCCCACCAGACTGTAGAGACAGCAGTGTGTGTTGGAAGTGTGACTAGAGGAGTGGTGGGAGTAGCGACAGGAGTCTGGTTTATCAAAAAAGCCAAGAGGTCTGGTTGGGCCTGTAGTAAATGGACATCAGTGTCATCAAATGGATCTACCTCCTGGCCCTCTTCCCCTGCCTTACCCACCAATGGTAGAGACAGAGATGACCACGCCTACTGAAATGCCGGATTGGACAGCGTCACCAGAAGATGACTCAAGCCAACCCACTACTGAACAAGACTGGTGTCAGGAAGAACCACCCTCTGCCTCAAGTGACACCTCTGAATGGGAACAGCTGTTAGACTCATTGCTGATAGAGTAAGGGCACTATCATAAACGGATGCCCATATATCAACTGTTGTTAATATGTGGTAATGCAGCTGTGTGTCCTCCAAGTTTGTAGAGGGGAGGACACTCACGTGACCTCGAGTGAGAGATAAAAAAGGTATATATAGAGAAACTGCCGATACTTCGGCGCTGCCTTCTTGAATTCTGAATTCATTTAGACAACCATTTGACTTAGGGTAATTGGCACCTGACTCAAATGACTTAAAGATTCTAACTTGTTGGATCTGAGAAGTGTCTCTCCGATATACCGTTTAACTATTGAACAGCTGTTCTGTCGCCTGTGGCCTTGGTGCTTGTATACTGATGCAAATTACATCCAGAGAAAGTCTAAAAAACGTAACCTCTCGATTGAGCTCAGTACCTCGCCCTCGTTGCATGGCACAGACTATTCGATATTCCAGTGGGGCAGGGAATCACCAGCGGGTTCTCTCATCCAGTCCAAACTTGAATCTCTAAATTTAGTAAAGCACCGACTCCAATTCAACCTCTCAGCCAGTAGAGGGGAGTCGCTACCTACCTAAATTCTTAAAAGAACTCTGACCGACTGAAACTCTGCTCCTGATACCGTGGGTCTCCCTGTCATCTTTTAAAGGTAATTAAGTTGAAATATTATATTTTATTAGAGATAAGTGTTATCATTGTACCAGGCATTATAGAGCATTAAGGCATTTGCATGTTTTTGATTAACGCTGTGTGTAACCAAGTAACAAATTGTGTATTTTGAAGTGTGTTTGTTTGTAAAAGACAAAAAACTGAGTGTTTCCAAAAATAAACGGTAGCCTTCGCGCGGTCACGAGAGAGTTAGCACTCGTTCCATTGCTTTTCTACAGACAATGGTTTCTACGACCTGTAATATAACTTTTTGAACTTTTCGTCCGACGTTCGGCTGGACCTGAACGCGCCTTTGGATTTGTTTACCAAACGCCCTAACAAAAGAATCTATTTGGACATAAATTATGAACTTTATCGAACAAATCAAACATTTATTGTGGAACTGGGATTCCTGGGAGTGCATTCTGATGAAGATCATCAAAGGTAGCTAGCCAGAAGCTAGCCAGTTTACTGGCTAATGTTAGTATTCAGCAAAACACGGTTTGTGGTCATCAGCTATCCTTTAGCTCGAAAAGCTATCGCCAGTTTTGTACAACGCGTCTCAGACCAGAACATACCGGACCTATTTTCTCTCCATATCCCCGGATTTCAACCGCAAGCTCTGGACATTTACACCTGGATCTCGCAGCTAGCTAGCTGCTATCCGTGTGACTATTGGCTTACGTCGATCCCCGGAGCAAACATAAATTATTCCGGAGCTAGCCAGCTGAAGAGTACCATCAGCCACTCCTGGGCTACAATCACCTATCCGGACCCATTTTACTACCGATGCGGAGCCCCACCGGTCCTTCACGACTGGACTACTGACATTATCTGCCCAAGGGAGTTATCCAACTGGCCTCTCCGTCACGACGTTACCTGAACGGCCATCTGCGGCCCGCTAATCGTTAGCTGTCTTATCGGCTGCAATCTGAATAGGTCTATTGGACAATTTTTCTTGGGTCACTATATCTATATCTATTTTGCCAATTGGATTGATCCCCTCTACCACACGGAACCCTAATCTACCTACGGAAACGCACAAGGTGGCTAAAAACAGACCTCCATCCAATGCTAGCTTGCTACCGATGGCCCGTCTAGCTGTCTGAATCGCCCTGACCCCAACCAACCTCACTACTCACTGGACCCTTATGATCACTCGACTAAAATTGCCTCTCCTTAATGTCAATATGCCTTGTCCATTGCTATTCTGGTTAGTGTTTATTAGCTTATTTCACTGTAGAGCCTCTAGCCCTGCTCATTATACCTTATCCAACCTTTCAGTTCGACCACCCACACATGCGATGACATCACCTGGTTTCAATTATGTTTCTAGAGACAATATCTCTCTCATCACTCAATACCTAGGTTTACCTCCACTGTATTCACATCCTACCATACCTTTGTCTGTACATTATACCTTGAAGCTATTTTATCGCCCCCAGAAACCTCCTTTTACTCTCTGTTCCGGACATTCTAGACGACCAATTCTCATAGCTTTTAGCCGTGCCCTTATCCTACTCTCCCTCTGTTCCTTTGGTGATGTAGAGGTGAATCCAGGCCCTGCAGTGCCTAGCTCCACTCCTATTCCCCAGGCGCTCTCTTTGGATGACTTCTGTAACTGCAATAGCCTTGGTTTCATGCATGTTAACATTAGAAGCCTCCTCCCTAAGTTTGTTTTATTCACTGCTTTAGCACACTCTGCCAACCCGGATGTTCTAGCCGTGTCTGAATCCTGGCTAAGGAAGACCACCAAAAATTCTGAAATCTTCATCCCTAACTAAAACATTTTCAGACAAGATAGAACGGCCAAAGGGGGCGGTGTTGTAATCTACTGCAAAGATAGCCTGCAGAGTTCTGTCCTACTATCCAGGTCTGTACCCAAACAATTTGAACTTCTACTTCTAAACACCTCTCTAAAAACAAGTCTCTTACCGTTGCCACCTGCTATAGACCACCCTCTGCCCCCAGCTGTGCTCTGGACACCATATGTGAACTGATTGCCCCCCATCTATCTTCAGAGCTCGTGCTGCTAGGCGACCTAAACTGGAACATGCTTAACACCCCAGCCATCCTACAATCTAAACTTGATGCCCTCAATCTCACACAAATTATCAATGAACCTACAAGGTATCACCCCAAAGCCATAACACGGGCACCCTCAAAGATATCATCCTAACCAACGTGCCCTCTAAATACACCTCTGCTGTTTTCAACCAAGATATCAGCGATCACTGCCTGATTGCCTGCATCCGTAATGGGTCAGCGGTCAAACGACCTCCCCTCATCACTGTCAAACGCTCCCTGAAACACTTCAGCGAGCAGGCCTTTCTAATCGACCTGGCCGGGGTATCCTGGAAGGATATTGATCTCATCCCGTCAGTAGAGGATGCCTGTTTTGTTTTTTTTCTTCCCGCAACACAAACTCAAAGTTCTGGGACACTGTAAAGTCCATGGAGAATAAGAACGCCTCCTCCCAGCTGCCCACTGCACTGAGGATAGGAAACACTGTCACCACCGATAAATCCAATATAATTGAGAATTTCAATAAGCATTTTTCTACGACTGGCCATGCTTTCCACCTGGCTACCCCAACCCCGGTCAACAGCACTGCACCCCCCACAGCAACTCGCCCAAGCCTTCCCCCATTTCTCCTTCTCCCAAATCCAGTCAGCTGATGTTCTGAAAGAGCTGCAAAATCTGGACCCCCACAAATCAGCCGGGCTAGACAATATGGACTCTTTCTTTCTAAAATGATCTGCCGAAATTTTTGCAACCCCTATTACTAGCCTGTTCAACCTCTCTTTCGTGTCATCTGAGATTCCCAAAGATTGGAAAGCAGCTGCGGTCATCCCCCTCTTCAAAGGGGGGGACACCCTTGACCCAAACTGCTACAGACCTATATCTATCCTACCCTGCCTTTCTAAGGTCTTTGAAAGCCAAGTCAACAAACAGATTACCGACCATTTCGAATCCCACCATACCTTCTCCGCTATGCAATCTGGTTTCAGAGCTGGTCATGGGTGCACTTCAGCCACGCTCAAGGTCCTAAACGATATCTTAACCGCCATCGATAAGAAACAATACTGTGCAGCTCTATTCATTGACCTGGCCAAGGCTTTTGACTCTGTCAATCACCATATCCTCATCGGCAGACTCAATAGCCTTGGTTTCCCAAATGATTGCCTCACCTGGTTCACCAACTACTTCTCTGATAGAGTTCAGTGTGTCAAATCCGGAGGGCCTGTTGTCCGGGACCCTGGCAGTTTCTATGGGGTTCAATTCTTGGACCGACTCTCTTCTCTGTATATATCAATGATGGCGCTCTTGCTGCTGGTGAGTCTCTGATCCACCTCTACGCAGACGACACCATTCTGTATACTTCTGGCCCTTCTTTGGACACTGTGTTAACAACCCTCCAGACAAGCTTCAATACCATACAACTCTCCTTCCGTGGCCTCCAACTGCTCTTAAACGCTAGTAAAACAAAATGCATCCTGCCCGCCTAGCATCACTACTCTGAACAGTTCTGACTTAGAATATGTGGACAACTATAAATACCTAGGTGTCTGGCTAGACTGTAAACTCTCCTTCCAGACTCATATTAAGCATCTCCAATTCAATATTAAATCTAGAATTTAATCTTCCTATTTCGCAACAAAGCCTCCTTCACTCATGCTGCCAAACATACCCTTGTAAAACTGACTATCCTGCCGACCCTTGACTTCGGTGACCTCATTTACACAGTAGCCTCCAACACTCTACTCAGCAAATTGGATGCAGTCTATCACAGTGCCATCTGTTTTGTCACCAAAGCCCCATATACTACCCACCACTGCGACCTGTATGTTCTCGTTGGCTGGCCCTCACTACATATTCGTTGCCAAACCCACTGGCTCCAGGTCATCTAAGTCTTTGCTAGGTAAAGCTCTGCCTTATCTCTGCTCACTGGTCACCATAGCAACACCCACCCGTAGCACGCGCTCCAGCAGGTATATTTCACTGGTCATCCCCAAAGCCAACACCTCTTTTGGCTGCCTTTCATTCCAGTTCTCTGCTGCCAATGACTGGAACAAATAGCAAAAATCATTGAAGTTGGAGACTTATCTCCCTCACTCACTTCAAGCATCGGCTGTCAGAGCAGCTTACCGATCGCTGCAGCTGTACAAAGCCCATCTGTAAATAGCCCATCCAACCAACTACCTACATCATCCCCATATTTGTTCTGAGTTTTTCCTGCTCTTTTGCACACCAGAATTTCTACTTGCACATCTATCACTCCAGCTAAATTGTTATTACTTTGCCACTATTGGCATATTCATTGCCTTACCTCACTTTGCTCGCACTTTATACAGATTTTCTATTGTGTTATTGACTGTACGTTTGTTTATCCCATGTGTAACTCTGTTTTTTGTCACACTGTTTTGCTTTATCTAGGCCAGGTCGCAGTTGTAAATGAGAACTTGTTCTCAACTGGCCTACCAATAAAAAAGATCCCTCCCAATGTGTTCTCCAATCTCATAGAATATTTTAGAAAAATACTGTGTTGTCCTTGCAAGAACAGGGTGCTTGGAGTACTGAAAACAGGAGTACAAAAAGTACCCAAAAAGTTTTTGGGCGCTATCTTTTTTAGATTTGTATTACTTGTTGAACAAAATGTCTTTATGCTATTGTGTTAGTATAATTATTTTTTTAATAGGTTGTGTGTGTGTGTGTGTGTGTGTGTGTGTGTGTGTGTGTGTGTGTGTGTGTGTGTATATGCTCCTCTTTATCAAGGGTGCTGGTAATTATGGACCTGGCTGTATGTAATGTTAACATGTGTGCAGGTAATTGATGTGCATTTCAGACAATAATGCTAGCTAGATACAGGGGATACAAGAGGTTATACAACAAGGTCATTTTTCTGTCTTTATTTAATTGGTAATGTTGACTCATTAACATCCATAGAATTGTTTGAATGTCGATTTATAGCAAAAGAAATCATAGAATATCACAGCTCTGTTATACCAAACGTGAGGAAAAAGCTACTCATTATGCAAGTCCTGTTGAATGACAATGATTACTTCAGTTGCCTTGGGACTGCACATGCACAGCGATAACATAAAGGCTCTTTATGTGAGGTAAGAAAAGGAACATTTTGAAGTCAATGTAAATTAACTGATCTATTTTGATAAATAGTTGCTCCTACCTATCTCTCTGATTTGGTCCTGCCGTACATACCTACACGGGTCACAAGACCCGGGCCTCCTAATTGTCCCTAGAATTTCTAAGCAAACAGCTGGAGGCAGGGCTTTCTCCTATAGAGCTCCATTTTTATGGAATGGTCTGCCTACCCATGTGAGAGACGCAAACTCGGTCTCAACCTTTAAGTCTTTACTGAAGACTCATCTTTTCAGTAGGTCCTATGATTGAGTGTAGTCTGTCCCAGGAGTGTGAATGTGAACGGAAAGGCTCTGGAGCAACAAACCGCCCTTGCTGTCTCTGCCTGGCCGGTTCCCCTCTTTCCACTGGGATTCTCTGCCTCTAACCCTATTACAGGGGCTGAGTCACTGGCTTACTGGTGGTCTTTCATGCCGTCCCTAGGAGGGGTGCGTCACTAGAGTGGGTTGAGTCACTGATGTGATCTTCCTGTCTGGGTTGGCGCCCCCCCCCTTGGGTTGTGCAGTGGCGGAGATTTTTGTGGGCTATACTCGGCCTTGTCTCAGGATGGTAAATTGGTGGTTGAAGATATCCCTCTAGTGGTGTGGGGGCTGTGCTTTGGCAAAGTGGGTGGGGTTATAGCCTTTCTGTTTTTCCCTGTCCAGGGGTATCATTGGATGGGGCCACAGTGTCTCCTGACCCCTCCTGTCTCAGCCTCCAGTATTTATGCTGCAGTAGTTTATGTGTCGGTGGGCTAGGGTCAGTTTGTTATATCTGGAGTACTTCTCCTGTCTTATCCGGTGTCCTGTGTGAATTTAAGTATGCTCTCTCTAATTTTCTCTCTTTCTTTCTCTCTCTTGGAGGACCTGAGCCCTAGGATCATGCCTCAGGACTACCTGGCATGATGACTCCTTGCTGTCCCCAGTCCACCTGGCCGTGCTGCTGCTGCTCCAGTTTCAACTGTTCTGCCTGCGGTTATGGAATCCTGACCTGTTCACCGGACGTGCTACCTGTCCCAGACCTATTATTTGACCATGCTGGTCATTTATGAACATTTGAACATCTTGGCCATGTTCTGTTATAATCTCCACCCGGCACAGCCAGAAGAGGTTTCTACCTAGGTTTTGGCCTTTCTAGGGAGTTTTTCCTAGCCAACGTGCTTCAACACCTGCATTGCTTGCTGTTTGGGGTTTTAGGCTGGGTTTCTGTACAACACTTTGAGATATCAGCTGATGTACGAAGGGCTATATAAATAAATTTGATTTGATTCCAGCTGCGTTTTGAGCCCCACCAGGGCCGCCAACAACATCAGGTTCCGCTGCAGCAGCAACCCCACCCTCACAGGCGCTGGCCTGGACTACGGCGAGTACAGCCTCTGGAGCCCAGGATTGTGGCGATGGCGGAATCTGTGGCATCGAGACCAAAATGGACGAATACCAGCACAGTCTGGATAACTCATCTCTCAATGACTGTTGTGCCAAACTCCAGCAGGTGAGATAAGATGGTTGTGATACTGGATCATTTATCATAGAGCGTCTTGTGTATTATATTGATGTCATGGCAGCTCTGGAACAAGGTATATCACTCATTTTCTAACCCTCTGGTATTCTTTTGTCTTATCTTCACTGTAATAATCTGAGGGAGATACCTCTTCTGGACCAAACAGCCCAGACCTGTCAACACACAGGCACTGACCCATGGTCCATTCAAGCCAATCTACACTCAATATCTGAATCTACCACTGGTTCAAACCTAATAAATCATTCAACTGTGTCTTTATGGCTCCTTCGTTCAGTGAGGCTGAAACAAATGACATTAGCTCCTACTGAATATAACCCACTCATCTCAGCTGAAGACCCCCACCCCCCCCCCCCCCACCCCCCCTAGATCACTCCACAATACACACTGAAATCCTCATCAGCATGAGAACAGCATGTTTTCATAGAGCGTCTCTAATGAACCAATAAACTCAAAAGCAAAGTCATAACAAGTGTGCACAAAATGGAGGTGCTGACACATGCATTTATCCTCCTAGAAATGGAGCTAATTAAGAAATGACAAGGGTTATTAATTAATTTACAGTTTAAAGGCCTGACGGGGTTCGATAAGGCGGTGATTGGCATACACAGAGGTGATTGTGTTAATGTGTAATCTGCAAACGCAGTGAAGGACCGTGTGACTTTATCAAGCTGCTCCGCAATGGTTTTCACCAGATAATCAAACATGAGGCAATGGATGCATACATATAATGGCCCATAATTCACTGCTCTGGAGTTTCTATTTCATGCTAATGAGTGAACTTCTGGTGAACTCCAAGTTAAGTTCAAACTTATTTGCCTCTTGGTACACAATACTTTCATTTAGTGTGGGTTAGATTGGAGTGATAGTAAAGAGTGATGACATAGGTCATCTGTATATGTATGTTGATACTTTAAAAGGAACCTTATAAGACCATGAAGTGTTTAAATGCAGACAAAATATGCATTTGTTTGCTGAGTCATAAGGAGCATCAGAGGTAGGTACATCCAATCAGATGAGCAGGTGACTGGCATGACCACTAGATGGCAGTGTTATCTTAGAGGTGAATTGACATGGTTCAGTGGATGGATGGTATGACACAGGGGTATTCAACTCTTACTCTACGAGGTCCGGTGCCTGCTGGCTTTCTGTTCTGCAGGATAATTAATTGCATCCACCTGGTGTCCCAGGTATAAATCAGTTCTTGGTAAGAGGGGAACAATGGAGGGAAAAGCAATGGGGCTGGCCTCGAGGTCCAGAGTTCAGTTTAAGGGGTATGACAGAACCAACTAGATGAAAACCAGTAAAAATAACAGTATACACAATGAGGATGAATAGAAATGATTAAGTGATCCGTTTGAATGTCCTCTTACAGTTTGCAGTAAATCAATGAACCTTTATGGCCCTCTGGGCACAGAATGGTATTCCTTGAGTTAACCTTGGCCTATCATTATATAAATATTTAGTCTGATAAAATCAGATCTTAAAACAAGATTACCAAAATTCTCCAGACATTCAGTATGCCACATTCAGCAGTTTTATCCCAAACCAAACACCAGTTCAGGTCTTAGTGGTAAACCCCATGGGCCACAGTGCTTTAGGCCATAAGTACAGTTGTTCAATACTACAACTGCAGGGTGGAAATGAGGATTTTTGACACGCTCTAGTGGTCCACCTCGTCCCCTTGGTCATTTAAGATCTAATAATGCTTCCTGTAGTGGACAACATGGATATGATGTGGTTGTGGGTTCATAGCCCTTGTTACAATGACCCTGTCCTCCCCAGGGCTCCTAGCTCTCATGATGTATAGATCACCCCTGACCGCGAAACTCTACGTAAATAGGCTTGTTTTCACAAGCACCATTTCCATGAGTTATGAACACATGGGGCCCACGTAATGTATTTTAATACAGCAGCATAATGCCTATACATCTGATCAACTGTGACCCCTTCATGGTACTGAAAATGTAATAAGTAGATACGACAGATTTTAAACAATAGTTATGTTCGTTTTTTTTACCCCCTTGTGCCCCCTAAGAAAATTTATATTGTCTGTAAGCGCATAGCTACAGCACTCAGGTCCAGCCTGATCCAACAATGGAGAGTCCTTGTACTGTAGACTGTGAGGGACTGAAGTTTTCTGCATTTACCTCTTTACATTCTTTCAGCACTCCAAGGCCAACCTACAAGAGCCCTTCATTCGGGGGCCGATTCCAACCCGAGTTAAGCGTGTGTAAATGGAATGTAATTCCCTTTCTATGCACCTTTCTCTCTATGGGTATTCTGACCTTGAACTTGAGAATAGCATGCTATTCAACCGCTATTCGTTTTGGGTGGCGATCAAATAAATGAAGGTGTGGTGGAGGTGTGTCTACAGATATGCCGTATTCTAACCCCGACTTAATTCCCTCATAATTACACCATCTTTACACATGATGAAACAATGAATAAGGTCAACATCTACTTTATTTTTTCCGCCGATAGAAATAACACCATTCTCCATGCACTGTAATTTACAAATTGATAAGAGCTAGGTAAATGAGTAAGACGTTTGGATAAGGGGATTGTAAATATAAATGACAATCGTTTCCTAACCCTAAATAATACACAAGATCAGAGTATTTTAAAATCTACTAACTGGTGGTGGAAAGGAGATAAATATGTGTGTATTAAGATGGCTCTTTCATTAATCCTCATTCTGAACCAATTCTCTCAATTACACTGAGTGTACAAAACATTAGGAACACCTTTTTCCATCACAGACTGACCAGGTGATTCCAGGTGAAAGCTATGATCTCTTATTGGGGAAATGTATTAAATCCATTAAAATCAGTGTAGATGAAGGGGAGGAGACAGGTTAAATAAGTATTTTTAAGCCTTGAGACAATCAAGACATGGATTGTGTATGTGTGCCATGTAGAGGGTGAATGGGCAAGACCAATATATTTAAGTGCCTTTGAATGTGATATGGTAGTAGGTGCCAGGTGCACCAGTTTGAGTGTGTCAAGAACTGCAACACTGCTGGATTTTTCCACTCACAATAGTTTCCCATTTGTATCAAGAATGGTCCACCACCCAAAGGACATCCAGCCAACTTTACACAATTGTGGGAAGCAATTGGCATCAACATGGGCCAGCATCCCTGTGGAACACTTGACACCTTGTAGAGTCCATGCCCTGATGAATTGAAGCTGTTCTGAGGATAAAAGGAGGTGCAACTCAATATTAGGAAGGTGTTCCCAATTTTTTGTACACTCACTGTCTGTCGAGAAAATTTGAATTAAAGGTACACCATATTTAATGGGATGGCTTTAGATATATGTACTGAAAACCCTTCCGAATGAAAACTCCACGAGAAAATCTGTTGGCCAGCAAGTGGGAGTGTTTTCAGCAGTTGAATTATATTTATTCAGTGCGTGCAAGGTAGCCACACCTGCAAAGCTTGTTACACACCTGCAAAGCTTGTTACACACCTGCATACGGTAAGTATGGATACCAACTACCGAGAAGTGCTTAATGAATCAAAAAAAGAATAGATTTTCTGAGAGTGAATCGGGCCCTTAGAGCTGAACCTGAACAAAACATGTCTCAGCTTGTTTTTCTCACTGGCCAATGTCATGTTTAACCACCCGTGTGATTCTAATGTCTAATGGTGCATTTTAGTGTTTACGGAATCTAAGACATTGAAGGTTGCACATAAAACTTTACAAGAGACTTGAAAATTGAAAGACCACTGATGAGCGAAATGTGTAGTGCTGGGTAATGATTTGAGTTTAGGAATGACCCCAAACATGGCAAAATGCATTGGTTTTCAGAATTCCCCTAGGAACATAAAACACCACAGGTGCACATTAAATATAAATAATTTTATAATATACAAATTGTACAGTCATGAACAGTAGGGATGTAGACATTTCCATGAAAAGCGAATACAAAGAATACCTTCGTTTTTACAAAGACTGCAGTGCATGACGGTAGCCGATGACCAAAGACACTCAACATTCAAAATGGCAGCGCAGGTGATGAAAACAGTAACATCGGAGATGAAACCTAACAATACAATTCCAGAGGCCACGAGCAAGCTAAAGTGACAACATAAAGAGATTGCCCTCCTACTGTATCATGTTTCTGTCATTTCTAATCTGTCCATTTCACATCATAACACACAGGAAATGAACCCTGGAACACACATTTTGCACAACATTATCAAGAACAATTGCACTGCCACTGACTGCTGAGCTTTAGACAATTATGGTTACATAAAGACAGGAAATAGTAGATTACCTTTTTTCCATGAGTGGGTTGGAGGCGCTTGTTCTAGACAAGGCTGAGGTTAGTTAGTCCCAGGATGAGGGATCGTCAAGGAAGAGTAAGTAAACAACATTCAGCATCATTTAACTGATGAAGTGCCAGATCCTGCTTCACCTTCTCTCCATATCCTTGTTTTTCAGTATCAGGAAAAATGTAGCATACCCACTCTCCCCAGAGTCTACTTATGTCAAAGCTGAGCAAATGTACAATCACAAATCATCTCTTATCACGAGAGATGAGGGCATGGAGTTCACGACCCCCCAGGTAATACAAACGGATACAGGACCTGGTGTCATTTGACCCAACTCTGTGGAGGTTACAGTTGTCCATGTTAATGGTGTCCTACCGGAATGCTGTAGGTGTTAAAATACAATGATGTAAAGGATGAGATCACCTGATAGTTCCTGGCTGTATTTATCCACACTTTCCTACCATAACTTGATGTACATTGTACTTGAACAGGCAGTATTGTCTTCTTGTAAAATAATATACAAAGGAACAAGGATCACAGATATAAAAAAAAGGACTCAAATTGGTATGAACAACAGAACTGATGAACACATAATAAACAATGTATGAATAAGCAAATATGACAGTCCTACGTGATCTTATATCTGGGCAAAAAGCGATTTGTTTAAATCTAAAGAGAAAAAATGACTTGATAAGAAGCCAATGGGGAAATCTGTCTCAGGTCCAGATAATCTCTACAGTTATCACAGAGGGGTGTTTACGATTTACATTTCTTACTCATATTCGTCCTAGCCACACAAATATTAAAACTGACAAGTCATTTATATTCTCTCCCTAGCTGCGACCCACAAAGCTAAATAAAATATGTTGAATACAACAAGTGCTTATTAAAGCTCGTAATCGCCTAAGGCGAAGTGTCGCTGGAGAAAAACAATACCACAGATAATATCACAAAATAAAAAAAAGATCCTGACTTCATATCAAATCTGCTATTTGACATGTGGGCAAACTCCTTTCTACTTGAACAAGTAGAAGCTGTGGAAAATCCATCAAATATGGTTCAAACATGACCTCTGACCACTTGGCCATTAGTAATGACCTCACGCCTACAGCATGGACCATATGGTGGGAAAAGTTGCCAATGACGACTCCATAGCTACAAATCCCCAATATGCCTAAGGAGGTAGCTAGCTCCAGTATGAGCGTTAGAAAGCACACTTCAGCTAGCGTTAGCACGACAGAATACACCGAGCCTAACTTCAAATCAAAAACAGAAACTTACCCTTTAAATCAACAACACCTGTTAAAGCCAAATTCCTTACCTCCCGTTCAAATCTAAAACAGAGAACACTGAACTTACCCTCATATTACCTTCAAACACTGATTGTAGCAACCCTCTCAGGCTATAACACTGAAACCACCTTGAAACTTCTGACATTTGTACTTCACGATTTAGGCCCAGTACCACAATAAGGCTATCCTGGTCACAGTTTGGAATTCTATTCTATACAATACATCTGCCATTGAGATGAACATTTCAGAACAGTCGGTTATTCAGAAAAATACCACATCTACAAAACGGCGACAAGCCTATATTCATCTGTGAACATACAGGTTTCTACAGACTTTGCTTAGCAACTGCAGCACAAGAAAAATCAATCCCTATGAAAATCACAATCCAAATGAAGTGCTATTTGTTATTTTTCCGAGGTGAGGTTTTCCACTGTCCATAGCCACATAAGTGACCTCCATTATAAATGTATGACTTGACTGACACCCCACTGACAACGTCCATTAGCCGGTTAATGATTTCTCCACACAGCATCGATGCAGCACCACTTTAAAATGAAAAGCAACATGATACCTTGAAAGACTACGTAATGATTTTGGTATGGTCAGAAATGACACCGTCAAGAGGGGCTTTTAAAAGCTTGAGGTGAAATACTAAAGCAAAGTCAATGGAAAAAGGCAATTCGAACACAGCTATTCCAAATTGCTCAATCATTTTTTTTTTTTTTACTTCTTCTGTGCTCCGTTTCTATCTTGAACACCCAGTCGTGGCACAGCCCATAACCTTGCCCTCATACTTGCCAAGTACTTTTTAATGACCATTGATTGGAAAAGCTATTAAAATCAAACGTGTGTAAACTCTCAAAGTTGACTCAACATTTCCATGTTTGGTTCTCATCACACTTCACTTCCACTCACCCACACACATTCAATGCAGATTTACTCCATTATCAAACCCTTGACTTGGCTTGGATATTGACACATTCGGAATGCAAGGCGAATGCATCATACCTACTATAAGAATCAAAGCGATTATCAGCATCATCTGTAGTACTTTACATTATGTGCTAAAAGTAAATCAAGTTCCATTCACCTTGCATTGGATTGCCTGTCGCAACAACAGCCACTACATTTCCCACAGTGCTCCTCATCTAAACCCATGTGACATACAGTAACTGTACCACTATGGTCCTGTACAAATAAGGACAAGCGAGTTTGCCTGGTTAAAGTCTGTGTTTCTTCAGACCCAAGCCCCACTGGTTCCATCAATTTGTCCATTATATCCAGTGACTCTCGTACATTAGTATCCTGCGCATCATTCTCAGTTATGTACGTTCTCTATGTATAGGCATAGGATCAGTCTGAGGCTGTGAGAGAGACTGGTGTGTGTCCATTGTGGAGAGATGCTGCAGAGGATAGAGTGATTGCATGGTAGGAGGATGTTGCAGCAATTTAGGCTGTTCCAGGGGGTAATGGTGACTTTGTGGAGCCCCTATCTCAGGTTATGATGTTTTGTAGGTAAATGATTGATGGGTAGGAAACCCCTTAGGTGTGATGTCTGCTGTGGTCTGAAGAGGTTTACACATCTGACCTTTGACTTTCTTCGGGGCATTGATTGGTCAATTTGATCTGTCCATCATCCTTTACTGCCTTTTGCACCTCCTGCACTAAATGTTCATCCTGGTCAGCTGGGTCTTGTTGCAAGTCAACATTCTCAGTTTCTCCATTGTCTTCCCCTCCATTTGTCTCTTCCTTAGTCTCAACCCCATTTTCCTTCACTTCCATTTCAGCTACTCCCCCTTTCTCCTCTTTCTGCCCTTGCTCTTTGGTCTCCACCTCCACCTCTGACCCCTTGGTAGTTTCGGTTTCATCATCAACTGCCACCCCATTTTCTTTCTCTTCCACGATCTCCCTCTCTCCATCTCTTTCCTCCTCAGTCTCTGCCCCTGCTTCTTCTCCCTCCTGCACTCTCCCCTCTTTGTCGCTCTTGTCATCTGTTCCTGCAGCTCCAACTCTCTCCTCCCCAGTTTCTACCCCGCTTTCTACCCCTTCCTCAGTTTCTGCCTCAACTTTTTTCTCTTCCTCCACCTCACAGGGAGCCTCACCCTCTTTACACACAGTCTCTACCTTCACCTCTTTCACTTTCTCCTTTTTGTTCCCCCTGTTTCCCTTCACGTTCCTCTCCTCTTTGAGCACCTTTTCCCCATCATCAAGAATCTTGGAATCTTCCAGATCTTTCTCTGCTGCCGATTGCTTGTTTTTCTTCTTCTTCTTGTTTTTTGACGTGTCTTTAACAGAGTTCTTGTTGGACTTGCTTTTGAATATCAGTTTCTGAAAGACAGGATGTTTGTGTAAGAACGTTTCTCTAAACTGCTGTTCCATTGGTCATGTTAAGGATGGACAGACAGACTGTTGGAAATGGACATAATAGCAAACTTGGAAAGAACTAATTAAAATGATTCTCATTGTGGGGAATGAAATGGCAATTTCAAAGGAATTGATTGGTGCCTTCAAGGGTACAGACCAAACAAGAAAATATCGCTGGTAATATTTTTTGAGATTGCCTCCAGTGACACTCTTTTAGCTGAGACTTACAGTATACTGAGGCAAACGGCATGTTTCCTGCACACAAACATTCACATTATCATTCTCTGCCCCACTCTGCCAGGGTTATTGCCCATCAGTTTCGTTGCCAATGGTGACCAGAGTTTAAATTCAGGTCACAGACAATATCAACATAGATTCATTCCACAAAGGACAAAGGTCAAATCTGGAGGTTATATCAGTACAATCTGGGGTCAAATGGAAAGTTCTTTCTCAACATGCATTGCCGTGGTTACCACAGAATGGCTCATATCTCAGGAAGAAAGGGGTTCATTCACATTTGACCGGCAGTGTGCATATTTATCTCTGTGAAAACAAAAAGAAGTGTGGTATGGTGAGGGGTGATGTTGGCCTTGGAGCGCTGCTCTGGCTAGTGAACAAGCTGCGAGTCGACCCACATGTGCCAAGACAAACACTAGGAGGGGTCACAATGAGAGGTCACACACCTTGGAGTCCCCCCTCTTGCGGGGAAGGACAGGTCTCTGAAGAAAAACGACCTGCTTGGTGGCCAAACTTCCATCACTAGGGCAGAGGGAGAGATAGGGAGATGGAGAGATAACAGGTAGAGGTGAAATTGGAGAGAGGGAGGGAGTGAGAATATAATTAGAACTGAAATACAAATAACTTTGGAAACCATAGCCATTTTCTTGATTGTTACTTTATTTGTAGAGAACAACATCTGTACCATCGATAAAGAAATCCATGTCACACAAATCAGATTGCCACAAGATTGCCACAAGCTCTTTAGAAATACTTGGGGTCATTTCAGAGCAAGGGAGAGAGGAATGGAAAATGCAGTTTGTATTATAATGCTCCAGTTCCACATGGGGGAGGAATCCACACTCCAGGGTAGACCTTATAATGGTTTGTGTGACTAGTATGGTCAGCGCTGATGCTATATTAATAGCTGACATCTACCACAGATGTGAGTTACATAGCAGTGGTCAACCTCGATAATTCTGCTTCCTTCCCTTTCTGTCCTTTCTTGTTAACACGAGAAACCAAAAAGGAATTTGGAGAAATGATGTATGTAAATGTGAATATGTTCTATGCTTAGGAGAGAGTTCAGAGACCAAGAGAAAGAGACCATGTTTACTGGTTTCCCCAAAACATGGCTGTCCTCATAAACCTCTCCAAAATAATCCCTGTCCATGCACATGTCACACTCTGTGTTCATTTATGGATAATCCATACAGCACAGATGACAGACAGACTAATCCACAGAGGAGATTCTGTCATCAGAGGGCTTCCGGTCTCTCGTGCTTGCTCTTTCTCCTGTTCATCTCTCTTTGTTCCATCTCACACGCATAACCTTCTCTCTGCTTCTCTCCTTCATCTTTCCATCCGACATGCACGTATCGACTCTGTTTCTTACTTTAGCCTGCTGTTTCTAACTATCTGTCTCCTTCACTTTACTTCTCTGCTTCTTCCTCTTCTGTGAGCTTCATGTAGACTTTCTCTGTCCTTTCCCTTCTCCCTTCTCTCTTTTGTATTTCCCCTGCTCTCCCTCTCCAGATCGCTCTCTCTGTCACTTCCTCTCTCGGACTCCCTCATCCGTTAAAATATATGTACTCTTATACACATGGGGAAGAAGCAGCTTTGAGTTAAGCTGGATCCTTAACTTGGCATATGAAGAACAACGGAAATGTATGATAGGGTGACAACGGTATAGCGCTGGCTGCAAATCTTCCCCACAACATCAAATGGGCTTCCAGATCTCCTGTAGAGGCTTACTATCTAAACCACCCCCCTTTCCCATCCCTCCCTCCTTACCCTGTGTTTCCAACAACCTATTTTCCAGGCTGTCATATTGCCCGACAGCTTCCTGCTGAATGAAAGCGGAAAAGCCAACCGGAGTCCTAAGAAAAAGCCCAAGCCCATTAAAGTAGAACGGAGCGGATGAATTACAGGCCCCTTGTTGCTACAGTCCTCTCATAGCTGTCAGTGTCTTGTTGCTACAGTCCTCTCATAGCTGTCAGTGTCTTGTTGCTACAGTCCTCTCATAGCTGTCAGTGTCTTGTTGCTACAGTCCTCTCATAGCTGTCAGTGTCTTGTTGCTACAGTCCTCTCATAGCTGTCAGTGTCTTGTTGCTACAGTCCTCTCATAGCTGTCAGTGTCTTGTTGCTACAGTCTTCTCATAGCTGTCAGTGTCTTGTTGCTACAGTCCTCTCATAGCTGTCAGTGTCTTGTTGCTACAGTCCTCTCATAGCTGTCAGTGTCTTGTTGCTACAGTCCTCTCATAGCTGTCAGTGTCTTGTTGCTACAGTCCTCTCATAGCTGTCAGTGTCTTGTTGCTACAGTCCTCTCATAGCTGTCAGTGTCTTGTTGCTACAGTCCTCTCATAGCTGTCAGTGTCTGCAGTACTGGAACAGAAACTTCATATACCAGCAACAATACTTTCTTTGGTACAGTGGTAGGGGAACTTGGTGTATCATGTTTAGTGGTTACCTGTGGTTGTTCAATTCAGCTTTATTCATGTTTTCTGTAGTGTAATGTTAAGCATTTATAACGGTATAATGAAGCACTTACTTATTTACTTAAAACAGTTACGATGTCCAAACATCAGATTTACACCAAACGTAACATGTTTCATGTGGCAGAAATATGCTGTACATTACCACATGCACCTTCACATTCATGTTACGTTGATTAAAGAAGCCTTGAGTCCCGGTGGATGTTCACTTTAGATGCTAACTAGTGTGTACGTAGGTCTATGCAGATCAGAGTCCATGTAGACCCCATTGGAAGAAGTGCACTTTGCTCATCCTCAGATAGTATCCCAACGTGCATTAGCTTTAATATAGTTGTGAAAATGGAAGAGTCAACATAATACAAGTGTAATGAACAAGCTAATCTGAAATGGGTCATCAGCTATCGTTGCTGTGCACAAAGAGACGAGTGTTTCAGAGATGGAGAGAAATGAGCGTTGCTGTGTTGTATCTAGGCCGGCTCTCTGATTAATTAGCCATGTTGCGCTGTTGTGTTGTTGCAATTTGAGAGAGAGAGATACAAATAAAGAGTGATGAAAAAACAAGGGAGGAAAATAGAGCGGTAATTAATCAGCTATGCTCCGGAACGGTCACTAACACGACGACCCCCAGAGACAAGGTCACGCAAGGTAAACATAGAACTGCAACCGTGTTGAACTCTAAGCATATACTTGGAGTCTCCATAAGCGTGACACAACACATAAAGAGTTATGTGTTGTGTCACGCTTATGGAGACTCCAAGTACTAGCAGCAATCAGTAGTTGAAACAATAACAAAGTGTTCTCCCCACCACTGTTTCAGTCAAAAACGGGGGCATGGGGTCGGAGAAATGTTACCACTCAAATTCTATGGATGCAAGGACCATCCATGATATTAAAATGATAGTTTTAACCATGTGTTCAGGCTATACAGTGTTTGTTTGCCTTTACTTTGTTTACAAACATTGGAGTAAAACAAGCTTCCATTTTGGGTTCTGATGTGGTACGACAGTTGAACTAAGCTCACAAGATATTTATTTAGTTATATTCTTCAAAGGTCAATGCAAGGGGTACATATCATTGGATTGGACGTGTTCTGACTTGTGATAATGATGAGTGATTGTGCTTGTGACTGTGTAAAGTGGGGTTTCAGGTGAGAGACTTGGAAGACATGTTGTGGCTGCTGATAGATGACTGAGTTGTTGACTGCTAGCGAATGTGTGCGTGCATAGTCCTCATATAAGATGAATGAGTCAGCAGAGGCTGAGCAGAAGAACCGTTACATTTCTCTGAAGGGATTTTCCAGTTACACACATTTGTGGGTTTAAACTGTCTCGCACCACACGCTGTTACGAATGAACCTGCCAATTGGGGCCAGTTAGTATTTTCGTTGAACAACCTGTTGAGTTCTTCTGACTGACTTCATAATCCATTTAAGTTGAGCTGTTAACTGAACAGTGATATGGGCTGACCATTGCTTTGTCCAAATGAGATGGGTGCTCTTTGAAATCAAAGAGAAGGCAGTGTAATCTCCAGAGGGTTAATCAGGTTGACCAATCGATACCAGAGTTAGGTAACCAGGAGATATGGTGGTCATTCAGGCCCTAACTCAACATTAGTGAGAGTGTTTATTGGAAGGTGAAAGTAGTTACCTGTTGGTCTTGATGATGGGTGTAGGCAGCACACACGTTAGTCTCCAGCCGTACATGGCAAGAGACTGGAGCAGGGGAACATAGTCTGTCTTCACCTGCAAGCCCTAAAGAGAGAATACAAACACATGAATATTACATACTCCAGTTACACACAAACACTATACACACGCATGCATACACGTACGCACAAGCACAAGTACGAGTAGGGCTGGCACAATTATCGTTTAATCCTATTACTGACAATTATAGACAATAACTGTGAACTTCAAAAATAATTATCATAATAGTCATAATGCATATTCATTTTAAGAGAAGGGGGGATTCAACTTCATATTCAAGTAGAAATAAATGACTCGATAGCAGTTTTTCATTTTTACGTGAAGTGGGTAAAGTTAGTAATCATTTTACGAGCAGAATGGCACCGTTGGGAGTAGCTTCATTTCCAAAAGTTCCAAGAGGTTTCTGAGACAGGGGTGTTACCAAAGCTGGGTTGTACTCATTAGGTTTGTCGTAGCTATTTTTCAGAGATGCATTACGATACTCAAAACATTTGAACAGAAATGACAATTATGACAATAACTGTGCCCATTTGCATGACAAGTAATCTTTACCCAAAATTCCAACGTATGAAAACACACACGCAGGCAGACAGGCACACACACGCATAAATGTATGCATGCATAAACACATAGACCATTAAAACCCCATGAAAATATCCACGATTACCCAAGCTCTTGACAACAGATGATGAACTATGTATGATGCATAGCAAAATACATGCATTTCTGTTAGATTTTTCTTTTTGGTATGATAGTGTAGTGCACATGAGATTTGGGTTAAAGACACACGCTCGTCGCACGCACACATGCGCTAACGCCTCTGCTCACACAGGAAGTGTGTTTGTGGTGTTCCATCTCCTCTGCATCTGCCCTCACTGACAAACCACAGCACATGTCAGATTTGAAAAGAAATACACTGCTCCAAAAAATAAAGGGAACACTAAAATAACACATCCTAGATCTGAATGAATGAAATATTCTTATTAAATACTTTTTTCTTTACATAGTTGAATGTGCTGACAACAAAATCACACAAAAATGATCAATGGAAATCAAATTTATCAACCCATGGAGGTCTGGATTTGGAGTCACACTCAAAATTAAAGTGGAAAACCACACTACAGGCTGATCCAACTTTGATGTAATGTCCTTAAAACAAGTCAAAATGAGGCTCAGTAGTGTGTGTGACCTCCACGTGCCTGTATGACCTCCCTACAATGCCTGGGCCTGATCCTGATGAGGTGGCGGATGGTCTCCTGAGGGATCTCCTCCCAGACCTGGACTAAAGCATCCTCCAACTCCTGGACAGTCTGTGGTGCAACGTGGCATTGGTGGATGGAGCGAGACATGATGTCCCAGATGTGCTCAATTGGATTCAGGTCTGGGGAACGGGCGGGCCAGTTCATAGCATCAATGCCTTCCTCTTGCAGGAACTGCTGACACACTCCAGCCACATGAGGTCTAGCATTGTCTTGCATTAGGAGGAACCCAGGGCCAACCGCACCAGCATATGGTCTCACAAGGGGTCTGAGGATCTCATCTCGGTACCTAATGGCAGTTAGGCTACCTCTGGCGAGCACATGGAGGGCTGTGCGGCCCCTCAAAGAAATGCCACCCCACACAATGACTGACCCACCGCCAAACCGGTCATGCTGGAGGATGTTGCAGGCAGCAGAACGTTCTCCACGGCGTCTCCAGACTCTGTCACGTCTGTCACATGTTCATAGTGTGAACCTGCTTTCATCTGTGAAGAGCACAGGGCGCCAGTGGCGAATTTGCCAATCTTGGTGTTTTCTGTCAAATGCCAGATGTTGGGCTGTAAGTACAACCCCCACCTGTGGACGTCGGGCCCTCATACCACCCTCATGGAGTCTGTTTCTGACCGTTTGAGCAGACACATGCACAATTGTGGCCTGCTGGAGGTCATTTTGCAGGGCTCTGGCAGTGCTCCTCCTGCTCCTCCTTGCACAAAGGCGGAGGTAGGGGTCCTGCTGCTGGGTTGTTGCCCTCCTACGGCCTCCTCCACGTCTCCTGATGTACTGGCCTGTCTCCTGGTAGCGCCTCCATGCTCTGGACACTACGCTGACAGACACAGCAAACCTTCTAGCCACAGCTCGCATTGATGTGCCATCCTGGATGAGCTGCACTACCTGAGCCACTTGTGTGGGTTGTAGACTCCGTCTCATGCTACCACTAGAGTGTAAGCACCGCCAGCATCCAAAACATCAGCCAGGAAGCATAGGAACTGAGAAGTGGTCTGTGGTCACCACCTGCAGAACCACTCCTTTATTGGGGGTGTCTTGCTAATTGCCTATAATTTCCACCTGTTGTCTATTCCATTTGCACAACAGCATGTGAAATTTATTGTCAATCAGTGTTGCTTCCTAAGTGGACAGTTTGATTTCACAGAAATGTCATTGACTTGGAGTTACATTGTGTTGTTTAAGTGTTCCCTTTATTTTTTTGAGCAGTGTATATATATATATATATATATATATATATCCATGCACACGTTGTAGTTCTACACGGGCATCCACAGGACAGGCTGAGGGCAGTGGGTCCCAAACCAACAGATAATGTATTATTTATTTATTTATTTTTACCCCGTTTTCTCCCCAATTTCGTGGTATCCAATTGTTTAGTAGCTACTATTGTCTCATCGCTACAACTCCCGTACAGGCTCGGGAGAGACGAAGGTTGAAAGTTATGCGTCCTCCGATACACAACCCAACCAAGCCGCACTGCTTCTTAACACAGCGCGCATCCAACCCGGAAGCCAGCCGCACCAATGTGTCGGAGGAAACACCGTGCACCTGGCAACCTTGGTTAGCGTGCACTGCGCCCGGCCCGCCACAGGAATCGCTGGTGCGCGATGAGACAAGGATATCCCTACGGACCTCCCGGTCGCGGCCGATTACAACAGAGCCTGGGCGTGAACCCAGACTCTCTGGTGGCACAGCTGGCGCTGCAGTACAGCGCCCTTAACCACTGCGCCACCCGGGAGGCCTCACAATCAAGTCTTAAGCCACAAGCCAGTGAGAATTGGCCAGGACCCATTGTTTGAGAAACACTGCAGTAGGGTAGAGAGGGCTCTGTTGAAACTGTTATTTACATTGGCATTTGCTGTCCCAGTATCCCTCCGAATATCCAGAGCTGTGAGAGCTGTGTTTTAGGGTTTGTGTTGGAACCTCTGCCAGAAATGGACACATTTTCAAAGCCATAAAAGCAAAGTAAATTGGGAAATAAGTTTTGTTTAATGGCCCTCTTCATTCCTGAGCGTAACTGAGACTCGACTGACTGAATCATGTTTTGGAAGATTCCCTCCCCCTGATCTCACCGTGGTCACCTTGCTGCATCAGCACATGAGAAACGGAACCCGGGGCCTTAGCAATAACTCTGTGTTCTGATTTTTGTGTTAAATATAATCTATATATAAAAACAGGGTAGGGTGCAAGCTAGGGCGGTAAAAGGGCTACATTATCAAGAGTGGAGAACAGTGAGGTAGGGGCTAAGATTTGAAAACAGAACCGTGTTATAGATTAAAACTAGCAGGGTGGTGTTGAGTTCACAAAGAGTTGGAGGAAAGAAAACAGAGCTCTATTGTTTTGAGGTAATTCTCAACCGTTTCTATTTGAGAAGAATTGACAGACCTTCATGTTTTTACAGGCCGTAGTCTGGTCTATCAGCCCAGGGAAATGATCTAGGCTACTCCTCTAGCCTTCTAGCTATCACTTTGTCTTTGGACCGGGCTGCACTTCTTCCACCACAATCTCATTGTATTTTTATGGACAGTGTATCCTGAAACGAGGCTTAAAAGTCCCTACTCTGCATGTCAATCATTGAGAGACTGAGAACATTTTTGAAAACCAACAGCTGTAATGAAGACTAATCACACCATATACAGTATAATAATAATAATAAGAGTAATAATAATCAACATAGTTTCAATAGAATATGTCAACATTTTGACATTTAACCATTGTAGTTAGCCTAGATGTCAACCAATTATTAGTCACATATTTCGGTGAGCAGAATTCTCTGGGAACTTCCTCATCCACAAGCCATGAGCATAATTTCCACATCCCTCATCAAACTAGTCTGACCATAGGAGTGGACTCATGCAGGGAAAGTGAAAATTGGTCTCTTTATATAGGTCAGCTCGTCTCACCTCGGCTTCAGAGGAAAAATAAATCATTGGCAAAGGATACACTTTAATGATCCCTTCAGTGGTCTCCCTGCCACACCTGCTGCTACATGACTATTGACATGCCTTGGTTTACTTTTGACCAGTATGTGTTAAAATAAATATTTCAGTAAAAAGCCAAATAACAAGCAATATCTATGCTTAGATAATCTTTAAAAAGTCATGCAAGTTATTACTAATTTCCCCAAGACCCATTGGTGCTGTTGAATGAAAAACTCATCTCCAAAACACAAACTTTTCAGGAAATGGAAAATAACGGCCACATTTTCTCATTAATGAACATAAAATTATGAAACTTCAGAAGCTATTTTGAATCCATGTTCTTGGTCCTGAAATGTCATGAATTGTTCAGAATTAATTGAGGGGAGTTACTGCTTTCAAAACATGCAGAATTGTAGGTACGAGGAATTCATCTGACAGAGATTATAATTTAGTCTATTCTGGCTATTCAACATTTTGCAACACCCACTGCATGTTAATTGGCTGCGCAAATCAGGCAGCACCAATAGGATTGATGGCATATTTCAGCTCATTACATCATATAAATCAAGCATAGCACCATGACAGACAAATGTTGGGAGAACTAGAGTCTAGACTACAAGTTAACATGAGAGGCCCTCTGACCGATGACACCTGTTAAAATGGCCAGCTTCAGTCAGCTGATTCTAGCCATCCTTTATGGTTAGCTCTAGTCGGGCAGTTTAGCCTCCTTTTCAGTGTTAGTGTCTTATTGGCCAAGGTCACGCCAAATACTTATAATCACATCTTGTTCAGCCTATCAGCAGTCTTAATTTCCGGGACTTCAGTTTCAGTTGGTCTATGTCAGAAACGTGCTATCTCCATCCTGATGAGCACTTCCACAGTTTTCCCTCCTGCTGAAGTTTTCCTACTGTGGACTGAATCCCTGTATGACTGATGTTTAATTGTGCGTGCATCTAAACGTAAGTGCCTTGAGATCTGTGTCATGTTATGTGGAGCTAAGTTTTGTGGTTTATTGTGTACAATTACCATGTATTGAGCTTGTTAGCTAGCTCGCGCTTCCCGCTAGCACTACAGTTAGCATTTTGCATTGGAATGCATGAGCATTTTAGCATGACTGTTAGCGATTAGCGGTTTGTTAGCCTTGCACCATAAATGAACAATGCTATCTTCTATTCTATATATATACAGTGGGGCAAAAAAGTATTTAATCAGCCACCAATTGTGCAAGTTCTCCTACTTATAACGATGAGAGAGGCCTGTAATTGTCATCATAGGTACACTTCAACTATGACAGACAAAATGAGAAAGAAAAAAATCCAGAAAATCACATTGTAGGATTTTTAATGAATTTATTTGCAAATTATGGTGGAAAATAAGTATTTGGTCAATAACAAAAGTTTATCTCAATACTTTGGTGTAGCTATTATACCAGCTTATACGAACAGGAGTTCGCATTAACTTCTTGTGACTCCCCATCCCGGATCCGGGAGCGTAATCATCGCCTGCCACTAATTAGCATAACGCAACGGACATAAATATCCCTAGAAAATATTCCTATTCATGAAAATCACAAATGAAATATATTGAGACACATCTTAGCCTTTTGTTAATCACCCTGTCATCTCAGATTTTCAAAATATGCTTTACAGCCAAAGCTAGACAAGCATTTGTGTAAGTTTATCGATAGCCTAGCATAGCATTATGCCTTGCTAGCAGCAGGCAACCTTGTCACAAATCAGAAAAGCAATCAAATTAAATCGTTTACCTTTGATGAACTTCGGATGTTTTCACTCACGAGACTCCCAGGTAGATAGCCAAAGTTCATTTTTTCCCAAAATATTATTTTTGTAGGCAAAATAGCTCTGTTTGTTCTTCACGTTAGGCTGAGAAAACGCCCGGAAATTGCAGTCACGAAAAAGGTGAAAATTTTTCCAAATTAGCGACAGAAACATGGCAAACGTTGTTTATAATCAATCCTCAAGGTGTTTTTCTAATATCTATTCGATAATATATTCGTCGGGACAATTAGTTTTTCAGTAGGACCGATTGGAGTAATGGCTACCTCTGTATTTTACACGAGAGTCACCCTGGGAGCCATCATGTGACCACTTACGCAATGTAGCCGCCTACGGCTATTCTTCAACATAAATGCGTAAAACTACGTCACAATGCTGTAGACACCTTGGGGAATACGTAGAAAGTGTACGCTCGTTGATAGGACATTCACAGCTCAGTAGGGACTCATTGGAACGCAGCGCTTTCAAAATATGGGGCACTTCCGGATTGGATTTTCTCAGGCTTTCGCCTGCAACATCAGTTCTGTTATACTCAATATCTTTGCAGTTTTGGAAACGTTAGAGTGTTTTCTATCCAAAGCTGTCAATTATATGCATATTCTAGCATCTTGTCCTGACAAAATATCCCGTTTAAAACGGGAACGTTTTTTTTCCAAAAATGAAAATACTGCCCCTAGAGTCGCTACTTAAGCAGTCACTTCTTCTAAACCTGAAAAGGAACAACTTCTAAATGTTATGCAGTGAAAACAGCCAAATATATCCAAATTGGACATTAGTAACCACATTGTGGTCCTGTTACAATACATCAATCATGACGGATTTGACAAATATCCACTTTGTTAGATTTATTGAATGTGCACCAATCCGGCGCCATTCTATCCCTGTGGTCTGAGTTCTATTGACCTCTACAGCATCTATGCTATATGAAGTTGCCAAGAATGTGTTTATGACACATTTTGCAATGGATGGGTTTAATCCTGAATGCTTATTGGTTTACCTTTTTGGGATAGGGGGCAGCATTTTCACTTTTGGATGAATAGCTTGCCCAGAGTGAAATGCCTCCTACTCTCTCCCAGATGTTAATATATGCATATCATTATTAGTATTGGATTGAAAACACTCTGAAGTTTCTAAAAATGCTTGAATGATCAACAAACAGATCACTGACCATCTCGAATCCCACCCTACCTTCTCCGCTGTGCAATCTGGTTTCCGAGCCGGTCACGGGTGCACCTCAGCCACGCTCAAGGTACTAAACGATATCATAACCGCCATCGATAAAAGACAGTACTGTGCAGCCGTCTTCATCGACCTGGCCAAGGCTTTCGACTCTGTCAATCACCATATTCTTATTGGCAGACTCAGTAGCCTCGGTTTTTCTAATGACTGCCTTGCCTGGTTCACCAACTACTTTGCAGACAGAGTTCAGTGTGTCAAATCGGAGGGCATGTTGTCCGGTCCTCTGGCATTCTCTATGGGGGTGCCACAGGGTTCAATTCTCGGGCCGACTCTTTTCTCTGTATATATCAATGATGTTTGTCTTGCTGCGGGCGATTCCCTGATCCACCTCTACGCAGACGACACCATTCTGTATACTTCTGGCCCTTCCTTGGACACACATAATCATATGTTGTGCTTTAGTTGTAAAGCATTTTTGAAATCGGACACGATGGGTAGATTAACAAGATGTTTATCTTTCATTTGCTGTATTGGACTTGTTAATGTGTGAAAGTAACATATTTCGAAACACATTTTTTAATTTCGCGCGCTGCATTTTCAGCGGAATGTTGTCGAGGGGTTCCGCGACCGCTAGAAAGGTTAAAACCGCATTCCAGTCGGTGTCTATTCCACAAGTTACCCTCGGCTAAATCTATGACGTTAAAATGCCTATTTACTCTGTTTCATCTGACTGGGAAATCCACTGTCTCATCAGCCAGGCAATTTATAAACGTGATATCCACTATAAAAAACATTATCTAACATTTAGTTTTCAACAGCGGAGATTTGTATAAACCTTCCCATTTGTCTCTCCAACATTTGTAACATTGTTTCAATATTCAAGTTCGATCTCCTGCTGTCGCATAGTAATTGTTGGGAGTCAGGATAAGACAGACAGGCAGCTTTTCTCAGCCAGTCGAAATCATGAAAAGGGCCACATTTTTATGGACAAAGAAATATCAATAGAAAACAGGTACAAATAAATAATATGCAGCTAGTTTGCAGTCTTTTCAGCTTCAGTTTGAAGTGATTGTTAGCTGTCTTGTTGGCTTGCTAAATATTTTTGGGGTGTGAAACAAACAAGAAATAAGACCAAAAAAATGGAACTTGAGTGTGCATAACTATTCAGCCCCGCAAAGTCAAAACTTTGTAGAGCCACCTTTTGCAGCAATTACAGCATCAAGTCTCTTGGGGTATGTCTCTATAAGCTTGACACATCTAGCCACTGAGATTTTTGCCCATTCTTCAAGGCAAAACTACTCCAGCTCCTTCAAGTTGAACTGGATTCCGCTGGTGTACAGCAATCTTTAAGTCGTACCACAGATTTTCAATTGGATTGAGGTCTGGGCATTGACTAGTACATTCCAATACATTTTTTCCCCTTAAACCACTCAAGTGTTGCTTTAGCAGTATGCTGAGGGTTATTGTACTGCTGGAAGGTGAACCTCCGTCCCAGTCTCAAATCTCTGGTAGACTGAAACAGGTTTCCCTCAAGAATTTCCCTGTATTTAGAGCCATCCATCATTCCTTTAATTCTGACCAGTTTCCCAGTCCCTGACAATGAAAAACATCCCCACAATGTGCTACCACCACCATGCTTCACTGTGAGGTTGGTGTTCTCAGGGTGATGAGAGGTGTTGAGTTCGTGCCAGACATAGCGTTTTCCTTGAATGCCAAAAAACAAAATGTTTGTCTCATCTGACCAGAGTACCTACTTCCATATGTTTGGGGAGTCTCCCACATGCCTTTTTATTTATTTTTCTGGACACTCTAGTGCAAAGCCCAGCTCTGTGGAATGTATGGCTTAAAGTGGTCCTATGGACAGATACTCCAATATCCGCTGTGGAGCTTTGCAGCTCCTTCACAGTTATCTTTGGTCTCTTTGTTGCCTCTCTGATTAATGCCCTCTTTGCCTGGTCTGTGAGTTTTGTGGTGTCATATTCTTAAAACATTTGAATAATGTATTTAATGGTGCTCCGTGGGCTGTTCAAAGTTTTGGATATTTTTTATAACCCAACCCTGATCTGTACTTCTCCACAACTTTGTCCCTGACCTGTTTGGAGACCTCCTTGGTCTGCATGGTGCCGCTTGCTTGGTGGCGCCCCTTGCTTAGTGGTGTTGCAGACTCTGGGGCCTTTCAGAAGAGGTGTATACAGTGGGGAGAACAAGTATTTGATACACAGGTTTTCCTACTTACAAAGCATGTAGAGGTCTGTAATTTTTATCATAGGTACACTTCAACTGTGAGACACGGAATCTAAAATCCAGAAAATCACATTGTTAATTAATTTGCATTTTGTTGCATGACATAAGTATTTGATACATCAGAAAAGCAGAACTTAATATTTGGTACAGAAACCTTTGTTTGCAATTACAGAGATCATACGTTTCCTGTACTTCTTGACCCGGTTTGCACACACTGCAGCAGGGATTTTGGCCCACTCCTCCATACAGACCTTCTCCAGATCCTTCAGGTTTCGAGGCTGTCACTGGGCAATACGGACATTCAGCTCCCTCCAAAGATTTTTTATTGGGTTCAGGTCTGGAGACTGGCTAGGCCACTCCAGGACCTTGAGATGCTTCTTACGGAGCCACTCCTTAGTTGCCCTGGCTGTGTGTTTCGGGTCGTTGTCATGCTGGAAGACCAAGCCACAACCCATCGTCAATGCTCTTACTGAGGGAAGAAGGCTGTTGGCCAAGATCTCGCGATACATGGCCCCATCCATCCTCCCCTCAATACGAAGCAGTCGTCCTGTCCCCTTTACAGAAAAGCATCCCCAAAGAATGATGTTTCCACCTCCATGCTTCACGGTTGGGATGGTGTTCTTGGGGTGGTACTCATTCTTCTTCTTCCTCCAGACACGGCGAGTGGAGTTTAGACCAAAAAGCTCTATTTTTGTCTCATCAGAACGCATGACCTTCTCCCATTCCTCCTCTGGATCATCCAGATGGTCATTGGCAAACTTCTGACGGGCCTGGACATGCACTGGCTTGAGCAGGGGGACCTTGGGGACCCTGCGGAGGGAATAGCTACACTGTTTGTATTCGGTCATGTTCCCAATCCACGTGATCGAAGCAATCTTAAAGTGTGGAATCAGATATGTCGGACCAGCGTTGAACAGACCTGAGCGCGGGAGCTTCCTGTTTTAGTCTCTGGGAGAAACAAAATCTGAGTCGTGGTCAGCTTGTCCAAAAGGAGGGCGGAGGAGGGCCTTATATGCGTCGCGGAGCTAGAATAACAATGATCCAGGGTTTTACCAGCCCTGGTAGCGCAATCGATATGCTGATAGAATTTAGGGAGTCTTGTTTTCAGATTAGCCTTGTTAAAATCCCCAGCTACAATGAATTCAGCCTCAGGATATGTGGTTTCCAGTTTACATAGAGTCAAATAAAGTTTGTTCAAGGCCGTCGATGTGTCTGCTTGGGGGGGGGGATATATGCGGCTGTGATTATAATCGAAGAGAATTCTCTTGGTAGATAATGCGGTCGACATTTGATGTGAGGAATTCTAAGTCAGGTGAACAGAAGGACTTGAGTTCCTGTATGTTGTTATGATCACACCACGTCTCGTTAATAATAAGGCATAGTTAAGGCCCCTCTTCTCACCAGAAAGATGCTTGTTTCTGTCGGCGCGATGCGTGAAGAAACCAGCTGGCTGTGCCGACTCCGATAGCGTGTCTCGAGTGAGCCATGTTTCCGTGAAGCAAAGAACGTTACAGTCTCTTATGTCTCTCTGGAATGTTACCCTTGCTCAGATTTCATCAACCTTGTTGTCAAGAGACTGGACATTGGTGAGTAGTATGCTCGGGAGTGGTGCGAGATGTGCCCGTCTCTGGAGCCTGACCAGAAGACCGCTTTGTCTGCCTCTTTTACGGCGTTATTGTTTTGGTTCGCCAGCTGAGATCCAATCCATTGTCCTGGGTGGTGGGCAAAACACAGGATCCGCTTCGGGAAAGTCGTATTCCTGGTCGTAATGATGGTGAGTTGACGTTGCTCTTATATTCAGTAGTGCCTCCCGACTGTATGTAATAAAACCTAAGATTACCAATGTAAGAAATAACACGTAAAAAAACCCGAATACGGGCCTCCCGGGTGACGCAGTGGTCTAGGGCACTGCATTGCAGTGCCACCAGAGACTCTGGGTTCGAGCCCAGGCTCTGTCGCAGCCGGCCGCGACCGGGAGGTCCATAGGGCGACGCACAATTGGCCTAGCGTCGTCCGGGTTAGGGAGGGTTTGGCCGGTAGGGAAATCCTGGTCTCATCGTGCACTAGCGACTCCTGTGGCGGGCCGGGCGCAGTGCAGGCTAACCAGGTTACCAGGTGCACAGTGTTTCCTCCGACACATTGGTGCGGCTGGCTTCCGGGTTGGAGGCGCGCTGTGTTAAGAAGCAGTGTGGCTTGGATAGGTTGTGTTTCGGAGGACGCATGGCTTTCGACCTTAGTCTCTCCTGAGCCCGTACGGGAGTTGTAGCGATGAGACAAGATAGTAACTACTAACAATTGGATACCACGAAAAGGGGGTAAAAGGGGATAAAAAAAAAATACTGCATAGTTTCCTAGGAACACGAAGCGAGGCGGCCATCTCTGTCGGCGCCGGAAGAGTATTAGATCACGTGACACTTAAATTGCACAAAGGTGGACTTTATTTAACTAATTATGTGACTTCTGAAGGTAATTGGTTGCACCAGATCTTATTTAGGGTCTTCATAGCAAAGGGGGTGAATACATATGCACGCACCACTTTTCCGTTTTTTATTTATTATATATATATATTTTTAAACATGTCATTTTTTTCTTTTCACTTCACCAATTTGGACTATTTTGTGTATGTCCATTACATGAAATCCATATAAAAATCCATAAATTACAGGTTGTAATGCAACAAAATAGGAAAAACGCCACGGGGTTGAATACTTTTACAAGGACCTATACACCTATAAATGTATCTAGAAATCAGCTTAAACAAGTGCAAATTCAGCTACTTTGTTGTTGTTCTGATAACTAATAACAAGGTTGCAAAATCTATAAAGAATATTTCTCAGAGGTCTCTAGGAGAGGATCTTTTTGTTGCAGCTTTAAGAGCTCAGTGATAAGGGGAGGCATTGCATTATATCCAAGGCTGAACTTTCATATTGATTTTCCTTTTGATACAAGAGACGGGAGCACAGTCCTAATTTGAATTTCATTGTGTAGGAAATTATGTCTAGTTATTCATTTTGTGGGCTCCATGAACATCTACTATATGTCCTATTCAGTTCATTTAGTCATTTATTGTAGAAATAGGAAAAGGTCTTCCAGTCAGATGCAAATGTCTTTCATTGTAGCCGAGCTTTGTCAGTCGGCCTTCATCAGAGCATAGTCATTTATTGAAGAAAATGGGAAGTATGTTTCTGATTGGCTAAGGTAGAATGTCCATCCATAGACCTATGCAGAATTCTGAGCATCTGTACAGTTATTATTTAGCCTTACTTTTCTTGATTAAATGGTCTAACGTATACATTCTTATATGGTGAATACATATGGACTAATATGAATTTAAAGTACCAAATAAATTGCTGTCGAAATGACCCCATCTCCCACAAAACTGTGAAATGAGTGACAATTGAGGAAGGTCTGACTTTCTAGATTACAGACCACAAACAGTTTGGCCACAAACAGCTCTACATATCTACACTGTACCAATCATACCACATTCTACCAACGTGATTGTGAATACTGCGCATAAAAAAACTGTAACTCCTCATTTGGGTTTAAAGTCAGATTTGTTTTAAAAGTTTGCTATCAATTAAAACAGAAAGTTTGACATGTTCTACGCCATACGAAAACAAAATCTCTGAGAAAAGCTGCACTTCCTGCTTCAACACAACAATATTGATTGAATTCTCAGTGAACCAGCCTGTTTTCTTGTTTTCGCGGCTCATAAATCCAACCACCTGTCAGTCTTTCAGCAAGACAGGAACGAGAGCGCTGAAGAAAAATATCCCAATCAATATTCTGCATAATTTTTCAGTGTAATTATTCTGGCACCGAAATGACAATGAGCGGTGAGGATAATTTGCATATACATTTTAAGCAGTTATCATAATGAATGTGCCAGCAATGAAGTTTGATCATCCTTTGTAAAGTAGTGTTATCAAGCTAACTTCAGGAGCGATAAGTGGAGCAAAATTGCTTTTGATAAAGTCCTGGCCAGCATATTTTGATTGGATCCATTGGAGCTATAATGTGAAACATCTAAAGTTGTTACACATTGTTGCTTTGTCCTTCAATGAACTTCCAAAGGTGTTTAAAAAAGTATATTAAATCCATGTTATTTCTCAGTGGTTGACAAAATAATTGCTAAATCTTTAATAAAGACATTATTGCAGTATCTTTACCACAGTATTCACATAAAGATACCTACATACTCCACGATTTTCAAAATGGCGCAGGTGTATAACCTTCACAGGTTTTTGTGTGGTGTGGGCCACTGACAAACATGACGTTTTAAGGCGGCGAATATTGTGTAGTCTGAATTCTTCAGTCATTTTAAAGGGTTAAGAGCATTTTGATGTCGAGGGTTAAATTCTGTCTTTGTGAGCCGACTTCCTTCCTGAGCTGGACGATGCTCTAGTCACATTTAGGGGACATAAGTATATTTTCACACTTCGACAGCCTCAAACTACAAACTCTGACAGTGATACACACACACACACACACACACACACACACACACACACACACACACACACACACACACACACACACACACACACACACACACACACACACACACACACACACACACACACACACACACACACACACACACACACACACACACACACACACACACACAGAAAAAAGAAGCCTCAAACCCTTCAGAAGTAGACAGAAATCCATTTCCAACTTGGATTTGAGCAAACTGGGGACTTAATGGCTGGCCAGATAAGGGCTTGTTTGCTGCAGATAAGACAAGCCACCATGACACATGTGCCATAGCCACCATGGTTAGAGGGAATATTTCCATATGATGACTCTCACAGTAAAATGTAAGGACAAACCGCTCCAACCTTGGAAAACACTCCGAGCCATGTAAAAAGCCCACTCACATCAATGACAGTCCACTGCTCCACAACAATGGCGTCGTACGTGGTGGTCACGCTCTGGTCGCCGCCCTCCGTCCCCTCCTGGAAGATGAAGACGCTTTCCACCGATTTAGGCTGCAAATCTGTAGAAAATGGAGAGGGAGGCCATGAAGGAGTTAGTATTTACAGAATGGAGGGTGTCTGTCTGTCTGGCTCCCAGGCCTCTAGGCTGTGCAAGAGGAGAGGGAAGTTAATGACATTACGCAGCCGACCAGCAACCCACACACACACTGGGCCATTTATTACCAGGCAGGGCTGCAGCATGGACCATTTGTATAAGCAAGGGCTATGGATTATGGATTATGTAGCTATGACAGAACAAGAGACAGGGGGAGAATAATGTTTCCTTCAGGGAAGAAGTTTGGAGAGATTATAGATGAACAGACAGGTATTACGGACAGATTGTTGAAGCATAACACAATTCATCTGAAAACAATGATATGCTTCACATATTGTAGATATTTACATGGAAGGACTATTAGACTATCAGGGACATGGTACCATAAACATGCTTTTCTGTAGACTCCATTTCATTTGAACCCCATGGATAAGGGTAACATTCCCAGTTTGGGCATTATTGGTATAGGAACATTGGTGAGCTTCTTCTCCATCCCGCATTTCTTTTGATTCCATTGAGCAGTGTGCTAGAACCTATTGCCCTTCAGACCAGGGCTCTCAGTTGGCCTGAGTGCTTTCTCATTACTCCTGTACCATTTACACACTAATAGAGTTGGTGCGGCCCAGGCTCCACCATGAGACACTCCACATTTCATTACTCTGCTCTAATAATGGGGGAACGAGGGCCGGCTGGAAAGGGAGGGATGACAGGGTCCTTTATTTCCCCCCAGAGAACCCATTTAAGGCTGCTGGACGAGCTCAATTGAAGATCTCTCAGACATCTATTGGCTCCTTTCAAATACAGACATTGTCGTTGTTCATTCCCCCTCTCTCCCGCCCTCCCTCCGTCCTTCCTCCACCCTACCCCTCCTTTACACCCCCCCCATCCATTGTTCATCAGACGTCTCCCTGCTTGGCGTGTAATTGGAAAGCCCTCTTGGAGATTGTGTTGGCCTGCCGATGCACTTGGATCACTCAGGTGAGATGCACACAGGGATTGAGTCCCTTTGCTTTAGGAGGAACACACTGCCTCCTGGCATGATGCTGCCAGACACTGAGGCACCGTGGGGTTGAGAGGTTTGGGGGACATGTAGTGCCAACACAAATAACAGGATAACATTTTGAGTTGAGTCTTGACTGACAATGTAGTGAGCAAAACAGAAGCTTGGAGGGAAACACATGTTCATTTGCAATGGGACAATGTAATCTCATCGACTAGCCTATCCTCTCCAGGCACCTGAGGTTGAACATACTGAGTGAGATGTGCTCATACTATCTCCGACACATAGAGAGTGAATTGAAAGACAAAGAGTGACAGACGTACTGACAGATAGTGACAATGGCGGCGTGAGTCGTGACACCGACTGACACGGAGCATCAACCTAACTAGGGCCCAGTGACAACCAGTGACAGGGGAGTGGACTGAAGACAGGCACTAAGTGAGAAAGACTGATGCTAGGTTGACATAGACTTTGAAGGAGAGACACAGAGGAGTAAAAAACAGGGAGAGGAATCTAAGCCTTATTGACCGCAGAAGCAACCGAATGACCCTGCCCCAAGTCCTGTCTGTTACTGACATGACTTAAACATGTGTGCTTAGCACTGCCGGGGAGAACAGGAGGGCTGTGACAGCTTATCTATATTTTAAAACGGGACAGGCAGGCATCCAGAGAGAGAAGGAGAGATATAGAAAGAGTGGGGTTACTAATGTGTGTTGATTGGCCAGGGCTTTCCTCCTATGAGCCAAAGGTTTGGAGGCTGGGAGCCATGTACCTGTGGTTACCGGGCAGACTTCTGGTTGTAGCTAGGGTTTTGAGAAATATGACATGAATAATGTACCCTGCCTTACACAAAGGCATATACTTCCAGAATCACACTCACAGTCAGTGGTGTGAAGTACTTAAGTAAAAATACTTTAAAGTTCTACTTAAGTCGTTTTTTTAGGGGATACCTGTACTCTATTTTTTACATATTTTACTCCACTACATTCTATTTTACTCCACTACATTCTATTTTACTCCACTACATTCTATTTTACTCCACTACATTCTATTTTACTCCACTACATTCTATTTTACTCCACTACATTCTATTTTACTCCACTACATTCTATTTTACTCCACTACATTCTATTTTACTCCACTACATTCTATTTTACTCCACTACATTCTCCATCAATTTTCCCGGACATTCAACAGCACTCGTTACATTTGGAATTCACACACTTATCAAGAGAACATCCCTGCTCATCCCTACAGCCTCTGTTCTGGCAGACTCACTATACACAAATGCTTTGTTTGTAAATTATGAGTGTTGGAGGGTGCTGCTGCATATTTGTAAAAAAACATCGTCTGGTTTGCTTTATATAAGGAACTTGAAATCATTTACACTTTTACTATTGATACGTAAGTATATTTTAGCAATTACATTTAGTTTTGTTACTTAAGTATATTTAAAACCAAATACTATTAGACTTTTTCTCAAGTAGTATTTTACTGGGTGACTTTCACTTTTACTTGAGTCATTTTCAATTAAGGTCTCTTTACTTTTGTGTACTTTTTCCACCACTGCTCACAGTCACGCACACGCACGCACACGCACACGTACGCACACATGCAAACACGCACACGCACGCGCACGCACACACACACACACGTACGCACACACGCACGCACACGCACGCGCACGCACACACACACGTACGCACACACGCACGCACACACACACGTACGCACACGCACGCGCACACACACACACACACACACACACACACACACACACACACACACACACACACACACACACACACAGGCCTTCAAGCCCTATTGCACAACCAATCTTTGGCCATAAAAATTGCCAGCACAACTTTCCTCCAAATTCTTTTCACTCTGAAGTAATACCTTATTGGAATTTCATATTCTGGGGAACTCTCTCTCTCTCTCTCTCTCCACCGGCTTTGCCTGAATATAGAAAGCCAAGCGCTATGCTAGCTGTCATGCATATGAATAGCTCAAATGTTTCACAGTGCCGGCTACAAATCCTCATTGTCGCGGCGGAGATAGCGTAAGCTAAGTGTAACAAAGAAAACACCTCCCATCAACACCATTAGTGTCAATTCACCAGTAAACAAACCGCTCCCCTTCAGAACTCCAGCTGTGGCGTAGCCGTGTAGGGCTGCAAGGGCGCTTTGACACGCTGGGCTGGGCATAAATCTTTAATGCCCCTCTCATAACGCCGCAGGGTGGTGGGGCCGTTAACGTTACACAGGAGCCGCCTGCCAGTGCAACGATCTGCAAATTCAATAACAAACTAATATCCGACCCTCCGTGCCGGAGAGGTCTCTTCCTCTCTGAACCCACTCCCACCAGTCTCCCGCCTCCATCCCACCTAGCCACGCTGGGATATTAAACAGGACTTATCCCCCCTCACACTGCCCCACCTCCTCAGTGAGCTTCACCATGGAAACCCATCTCTTCAGGGGCGAGGGCAGAGGAGCAGGAGGAGAGACTGTATGTGTGGTATTCCCCTGGTATGGTTGTCGACAGCCGGCCACAATCGGGAGGTAGCGCCGGGTTTAGCAAAAGGCCAGCCGAGCAGGGAGAATTCATGAATATGTATTCGAAGAGGCGTAGGACTGTAGGAGTAAACAACAGCGAAACAAGTTCAGAACAATGGAGGGAAACTTTACATTGCTGAGAGATGATTCCTCTGTAACTAGAAGGTACAGGGAGATGTATAGTTATTAGCGTTGTTAATTCTGTTTTTAAAGAGAACCTAAAAGGGGTAACTGCCTACCGCTAACCAAATTTGCTTGGCTTGTTTTAGGGTTGTTACATATATAGGATATTCCACTGGCGGTTACTTTGGTAGGCCTGTGATGTTTTGGAAAGTGGGAGAACATCGGGAAAGTAGATGCACTACCAAACAGTTCATAGGAAGAGCTTAACAACAGGAACAACAAGACCTCTTTCAGAAAACATCAAAAGGGAAATTGAAAAAAAAAAATGAAAAAAAACAAGGCACGAGAAGATCATGCAGTGTACTGGTACACAGTTGTATTGCACAGGGGACATGATGACAATCAGAGACACTTATTTTGCACTTCTGATGCTCTGCTGTGACTGTCATTATAATCTCCAATCAAACCGAGTGTCATCGCCACTGACACGCTACATCTTTTATTGTGCTGCTTCACGTTCCAGAATACCCTTGATGTTTATAGAGAGGAGATGGTCTCAAGCGCCAGGGAGAAGAGTTTCTTCTCATGCTCTAATGTATTCACAAATGGATCTCAAAGAGGTGCTAAATTTGGATTCGTCTGCACGGCCATGGGTTCTCAGGCTTGTTAAAACCAGACGCTCCTCCGTTTTGATGTAATTAGCAACAAACACATGATGTTGCCTTGGCTTTGATATCCTACCGTTCACAGTTCCCAAGAGGGTCACACGAACACAACGTTCACCTAGACAAACTTGTCTGTTTTGAAAAGGGTTTGGCAGGCATGCATTGACAGGCTGTTCCCGATACAGTATACTTGACAAGCTATTTCTGATAGGGAGCTGACATTTTCCAGATCAATACAGAACACAGCCTAGCCAATATTTATTTTTAGAATACACTCATTCTGTAATAAAAGATGCGTATCTTAACCACACATAAAATTTGTAAATATATTAGAATAACTTACTAGAAAAAAGGAATTATAATAACGCGGTTCATTACCCCATTCTAAAGAGAGAAAATATGCAAGGAGACACTCATTTGCCATCAGGTTAATTATCTGTGTTTCAGAGGCGCTGATGCGTTCACTTTAGGAGATGAATGAATTATGACTCTTATTTACTCAAGCTTAGGTTTTTCGTCACCATCAGAATTAAGTGGCATGCCCCAGGGTCTAGATGCAGAGTGCAATGTGCAGTAGAGGAGTAGCACAGCACACTACCAGAACAACAGCAGCACAGACTGGACAGTTTGAAAGGGGACATGATATGGAGACATTTTGGCAATAGCTAAGTCATCATTTCCTTTGTCTTATTATTAATAATTGTTTACATTGTTCACTAATGTGGAACAAAATAATTGGTTTGACAGAGGGATGAAAAAATGTACCTTCCATAACTTAACTCAGCATAACTAAACAAAGTCCTCTCACTGTCAACTGCGTTTATTTTCAGCAAACTTAACATGTGTAAATATTTGTATGTACATAACAAGATTCAACAACTGAGACATAAACTGAACAAGTTCCACAGACATGTGACTAACAGAAATGTAATAATGTGTCCCAGAACAAAGGACTGCACCAGATGTCCCAGTTCTTGCTGTGAGATGTCACCCCTCTCTTCCACCAAGGCACATGCAAGTTCCCAGACATTTCTGGGGGGAATGGCCCTAGCCCTCACCCTCCGAGCCAACAGGTCCCAGACGTGCTCAATGGGATTGAGATCCGGGCTCTTCGCTGGCCATGGCAGAACACTGACATTCCTGTCTTGCAGGAAATCACGCACAGAACGAGCAGTATGGCTGGTGGCATTGTCATGCTGGAGGGTCATGTCAGGATGAGCCTGCAGGAAGGGTACCACATTAGGGAGGAGGATGTCTTCCCTGTAACGCACAGAGTTGAGATTGCCTGCAATGACAACAAGCTCAGTCCGATATGCTGTGACACATCGCCCCAGACCATGACGGACCCTCCACCTCCAAATCGATCCCGCTCCAGAGTACAGGTCTCGATAAACGTGAATCCGACCATCACCCCTGGTGAGACAAAACCGTGACTCCTCATTGAAGAGGACTTTTTGCCAGTCCTGTCTGGTCCAGCAACGGTGGGTTTGTGCCTGTAGGTGACATTATTGCTGATGATGTCTGGTGAGGACCTGCCTTTCTACAAGCCTACAAGCCCTCAGTCCAGCCTCTCTCAGCCTATTGTGGACAGTCTGAGCACTGATGAAGGGATTGTGCGTTCCTGGTGTAACTCTGGCAGTTGTTGTTGCCATCCTGTACCTGTCCCGCAGGTGTGATGTTCGGATGTACCGATCCTGTGCAGGTGTTGTTACACGTGGTCTGCCACTGCGAGGATAATCAGCTGTCCGTCCTGTCTCTCTGTAGCGCTGTCTTAAACGCCTCATAGTGCGGACATTGCAATTTATTGCCCTGGCCACATCTGCAGTCTTCATGCCTCCTTGCAGCATGCCTAAGGCACATTCATGCAGATGAGCAGGGACCCCGGGCATCTTTCTTTTGGTGTTTTTCAGGGTCAGTAGAAAGGCATCTTTAGTGTCCTAAATTTTCATAACTGTGACCTTTAATTGTCTACCGTCTGTAAGCGGTTAGTGTCTTAACGATCGTTCCACAGGTGCATGTTCATTAATTGTTTATGGTTCATTGAACAAGCATGGGAAACAGTGTTTAAACCCTTTACAATGAAGATCTGTGAAGTTATTTGGATTTTCACAAATTATCTTTGAAAGACGTGGTCCTGAAAAAGGGACGTTTCTTTTTTTGAGTTTACTTTGCTAGTACTATACCATAGCAGAACAGATGTTACATTGAAATGTAATGTGAGTAAAAACACAAAGTGGACGTTGGATAGTTTGTTTACCGTTGTCGTTGCCCAGGTGGAAGTATCCATCAACGAGTGAGGCGCCGTTGTTGAAGTGCTGGGTCATGTGATCCAGCCAGTTGGCCTCCACCCCTTTGACCCCCTCGTCACGGAGTTGAACCCTCAGCGGGACCTTCACAGTGTAGTACTTCAGTTGGCCCTCACTGTCAGTTGGGTGGTTGAACAGGGCTAGCAGCTCCACCCCTGAGAACACAGAACACTCAATCTCAATCTCTTTAGATTGTGCTGACATGAAACATGTCATGCAACAGAGATTCATAACGCGACAGAGTTGATACTTTGTAACAGAGGTGATTTATAACACTTAACAGAGTTGACTCATACCCCATAACAGATGTGATTTATGACACATAACAGAGTTGACTCATACCCCCATAACAGAGGTGATTAATAACACATAACAGAGTTGACTCATCATCATTTTTCCACAATCCCGTACCAAAGGCTTGTGCCTCAATTGAAATGGTCCTTTAATATGGACCAATGCTTACAAATTTGGATGGACTGTTGTTTTGGCAGCAGCCATTTAAATGAAGTGCGGCATAATCTTCTCTTTTTAATGCTAATATCTGCCATTCCCATGTGAACCAGACGGAGGGCCAGAATGTGTTAGACTCCCACACACGAAGACTCACAAAAGATGCACGCACGTCTCACACACACAGAGTGCATCAGAGGGGACCATGGTTCAGTTGCTCTGGTTTTCTGTCAGTCATTCAGTCAGACACCCAGGAAGAATGAATCATTTATAACCATTTCCTTTCTGCCATGTCTGACTGATGTGACAGCTGGCCACCAAATTCCCCAAATCCTGTCGTTTTTTCCACTCTTCAAAGCTCCAGAATGACAACTGAATGACAATAATGCATCACAACTCTCCCTGCATACGTTGGAGGAACTACAAACTTATTGAAAACCAAGCCAAGTCAATACAACAAAGTCGCTCCACTAATCTTAATTGTTCTGTTGTTTTCCCCCAAAAGAGTGAATTTAAATGAGGCTTTCACATGATATTAAAGTTGATGTTTACTCGTTCAAGGCCAGCGGTTCTGAGGAACTGCTAGCTTCACCATCCCACTAAATGCTCTGCGTCTGCAATGTGTCACAGACCGTTTATAATTTATGCATATCTGACAGAAACCTTGCACTAATGCATCTGACTAAACCAGACAGCTCAATGGGAACGCATTTAAAGATGAGATAATCGTAGTAAATTGTACAACATACATTTTACAACAACACTTAGAACAATTTGCGGCAAAGGTTATTTCCATTTGCTAGGTTAAATCTGAATTACGGTAATCTGGAGATAAAGATAACCCAGGGTCCATACCTGTCAGATCAGTTCCCACATGATGACCATTTCAAAGCGCAACTGACTCGACAATTTCAGCATCAGGGGCATCAAAGTTAAACAAATATTTTAGGATCGCCCTCGACTTGCCCTGAGAGTTGGATGGCGATAACACAAACAGTAGGGTGTATTGGCTATTGAGACCTGCCAGGCCACAGTCGCATGGGAAATGACAGACCTGCTATGAGACGATACCTTGTGTGGTCCAATCATTTGAGAAGATTGACGACTAAAGAGTAAACGAGCGCATGAACGCAATTGCAACATTCCAAATGGGTCTCCTTTTAAAGTTTGGTCTGATGGATGCCTGTCCAAGTGACAAGGTCAGGCCCCATAATCCTAACTGGTAATGTGTACTCTACAGAACCACTGTTGAACATGACAGCATCTGTTCTGCTAATCCACCCTCCTCAACACTGATGTAATCAGGACTAACATTTCATAATGAATACATGCTCAAACCAACATGTAGACCAGCTTTCTCTGCAACGTGATTCTTAGTTGGAGAGTGGTTAGCTTCATACTGCTTCATTTCTAAGAGGTAACGGCAACAATGTGAGTGACCATTGTGATGTTTGTCCAATCTCTGTCTTCTTTTTATACCATCACTTCCTCCTCTCACACCTGTGATCCCACAGGAATGTTCTCAGCACTAGTTTCAATAACCTCAACGATCTTTGGTGCTATTTTAGAGCACGTCGGTTTCAAGTCCCAGTTTCACTTCTGACTGTTGGCTTGTGACCCTGTTCCCTGTTCCACATTCTGCTGTTCAGGAGGATTATGGGGGCAAAGTCACCCAGAACTGAGACTTTGAGTCAATTTCAGCAGAGAGAATTAGCGAAGAGGACAAGGGTACTTGGCACATGGTCACACACAATACTGGCTATGCCGTGGTGGTGGTGTGGACTGTGGAGGTTTGGGGAGGAGGGAGGAGGCTGAGTGAGGTAGGGGGGGGGGATTATCTCACTGGTTTGGGGATGAGGGAGGAGGTTGAGTGAGGTAGGGGGGGATTATCTCACTGGTTTGGGGAGGAGGGAGGAGGCTGAGTGAGGTGGGGGGGGGGGATTATCTCACTGGTTTGGGGATGAGGGAGGAGGTTGAGTGAGGTAGGGGGGGATTATCTCACTGGTTTGGGGAGGAGGGAGGAGGCTGAGTGAGGTGGGGGGGGGGGGATTATCTCACTGGTTTGGGGAGGAGGGAGGAGGCTGAGTGAGGTGGGGGGGGGGGATTATCTCACTGGTTTGGGGATGAGGGAGGAGGTTGAGTGAGGTAGGGGGGGGATTATCTCACTGGCTTGAGGAGGAGGGATGAGGCTGAGTGAGGTAGGGGGGGGGATTATCTCACTGCAATACACACTTGAGGGACGTCCAGATGGACCAGGGTGCTTTGTCTACCGGGAGCCAAGTATGTATGGGCGCACACATGCACACACACACAGAGGGGAGCATTCAACACAGATGCACATTTATGAACATGTTTTCCAACTGGGGTTGAAAGAGAATGTGTGAGAGAAGAGAAGAGCTGTCCATCTGGTATTCTAAGATGCTGAAATATGCTAATTTAATCCAACTTTATGCTGCACTACAGTCTGAGGAAATTGAAGAACCATTTATGCGGTTTCAAGTTGAATCTTGCCTGGCATACAGTATACAAATCCAATTACATAGTAACGAATAGAAATCTGACAATACTCACCATTGGCTCGCTGAGGGTGACGGCTTGGCTTCTCCTTCAGTTCTATGACGTTTGTCTTGTTATTGTTGTGTGTCAGTGTGTCTTCCACTATAACATCCTGATCATCATCTTGCTTGCTCTCTGTGGATGGTGTTATGGGAAGAGAGGACCTCCCATCATGGTTGCTTTCCCCAACAGTGGTCTCACTCCCCACAGTGTCCCTAGTCTGGTCCTCCCCCTCCCCACCCTTACATAAGGAGCCTTGGCCCTCATCAGCCCCAGTGTCCATCGCCTGCTCCTGGGCTCCTGGTTCTCCATTGGTCCGGGGGCTAGTGGGGCTTCGGCTGCTCAGGGAGCCTAGCATGGAGCTGGGGCTGGAGTGGAGGGAGAGGGAGGGCGTCTCTGGTTCTCTGGTCTGGGTACCTCGTAACCCACACGGCTCCTGGATGAAGCCCACAAACATGACCCCCTGGTCTGCAGCATCCTGGATCTGCTGGAGAGACAGATAGCAAACAACTGCCTTAGAGAGATCCGTGGACGACCTGACTTTTACAAATACAATTTAATAACACCAACCTTTCATACGGTATGCTCTGTTATGATGGACTGTTATTTAAGATCATGTTGGCTAATCATGAGTAAGATCAAAGTTGGAGCTAGTGCTCAATGGACTTTCTAAAAAATTTGTGATAATCTTGAAACACAATCTAGAACATAAGCACACATTGCTAAGTCATACCATTATAGAACCATAGCTATTTTTTCCCCCTGAATTTCCCCCATTTACTCCCTATTTTATCAACCAAATGGATTCCAGGGGAACTGTTTACATACCTGGTATTATCATATAATTATAGAGGCACTCCCCCTCCCTCCACCCCTCTTCCCAGCATCAGCCATTCAAATTGAACTAGAGTTGATTGGATTGCAATGGCTCCAGCCCTGGCAGGACTGCATCCCAAATCAAGCATTGCTTTTCCCATTTCATTGTCATCTGGCATTCTATGTCAATATTGGGATTTTCCATCAAAATGAAATTGAAATGTTAACTGTCAAGCAGTGTTATGGATGCCATTCTCCATTCACATTCTGTCATAAGATCCAGCCAGAGGCAGTACATTCTGCTATCTGCAACCGGGGACCAGGAGAATCCAAATCAAATCAGCATGGGTGCCATATCACAGGTTATCCTCTATGAAATGAAATTGTAAAACAGTCACATCGTTTCCTAGCTCCATTGTTTAATATCTATTGAACGTTCACTCAGCACTTGCACATTTTTATTCCCAGACAAATTGCAAAATGGAATTGCCAAGATGAAAATAAAAATATTGTATCTCATTTGAGGGTAACGTTGCCAGTCAATGAGGGAGAGGGATCATTTCTACTGTGTGTGTGTGTGTGTGTGTGTGTGTGTTAATGTGGGTCGACTCGGGTGTGAAGGTAATGGATAGCCTTTGAAATAGTCCGCATTGAATGGAGAATCACACTACTGTGTATTGCACGTGCTCAGGTCAGAGAAACAGGTAAACGTCCTGTTTCTGTTACATTGCTATTTATTAATGACAAGTCTCTTTTGCTTTTAATAGACGCCTGTGATATCTCCTAACATGATATGGTTATGGCCATCAGCTTGCTTGAGAGTGGTTAGTGTTACCATGTCCTCACTGCAGAATGAGAGCAGCCCTCTGTAAAGACTTTCATTTTCCAGTTCTACATAGGCTATATATTTCCTATTTTTCCAGATATTAGAGAGAGTGCTCCAGGAGCCGATAGTTTGAAGGTCAGAATGAAACTCAGGTCCTCAGGCGACTGGCCGGCTGAATTGATAACCCATTTCTACTCCCCAATGTTTTATTAAAACGAAGGACCGTCTCGTCTACTGGCTGTGGAAAGCGAGTCGAGATAAAGAAGAAACCCAACAGATTTTGCCCACAGCGCCTTTAGGACTTATAGGCTGGTCAGTTGTGTCTGTGATTTGAGTCCACTATACCCTTTTCACACTTATCACGCCACCTGAACAAAACTGTGCAGGCTTAATAGTTTCGTTCACATCGATGTCCTTTTCAGCACAGTTGTGGATGCCTAACCGCCTAACCTGGCCAGCTCAGTACAGCTTGGCTTGGCTCAGCTCGTCTCAGTAATGTGACAGGGCCTTATCTGAGGCTCACCTTCTTCACATAGCCCTGGATGAGCTCAGGGGTGGGCACCTGGTCAGTAGACAGACACTGCTCCAGCTGCAGACAGTAGGGAGCACAGTTTGACTGGCTCTTCTCCAACCTGCGGTAGCAGCCCACACAGCAAGAGAGAGAGGAACAACACATTTCAGCCACAGTCACTTCAGTCATACACGATACAGACATACACCACATTCTGTAATACATCTCTGAAACGGTTGCACAGAGAAATCTTTGGAAATGAAGTATTTATGGATTTATGAAAATAATGTATTAATAAATCACATATGAGCCGTGTTAATGTAATTGTTGGCCTGTGTGACCAAAAAAAAGAAGGAGCACTTAACGTAGACACAAATCAGGATTGAAAGGGGTACATTAGGGTGGGATAGGAAACTCAATGCAATACTAATCTTGTCTTGTTTTTCCACTTATCAGTATTGTGGGTGGATGGAATCTATGTATATGGGTCTGTATTTTTCTATCTTCTCTGGAGGAAATCCCACAGCTAGCCCTGGAGGAGGCCAATGCCCCAGCTTCCATCACTCTGCTTCACCTCTCATCCTGTTGACAACACGGATGGGACCCTTCCACCCTTGCCACAGCATGTGTGTGTATGTACAGTACGTACGTGTGTGTGTGTACAGTGTGTGTGTGTGTGTAAGGAGACTTCAAACATTATCCCATGCAGCCCAGGCCTAGCTCTCTCTCTGTCACACGGACTTCACAACACAGCGGGAACCTGAGTCATCTCTCACAGTCAACAACAACCCCACAGAAGTCAGACGTCACTGTCACGCCAGTCCCCCATCATTATGCAACTTATCCCAGATCAAATGTCAGTAGCAAACTGTGTCAAGGAAAATCTGCACATTGAATGCAAATGTTTTTGCAAACTTACTGTGCAATTCACAGCACCGTGAAGCGCCAATGTAAAGGAAAACCTCTGAATTCTTGCTATTTGTTTTCCTGTTCTGTAATTTGAAGTTATGAAAAGCAGATTGGATCTGTAAACTTGGAGGGTGTCACGCCCTGACCTTAGAGAGCCTTTTTATGTCTCTATTTGGTTTGGTTAGGGTGTAATTTTGGGTGGGCATTCTATGTTTTGTTTTCTATGATTTGTGTTTCTATGTTTTGGCCGGGTATGGTTCTCAATCAGTGACAGCTGTCTAACATTGTCTCTGATTGGGAACCATACTTAGGTAGCCCTTTTTCCCTCCTTTCGTTGTGGGTAGTTACCTTTGTTTGTGGCACTAATGCCCTGTAAGCTTCACGGTTGTTCCTTTCGTTTGTTGTTTTGTTGGCGACATTTTGAATAAAAACGCTGCACCTTGGTCCACTTCTTTTGAGGGCCGTGACAGAACTACCCACCACCAAAGGACCAAGCAGCGTGGTGAAAGGGACTCCTGGACATGGGAGGAGATCCTGGACGGTAAGGGACCCTGGAGGCAGGCTGGGGAGTATTGCCGTCCAAGGGAGGAACTGGGGGCAGCTAAAGCAGAGTGGCGGCGATATGAGGAGGCAAGTCAGCGAAGCAGGCACGAGAGGCAGCCCCCCCAAAATGTTTGGGGGTGGCACACGGGGAGATTGGCAGAGTCAGGTTATAGACCTGAGCCAACTCCCCGTGCTTACCGTAGGGAGAGAGTGACTAGTCAGGCACCAGGTTATGCGGCTCTGCGCCATGTGTCTCCAGTGCACTCTCATAGCCCAGTGCGCTCTCTGCAAGCTCCCCGCAGTTGCCGTGCTAGAGTTGGCATTCAGCCAGGAGGGATTGTGCCGGCTCAGCGCTCCTAGTCTCCGGTGCGTCTCTTCGGCCCGGGTTATCCTGCGACAACTCTACGCACGGTATCCCCTGTTCGCCAGGAGAACCCAGTGCGGCCTGTTCCAACTTCCCGCACTTGCCGGGCTAAAGTGGGCATGCAGCCAAAAGGAGAGGTGCACGTGGTAAGCACCAGATCTCCAGTGCTCCCCCACAGCCCGGTTCGACCTATGCCTGCGCTCGGGAGGTGCCGGGCTAAAGTGGGCATTCAGCCTGGAGGAGTGGTGCTAAGGCTACGCACCAGATCTCCAGTGCTCCCCCACAGCCCGGTTCATCTTGTGCCTCCTCTAAGGACCAGGCCTCCTGTATGTCTCCCCGGGAGGAGGCGTATAGACAGCCTGGTGCATGGGGCTGCCACAGGGCCCACCAGGCTGTCTATACGCCTCCTCCAGTTAGGGAGGGTCCCCAGTCCGGAGCCCCCGGCGACAGTCCCCAGTCCGGGGCTCCCGGCGACGGTCCCCAGTCCGGGGCCCCCGGCGACGGTCCCCAGTCCGGGGCCCACGGCGAGGTTCCCCAGTCCGGGGCCCGCGGCGAGGGTGCCCAGTCCGGCGCCCGCGGCGAGGGTCCCCAGTCCGGGGTCGGCAACGAGGGTCCCCGCACCAGAGGTGCCACCAAAGTGGGGTGAGCCAGTGGTGGAGCGGGGTCTGCGTCCCGCACCTGAGCCGCCATAGATGCCCACCCAGACCCTCCCTTATAGGTTCAGGTTTTGCGGCCAGAGTCCGCACCTTTTGGAGGGGAGGGGGTACTGTCACGCCCTGACCTTAGAGAGCCTTTTTATGTCTCTTTGGTTTGGTCAGGGTGTGATTTGGGGTGGGCATTCTATGTTTTGTTTTCTATGATTTTGTGTTTCTATGTTTTGGCTGGGTATGGTTCTCAATCAGGGACAGCTGTCAATCGTTGTCTCTGATTGGGAACCATACTTAGGTAGCCCTTTTTCCCTCCTTTCGTTGTGGGTAGTTAACTTTGTTTGTGGCACTAATGCCCTGTAAGCTTCATGGTTGTTTCTTTCGTTTGTTGTTTTGTTGGAGACATTTTGAATAAAAAGGAAAATGTACGCTCGCCACGCTGAACCTTAGTCCACTTCTTTTGACGGCCGTGACAGAGGGCTCAAATCCATAATGGACAAAGTGGGAGAAAATAACTAGTCTCCCATCGCCTCTCTAGAGGTAAGGACTTCTTTAAAAATACCCCCATCACCT